>NC_134402.1:278327420-278645246 GCF_038048845.1 Mixophyes fleayi
TAATGTAAGATAGATGGAAAGACATTGCAAGATTGACAAAAAAACAGAGCAAGATAGACGGAAAGACAGTGCAAGATAGACGGAAAGAAATTGCAAGATAGACGGAAAGACAGTGCAAGATAGACGGAAAGACAGTGCAAAATAGACGGAAAGACAATGCAAAATACACAAAGCGAGATAGACAGAAAAATAGAGCAAGATAGACGGAAAGATAATGCAAGATAGACGGAAAGACAATCCAAAAGAGACAGAGCAAGATAGACGGAAAGACAATGCAAGACAGACAGAGAAAGATAGACGGAAAGACAGTGCAAGATAGACAGAAAGACATTGCAAGATAGACAGAAAAACAGAGCAAGATAGACGGAAAGCCAGTGCAAGATAGACGGAAAGACAGTGCAAGATATTCGTAAAGACAGTGCAAGATAGACGGAAAGACAATGCAAGATAGACAGAGCAAGATAGGCAGAAAGACAGTGCAAGATAGACGGAAAGACAGTGCAAAAAAAAAGGAAAGACAATCCAAAATAGACAGAGCAAGATAGACGGAAAAATAGAGGCAAGATAGATGGAAAGACAGTGTAAGAAAATCAGAAAGACAGTGCAAGATAGAAGGAAAGACAGTGCAAGATAGACAGAAAGACAATGCAAGATAGACGGAAAAACAAATGCAAGATAGACGGAAAAACAATGCAAGATAGACAAAAAGACTTTGCAAGATAGACGGAAAGACTTTGCAAGATAAGCGGAAACATATTGCAAGAAAGGCAGAAAGACATTTCAAAATAGACAAAGCAAGATAGACGGAAAAAAAGAGCAAGATAGACGGAAAGACAGTGCAAGATAGATAAAAAAGACAATGCAAGATAAACGGAAAGACAGTGCAAGATAGACGAAAAGACAATCCAAAAGAGACAGAGCAAGATAGACGGAAAAATAGAGCAAGATAGATCGAAAGACAATCCAAAAGAGACAGAGCAAGATAGACGGAAAGACAGTGAGATATAGACAGAGCAAGATAGAAGGAAAGACAGTGCAAGATAGACAGAGTAAGATAGACGGAAAGACAGTGCAAGATAGACAGAGCAAGATAGACGCAAAGACAGTGCAAGATAGACGGAAAGACAGTGCAAGATAGACGGAAATAGAGTGCAAGATAGATGGAAAGACAGTGCAAGATAGACGGAAAGACAATGCAAGATAGATGGAAAGACAATGCAAGATAGAAGGAATAACAGAGCAAGATAGACGGAAAGACAGTGCAAGATAGACGGAAAGACAGTGCAACATAGACGAAAAAGACAGTGCAAAATAGTCAGAGCAAGATAGATGGAAAGACAGTGCAAGAATATCGGAAAGACTTTGTAAGATAAGCGGAAAGATATTGCCAGAAAGGCAGAAAGACATTTCAAAATAGACAAAGCAAGAAAATCGGAAAGACAGTGCAAGATAGACGGAAAGACAGTGCAAGATAGATAAAAAAGACAATGCAAGATAAACGGAAAGACAGTGCAAGATAGACGAAAAGACAATCCAAAAGAGACAGAGCAAGATAGACGGAAAAATAGAGCAAGATAGATCGAAAGACAATCCAAAAGAGACAGAGCATGATAGACGGAAAGACAGTGCAAGATAGACAGAGCAAGATAGAAGGAAAGACAGTACAAGATAGACAGAGCAAGATAGACGGAAAGACAGTGCAAGATAGACAGAGCAAGAAAGACGGAAAGACAGTGCAAGATAGACGGAAAGACAGTGCAAGATAGATGGAAAGACAGTGCAAGATAGACGGAAAGACAATGCAAGATAGATGGAAAGACAGTGCAAGATAGAAGGAATAAAAGAGCAAGATAGACGGAAAGACAGTGCAAGATAGACGGAAAGACAGTGCAACACAGACGAAAAAGACAGTGCAAAATAGACAGAGCAAGATAGATGGAAAGACAGTGCAAGAATATCGGAAAGACAGTGCAAGATAAACAAACAAGATAGACGGAAAGACAGAGCAAGATAGATGGAAAGACATTGCAAGATAGACGGAAAGACAGTGCAAGAAAATCGGAAACACAGTGCAAGATAGACGGAAAGACAGTGCAAGATAGAATGAACAAGATAGACGGAAAGACAGTGCAAGAAAATCGGAAAGACAGTGCAGGATAGACGGAAAGACAATCCAAAAGAGACAAAGAAAGCTAGACGGAAAGACAGTGCAAGATAGAGAGAGCAAGATAGACGGAAAGACAGTGCAAGATACACGGAAAGACAAGGCAAGATAGACAAAGCAAGATAGACGCAAAGACAGTGCAAGATACACGGAAATACAATGCAAGATACACGGAAAGACAATGCAAGATAGACAAAGCAAGATAGACGGAAAGACAGTGCAAGATACATAAAAGACAATGCAAGATAGACGGAACGACAGTGCAAGATAGACGGAAAGACAGTGCAAGATAGACGGAAAGACATTTCAAATTAGACAAAGCAAAATAGACGGAAAAAATAGAGCAAGATAGATGGAAAGACAGTGTAAGAAAATCAGAAAGACAGTGCAAGATAGACGGAAAGACAATGTAAAATAGATGGAAAGACATTGCAAGATTCACAAAAAAAACAGTGCAAGATAGACAGAGCAAGATAGACGAAAAGACAGTGCAAGATAGACGGAAAGACAGTGCAAGATAGACAGAGCAAGATAGACGGAAAGACAGTGCAAGATAGATGGAAAGACAGTGTAAGATAGACGGAAAGACAATGCAAAATACACAAAGCGAGATAGACGGAAAAATAGAGCAAGATAGACAGAAAGACAATGCAAGATAGACAGAAAGACAATCCAAAAGAGACAGAGCAATATAGACGGAAAGACAATGCAAGATAGACAGAAAGACATTGCAAGATAGACAGAAAAATAGAGAAAGATAGATGGAAAGAAAGTACAAGATAGACTGAAAAACTGCGCAGGATAGACGGAAAGACAGTGCAAGATAGACAGAGCAAGTTAGACGGAAAGACAGTGCAAGAATATCGGGAAAAACAGTGCAAGATAGTCAAACAAGATAGACGGATAGACAGTGCAAGATAGACAGAGCAAGATAGACGGAAAGACAGTGCAAGATAGACGGAAAGACAGTGCAAGATAGACGGAAAGACCGTGCAAGATAGACTGAAAGACAGTGCAAGATAGACAGAACAAGATAGACGTAAAGACAGTGCAAGATAGACTGAAAGACAGTGCAAGATAGACTGAAAGACAGTGCAAGATAGACTGAAAGACAATGTAAGATAGATGGAAAGACATTGCAAGATTGACAAAAAAACAGAGCAAGATAGACGGAAAGACAGTGCAAGATAGACGGAAAGAAATTGCAAGATAGACGGAAAGACAGTGCAAGATAGACGGAAAGACAGTGCAAAATAGACGGAAAGACAATGCAAAATACACAAAGCGAGATAGACAGAAAAATAGAGCAAGATAGACGGAAAGATAATGCAAGATAGACGGAAAGACAATCCAAAAGAGACAGAGCAAGATAGACGGAAAGACAATGCAAGACAGACAGAGAAAGATAGACGGAAAGACAGTGCAAGATAGACAGAAAGACATTGCAAGATAGACAGAAAAACAGAGCAAGATAGACGGAAAGCCAGTGCAAGATAGACGGAAAGACAGTGCAAGATATTCGTAAAGACAGTGCAAGATAGACGGAAAGACAATGCAAGATAGACAGAGCAAGATAGGCAGAAAGACAGTGCAAGATAGACGGAAAGACAGTGCAAAAAAAAAGGAAAGACAATCCAAAATAGACAGAGCAAGATAGACGGAAAAATAGAGCAAGATAGATGGAAAGACAGTGTAAGAAAATCAGAAAGACAGTGCAAGATAGACGGAAAGACAGTGCAAGATAGACAGAGCAAGTTAGACGGAAAGAGTTTGCCAGATAATTAAAAAGACAGTGCAAGATAGAAGGAAAGACAGTGCAAGATAGACAGAAAGACAATGCAAGATAGACGGAAAAACAAATGCAAGATAGACGGAAAAACAATGCAAGATAGACAAAAAGACTTTGCAAGATAGACGGAAAGACTTTGCAAGATAAGCGGAAAGATATTGCAAGAAAGGCAGAAAGACATTTCAAAATAGACAAAGCAAGATAGACGGAAAAAAAGAGCAAGATAGACGGAAAGACAGTGCAAGATAGATAAAAAAGACAATGCAAGATAAACGGAAAGACAGTGCAAGATAGACGAAAAGACAATCCAAAAGAGACAGAGCAAGATAGACGGAAAAATAGAGCAAGATAGATCGAAAGACAATCCAAAAGAGACAGAGCAAGATAGACGGAAAGACAGTGAGATATAGACAGAGCAAGATAGAAGGAAAGACAGTGCAAGATAGACAGAGTAAGATAGACGGAAAGACAGTGCAAGATAGACAGAGCAAGATAGACGCAAAGACAGTGCAAGATAGACGGAAAGACAGTGCAAGATAGACGGAAATAGAGTGCAAGATAGATGGAAAGACAGTGCAAGATAGACGGAAAGACAATGCAAGATAGATGGAAAGACAATGCAAGATAGAAGGAATAACAGAGCAAGATAGACGGAAAGACAGTGCAAGATAGACGGAAAGACAGTGCAACATAGACGAAAAAGACAGTGCAAAATAGTCAGAGCAAGATAGATGGAAAGACAGTGCAAGAATATCGGAAAGACTTTGTAAGATAAGCGGAAAGATATTGCCAGAAAGGCAGAAAGACATTTCAAAATAGACAAAGCAAGAAAATCGGAAAGACAGTGCAAGATAGACGGAAAGACAGTGCAAGATAGATAAAAAAGACAATGCAAGATAAACGGAAAGACAGTGCAAGATAGACGAAAAGACAATCCAAAAGAGACAGAGCAAGATAGACGGAAAAATAGAGCAAGATAGATCGAAAGACAATCCAAAAGAGACAGAGCATGATAGACGGAAAGACAGTGCAAGATAGACAGAGCAAGATAGAAGGAAAGACAGTACAAGATAGACAGAGCAAGATAGACGGAAAGACAGTGCAAGATAGACAGAGCAAGAAAGACGGAAAGACAGTGCAAGATAGACGGAAAGACAGTGCAAGATAGATGGAAAGACAGTGCAAGATAGACGGAAAGACAATGCAAGATAGATGGAAAGACAGTGCAAGATAGAAGGAATAAAAGAGCAAGATAGACGGAAAGACAGTGCAAGATAGACGGAAAGACAGTGCAACACAGACGAAAAAGACAGTGCAAAATAGACAGAGCAAGATAGATGGAAAGACAGTGCAAGAATATCGGAAAGACAGTGCAAGATAAACAAACAAGATAGACGGAAAGACAGAGCAAGATAGATGGAAAGACATTGCAAGATAGACGGAAAGACAGTGCAAGAAAATCGGAAACACAGTGCAAGATAGACGGAAAGACAGTGCAAGATAGAATGAACAAGATAGACGGAAAGACAGTGCAAGAAAATCGGAAAGACAGTGCAGGATAGACGGAAAGACAATCCAAAAGAGACAAAGAAAGCTAGACGGAAAGACAGTGCAAGATAGAGAGAGCAAGATAGACGGAAAGACAGTGCAAGATACACGGAAAGACAAGGCAAGATAGACAAAGCAAGATAGACGCAAAGACAGTGCAAGATACACGGAAATACAATGCAAGATACACGGAAAGACAATGCAAGATAGACAAAGCAAGATAGACGGAAAGACAGTGCAAGATACATAAAAGACAATGCAAGATAGACGGAACGACAGTGCAAGATAGACGGAAAGACAGTGCAAGATAGACGGAAAGACATTTCAAATTAGACAAAGCAAAATAGACGGAAAAATAGAGCAAGATAGATGGAAAGACAGTGTAAGAAAATCAGAAAGACAGTGCAAGATAGAGGGAAAGACAATGTAAAATAGATGGAAAGACATTGCAAGATTCACAAAAAAACAGTGCAAGATAGACAGAGCAAGATAGACGAAAAGACAGTGCAAGATAGACGGAAAGACAGTGCAAGATAGACAGAGCAAGATAGACGGAAAGACAGTGCAAGATAGATGGAAAGACAGTGTAAGATAGACGGAAAGACAATGCAAAATACACAAAGCGAGATAGACGGAAAAATAGAGCAAGATAGACAGAAAGACAATGCAAGATAGACAGAAAGACAATCCAAAAGAGACAGAGCAATATAGACGGAAAGACAATGCAAGATAGACAGAAAGACATTGCAAGATAGACAGAAAAATAGAGAAAGATAGATGGAAAGAAAGTACAAGATAGACTGAAAAACTGCGCAGGATAGACGGAAAGACAGTGCAAGATAGACAGAGCAAGTTAGACGGAAAGACAGTGCAAGAATATCGGGAAAAACAGTGCAAGATAGTCAAACAAGATAGACGGATAGACAGTGCAAGATAGACAGAGCAAGATAGACGGAAAGACAGTGCAAGATAGGCGGAAAGACCGTGCAAGATAGACTGAAAGACAGTGCAAGATAGACGTAAAGACAGTGCAAGATAGACTGAAAGACAGTGCAAGATAGACTGAAAGACAGTGCAAGATAGACTGAAAGACAATGTAAGATAGATGGAAAGACATTGCAAGATTGACAAAAAAACAGAGCAAGATAGACGGAAAGACAGTGCAAGATAGACGGAAAGAAATTGCAAGATAGACGGAAAGACAGTGCAAGATAGACGGAAAGACAGTGCAAAATAGACGGAAAGACAATGCAAAATACACAAAGCGAGATAGACAGAAAAATAGAGCAAGAGCGACGGAAAGATGATGCAAGATAGACGGAAAGACAATCCAAAAGAGACAGAGCAAGATAGACGGAAAGACAATGCAAGACAGACAGAGAAAGATAGACGGAAAGACAGTGCAAGATAGACAGAAAGACATTGCAAGATAGACAGAAAAACAGAGCAAGATAGACGGAAAGCCAGTGCAAGATAGACGGAAAGACAGTGCAAGATATTCGTAAAGACAGTGCAAGATAGACGGAAAGACAATGCAAGATAGACAGAGCAAGATAGGTGAAAGACAGTGCAAGATAGACGGAAAGACAGTGCAAAAAAAAAGGAAAGACAATCCAAAATAGACAGAGCAAGATAGACGGAAAAATAGAGCAAGATAGATGGAAAGACAGTGTAAGAAAATCAGAAAGACAGTGCAAGATAGACGGAAAGACAGTGCAAGATAGACAGAGCAAGTTAGACGGAAAGAGTTTGCCAGATAATTAAAAAGACAGTGCAAGATAGAAGGAAAGACAGTGCAAGATAGACAGAAAGACAATGCAAGATAGACGGAAAAACAAATGCAAGATAGACGGAAAAACAATGCAAGATAGACAAAAAGACTTTGCAAGATAGACGGAAAGACTTTGCAAGATAAGCGGAAAGATATTGCAAGAAAGGCAGAAAGACATTTCAAAATAGACAAAGCAAGATAGACGGAAAAAAAGAGCAAGATAGACGGAAAGACAGTGCAAGATAGATAAAAAAGACAATGCAAGATAAACGGAAAGACAGTGCAAGATAGACGAAAAGACAATCCAAAAGAGACAGAGCAAGATAGACGGAAAAATAGAGCAAGATAGATCGAAAGACAATCCAAAAGAGACAGAGCAAGATAGACGGAAAGACAGTGAGATATAGACAGAGCAAGATAGAAGGAAAGACAGTGCAAGATAGACAGAGTAAGATAGACGGAAAGACAGTGCAAGATAGACAGAGCAAGATAGACGCAAAGACAGTGCAAGATAGACGGAAAGACAGTGCAAGATAGACGGAAATAGAGTGCAAGATAGATGGAAAGACAGTGCAAGATAGACGGAAAGACAATGCAAGATAGATGGAAAGACAATGCAAGATAGAAGGAATAACAGAGCAAGATAGACGGAAAGACAGTGCAAGATAGACGGAAAGACAGTGCAACATAGACGAAAAAGACAGTGCAAAATAGTCAGAGCAAGATAGATGGAAAGACAGTGCAAGAATATCGGAAAGACTTTGTAAGATAAGCGGAAAGATATTGCAAGAAAGGCAGAAAGACATTTCAAAATAGACAAAGCAAGAAAATCGGAAAGACAGTGCAAGATAGACGGAAAGACAGTGCAAGATAGATAAAAAAGACAATGCAAGATAAACGGAAAGACAGTGCAAGATAGACGAAAAGACAATCCAAAAGAGACAGAGCAAGATAGACGGAAAAATAGAGCAAGATAGATCGAAAGACAATCCAAAAGAGACAGAGCAAGATAGACGGAAAGACAGTGCAAGATAGACAGAGCAAGATAGAAGGAAAGACAGTACAAGATAGACAGAGCAAGATAGACGGAAAGACAGTGCAAGATAGACAGAGCAAGAAAGACGGAAAGACAGTGCAAGATAGACGGAAAGACAGTGCAAGATAGATGGAAAGACAGTGCAAGATAGACGGAAAGACAATGCAAGATAGATGGAAAGACAGTGCAAGATAGAAGGAATAAAAGAGCAAGATAGACGGAAAGACAGTGCAAGATAGACGGAAAGACAGTGCAACACAGACGAAAAAGACAGTGCAAAATAGACAGAGCAAGATAGATGGAAAGACAGTGCAAGAATATCGGAAAGACAGTGCAAGATAGACAAACAAGATAGACGGAAAGACAGAGCAAGATAGATGGAAAGACATTGCAAGATAGACGGAAAGACAGTGCAAGAAAATCGGAAACACAGTGCAAGATAGACGGAAAGACAGTGCAAGATAGACTGAACAAGATAGACGGAAAGACAGTGCAAGAAAATCGGAAAGACAGTGCAGGATAGACGGAAAGACAATCCAAAAAAGACAGAGAAAGCTAGACGGAAAGACAGTGCAAGATAGAGAGAGCAAGATAGACGGAAAGACAGTGCAAGATACACGGAAAGACAATGCAAGATAGACAAAGCAAGATAGACGCAAAGACAGTGCAAGATAGACGGAAAGACAATGCAAGATACACGGAAAGACAATGCAAGATAGACAAAGCAAGATAGACGGAAAGACAGTGCAAGATACATAAAAGACAATGCAAGATAGACGGAACGACAGTGCAAGATAGACGGAAAGACAGTGCAAGATAGACGGAAAGACATTTCAAATTAGACAAAGCAAAATAGACGGAAAAATAGAGCAAGATAGAAGGAAAGACAGTGTAAGAAAATCAGAAAGACAGTGCAAGATAGACGGAAAGACAATGTAAAATAGATGGAAAGACATTGCAAGATTCACAAAAAAACAGTGCAAGATAGACAGAGCAAGATAGACGAAAA
Source organism: Mixophyes fleayi (assembly GCF_038048845.1). Classification (NCBI taxonomy): domain Eukaryota; kingdom Metazoa; phylum Chordata; class Amphibia; order Anura; family Limnodynastidae; genus Mixophyes; species Mixophyes fleayi. The sequence continues at coordinate 278,336,738 of NC_134402.1, forward strand.
GACAGTGCAAGATAGACGGAAAGACAGTGCAAGATAGACAGAGCAAGATAGACGGAAAGACAGTTCAAGATAGATGAAAAGACAGTGTAAGATAGACGGAAAGACAATGCAAAATACACAAAGCGAGATAGACAGAAAAATAGAGCAAGATAAACGGAAAGACAGTGCAAGATAGACGAAAAGACAATCCAAAAGAGACAGAGCAAGATAGACGGAAAAATAGAGCAAGATAGATCGAAAGACAATCCAAAAGAGAAAGAGCAAGATAGACGGAAAGACAGTGCAAGATAGACAGAGCAAGATAGAAGGAAAGACATTGCAAGATAGACAGAGCAAGATCGACGGAAAGACAGTGCAAGATAGACAGAGCAAGATAGACGGAAAGACAGTGCAAGATAGACGGAAATAGAGTGCAAGATAGATGGAAAGACAGTGCAAGATAGACGGAAAGACAATGCAAGATAGATGGAAAGACAATGCAAGATAGAAGGAATAACAGAGCAAGATAGACGGAAAGACAGTGCAAGATAGACGGAAAGACAGTGCAACATAGACGAAAAAGACAGTGCAAAATAGTCAGAGCAAGATAGATGGAAAGACAGTGCAAGAATATCGGAAAGACTTTGTAAGATAAGCGGAAAGATATTGCAAGAAAGGCAGAAAGACATTTCAAAATAGACAAAGCAAGAAAATCGGAAAGACAGTGCAAGATAGACGGAAAGACAGTGCAAGATAGATAAAAAAGACAATGCAAGATAAACGGAAAGACAGTGCAAGATAGACGAAAAGACAATCCAAAAGAGACAGAGCAAGATAGACGGAAAAATAGAGCAAGATAGATCGAAAGACAATCCAAAAGAGACAGAGCAAGATAGACGGAAAGACAGTGCAAGATAGACAGAGCAAGATAGAAGGAAAGACAGTACAAGATAGACAGAGCAAAATAGACGGAAAGACAGTGCAAGATAGACAGAGCAAGAAAGACGGAAAGACAGTGCAAGATAGACGGAAAGACAGTGCAAGATAGATGGAAAGACAGTGCAAGATAGACGGAAAGACAATGCAAGATAGATGGAAAGACAGTGCAAGATAGAAGGAATAAAAGAGCAAGATAGACGGAAAGACAGTGCAAGATAGACGGAAAGACAGTGCAACACAGACGAAAAAGACAGTGCAAAATAGACAGAGCAAGATAGATGGAAAGACAGTGCAAGATAGACAAACAAGATAGACGGAAAGACAGAGCAAGATAGATGGAAAGACATTGCAAGATAGACGGAAAGACAGTGCAAGAAAATCGGAAACACAGTGCAAGATAGACGGAAAGACAGTGCAAGATAGAGAGAGCAAGATAGACGGAAAGACAGTGCAAGATACACGGAAAGACAATGCAAGATAGACAAAGCAAGATAGACGCAAAGACAGTGCAAGATAGACGGAAAGACAATGCAAGATACACGGAAAGACAATGCAAGATAGACAAAGCAAGATAGACGGAAAGACAGTGCAAGATACATAAAAGACAATGCAAGATAGACGGAACGACAGTGCAAGATAGACGGAAAGACAGTGCAAGATAGACGGAAAGACATTTCAAATTAGACAAAGCAAAATAGACGGAAAAATAGAGCAAGATAGATGGAAAGACAGTGTAAGAAAATCAGAAAGACAGTGCAAGATAGACGGAAAGACAATGTAAAATAGATGGAAAGACATTGCAAGATTCACAAAAAAACAGTGCAAGATAGACAGAGCAAGATAGACGAAAAGACAGTGCAAGATAGACGGAAAGACAGTGCAAGATAGACAGAGCAAGATAGACGGAAAGACAGTGCAAGATAGATGGAAAGACAGTGTAAGATAGACGGAAAGACAATGCAAAATACACAAAGCGAGATAGACGGAAAAATAGAGCAAGATAGACAGAAAGACAATGCAAGATAGACAGAAAGACAATCCAAAAGAGACAGAGCAATATAGACGGAAAGACAATGCAAGATAGACAGAAAGACATTGCAAGATAGACAGAAAAATAGAGAAAGATAGATGGAAAGAAAGTACAAGATAGACTGAAAAACTGCGCAGGATAGACGGTGTGAGGAAACGGGGTACTACTGGACTGAGAACTATGTAATCATCACCCGTTTCTCACGGTTTATTGTACTTTTTAATCCTTGGCCCAGTCTAAGTATATACACCAGAGCATTGGTGTATTATGTGTATTATTATTTCATGTTATTAGACACATTTTGCCCATACTATTACCTGTGATATTGTATGTAGTATAAATAGAAACAATATTGCCATACGGTGTGAAAATATCAGAACAACAGCAGTCATTTTGCTTGTGCTAGCTAATGTAATTACCATTTGTCTCAAATGTGTATTGTATGGGGTGCAGCTGAGATGAGGTTTGTTATCAGAACAATGTCTGAGTTAACTAGCTGGCAGCCCATGTTAATTAGCTAGGTCAACAGATAACCTGAGAGGTAATGAGGTTAGAACTTCTACTCATATGCAATGTGCCTCCACAGTAATATATTGGTTGAAATAGCATGGGGAAATGTATCAATATGTGTCAATATAAATGTAATTGTATCAAAAGGTATCACAGACTTATATTGTGTAACCCTGCTGATATCATGTGTCAAAAGTCTTATTGTTCCATGTAAGCGTGCAGTGTCATTCCTTGATGTACTATTGTAACCCCATGTGTAGTGTATCCAGCCAAAACAGCTAATTGAGTCAAGCCATTCTATTGTCTAATCAAGGTAACAGGGACAGTATGTCTAGCAGCTAAATTGTTGACTGGGAGGCCCCTTCTGTAAAGGGGAGGTTGGAGACATTTGACCCTATTTCCTGGGTACAGAGAAAATAATATAGGGCGAGGAGAATGCCAGGGGGGATGCTAGTTTGGAGGATCCTGGTGTAGAAGACATCAGTGAAAAGGACTCTGGGCCAGGAACTGGTGTGCCGCTGGAGGGAACCCTACCAGGACAGGGTTGGTGTGAGCTAGTAACCCAGGCTAGGAGACACCATAACTGTTTTGCGAAACGGTAGTGGTAATATTGCGGGAGGATAAGACCCTGAAAGGGACAGAGATTATGACTTTGGAGTGCTGACTGCAGGAGGCTGCTGGAGGATACGTGCTACCATTTACCCTGTAACTTGTGAACGTCTTGTGGTGTTGTGCTGTCGTAATAAAGTCTTATTTTGGATATATCTTGGTCTACCCGAGTGAGTTGAATCCCACAGAGGGTAACTTCCATCCCAGCTAAGGGTGGTATCCTCACATTTGGTGGCAAGCAGTGGGATCACTCGGCCCGGTGTTGCAAGAACCGGGAAGGCTGCAAGGGACGCAAGCGGTTACAGTCCAAGGGCCTTGTAGGTACAGCACAGCACGGGCTACACAGCACCCAAAGGAAGCCTATCAGAGGAGTTGCAAGAAACGTGAGACATGATCAAGTATAACTCCCTAAAACTGGATGAACTCCGGGGATTATGCCAGACAAGGGAAATTGCTACTACCCAGGATGACTTCAGGCCACAACTAGTGGAAAAACTATGCAAATGGGACCTGTGCCTACTCGATAATGCGGGCAGGATGAAAATAGCAGAGGTCCCAGCAGTGGAAGGCACCCAAGTTGGGACTTATGTTGCAGAAATCCTGAAAGCCAAGGAGTTGTATGAGGACCAGGAGCAGCCAGTAAGGATTCAGGAGATTGCAGCTACAATACAAACATCCCCCACCCCAGGCCAGTCAGCAGTGCACAGTGGAAGCTATGACTATGGTCAGCTTCGTCAAGAGCTGCAGCACGTCCTCAGTCAGTGGATCCGGAGAAAAGGACTTGAGCTGGTAAAAGCAGGGCTGACTGAGATATTTCCCAGCCTTCAGGATTGGGTGGCAAAGTGTAACCCACAGTCCTGGGATAAAGCAGAAAAGGGGCAGAGTGAAGGCCAAAGGCGACCCAGCAGTCAAGGGACAAACAAGCAATACCACACTTGGGACAAGTCGGGAAGTGGTGCCTTCGATGTGAATACTGGGGACATCTTCAACAGCAGTGTCCCAGGAAAGGAGGTCAATTAGACCAATTCCCTCCCACGGGGGTTGTTGGCAGGAGCCACCCCCGGAAAAACAAACACTACCACCCTGATGCGCCAGAGGCGAGGGGGGTAAAGGCCACTTGCAATGCTGTGGCTGACATGAGGCAAACAACAGGAGGACGCCTTTACAGGCACTTGAAACCTGTATGGGTGGATGGCAGAAAAGCCCAAGGATTTAGAGACTGTGGGGCAGCCATCACCCTGGTACGCCCCGAGTTGGTGGATTCCAGAAGAATTATCCCCAACAAGTACTTTAAAATTAGGATGGAGGATGGACGATGGGCAGAGATTCCAACAGCCCAAGTCCAGTTACATTGGGGCCATTGTAACAACCTGGTAGAAGTTGGAGTTATGGCAGGAATGTCCAATGAGGTGATTTTGGGCAATGATTTGGGGCAAGACCTCAGGAATTATTTTGTTGAAAAAGCCCATAGAAAGGTGAGCCCCAGGCAGAGGAAGAACAACCACTTCTACACGCCAGTAACTAACGGGTATCAGCAACCTTTCTTTACCATCTCCGGGCCTCTGAGGGTGAGTAGCCAAGACCATCCTGAGGGGGGGTTAGTCCTGGGGGAGGAGGATAAATCTAGACTGCAAGAAGCCCAGCTACTAGATCCAGATCTAGAAGGGATGCGGGCACTAGCAGATATGTCGTATAAGACTGGGGTGGTAGAGGATTGTGCTTGGTTGGATGGGTTACTGTATACGGTGTCCAGCCCAAATCATAAGTACAGGTTGGTAGTCCCACCCGAATATCGGGATCGGTTTATAGCTCAGGCCCATGGGGAAGGGGGTACCGATCACAGAGGAAAAAGGAGAACACGAGCCAGGCTCAGACAGCAGTTCATGTGGTTAGGTTTAGCGAGGGATGTAGACCGCTACATAGCCAACTGTGCAGACTGCAAGAATATGTTAGGGCATGGCTGCAACAGTGACATTCGGACACAGGAGGGGAAAAGGCAGCATAAAAAGCAGGACATTGATGACTGCGTGATGTTACTCTCAGTAGTCCCTGCAGGAGATAGTGTGCAGCAGGATTCCTGCAAGAACCCTGTGCATAAGCGGGTGCAGACTGGGGAAATGAGTAATCCCAGTGCAGAAGGGAACTGGGAAAGGGGGAGGCGTAGCCAGACAGGACCCCAGACAACCAGGGAAAGGCAGTCGGTAAGGCTCTTAGACAGCAGGGCTCAGAGTAGCTACTGGAGCAGGAGACCGAGACTTCCCGCAGAGGTTCTGGGAATTGATAGGTGCTGGCGGCTACAAGAATATAACAAGGTGCAGCAAGTGAACGCTGGAGGCTGCGCACAGCCCAGCAGGAAATTGGTTCATCTCGTGGGAAACCACATAAAACCTGCAGTAGTGTCTGCAGAAGAGACTGGGGCTCAAGTTTAAAAAGTAGGGGAGGAATGTGAGGAAACGGGGTACTACTGGACTGAGAACTATGTAATCATCACCCGTTTCTCACGGTTTATTGTACTTTTTAATCCTTGGCCCAGTCTAAGTATATACACCAGAGCATTGGTGTATTATGTGTATTATTATTTCATGTTATTAGACACATTTTGCCCATACTATTACCTGTGATATTGTATGTAGTATAAATAGAAACAATATTGCCATACTGTGTGAAAATATCAGAACAACAGCAGTCATTTTGCTTGTGCTAGCTAATGTAATTACCATTTGTCTCAAATGTGTATTGTATGGGGTGCAGCTGAGATGAGGTTTGTTATCAGAACAATGTCTGAGTTAACTAGCTGGCAGCCCATGTTAATTAGCTAGGTCAACAGATAACCTGAGAGGTAATGAGGTTAGAACTTCTACTCATATGCAATGTGCCTCCACAGTAATATATTGGTTGAAATAGCATGGGGAAATGTATCAATATGTGTCAATATAAATGTAATTGTATCAAAAGGTATCACAGACTTATATTGTGTAACCCTGCTGATATCATGTGTCAAAAGTCTTATTGTTCCATGTAAGCGTGCAGTGTCATTCCTTGATGTACTATTGTAACCCCATGTGTAGTGTATCCAGCCAAAACAGCTAATTGAGTCAAGCCATTCTATTGTCTAATCAAGGTAACAGGGACAGTATGTCTAGCAGCTAAATTGTTGACTGGGAGGCCCCTTCTGTAAAGGGGAGGTTGGAGACATTTGACCCTATTTCCTGGGTACAGAGAAAATAATATAGGGCGAGGAGAATGCCAGGGGGGATGCTAGTTTGGAGGATCCTGGTGTAGAAGACATCAGTGAAAAGGACTCTGGGCCAGGAACTGGTGTGCCGCTGGAGGGAACCCTACCAGGACAGGGTTGGTGTGAGCTAGTAACCCAGGCTAGGAGACACCATAACTGTTTTGCGAAACGGTAGTGGTAATATTGCGGGAGGATAAGACCCTGAAAGGGACAGAGATTATGACTTTGGAGTGCTGACTGCAGGAGGCTGCTGGAGGATACGTGCTACCATTTACCCTGTAACTTGTGAACGTCTTGTGGTGTTGTGCTGTCGTAATAAAGTCTTATTTTGGATATATCTTGGTCTACCCGAGTGAGTTGAATCCCACAGAGGGTAACTTCCATCCCAGCTAAGGGTGGTATCCTCACAGACGGAAAGACAGTGCAAGATAGACAGAGCAAGTTAGACGGAAAGACAGTGCAAGAATATCGGGAAAAACAGTGCAAGATAGTCAAACAAGATAGAAGGATAGACAGTGCAAGATAGACAGAGCAAGATAGACGGAAAGACAGTGCAAGATAGACGGAAAGACAGTGCAAGATAGACGGAAAGACAGTGCAAGATAGACTGAAAGACAGTGCAAGATAGACAGAACAAGATAGACGTAAAGACAGTGCAAGATAGACTGAAAGAAAGTGCAAGATAGACTGAAAGACAGTGCAAGATAGACTGAAAGACAATGTAAGATAGATGGAAAGATATTGCAAGATTGACAAAAAAACAGAGCAAGATAGACGGAAAGACAGTGCAAGATAGACGGAAAGAAATTGCAAGATAGACGGAAAGACAGTACAAGATAGACGGAAAGACAGTGCAAAATAGACGGAAAGACAATGCAAAATACACAAAGCGAGATAGACAGAAAAATAGAGCAAGATAGACGGAAAGATAATGCAAGATAGACGGAAAGACAATCCAAAAGAGACAGAGCAAGATAGACGGAAAGACAATGCAAGACAGACAGAGAAAGATAGACGGAAAGACAGTGCAAGATAGACAGAAAACATTGCAAGATAGACAGAAAAACAGAGCAAGATAGACGGAAAGCCAGTGCAAGATAGACGGAAAGACAGTGCAAGATATTCGTAAAGACAGTGCAAGATAGACGGAAAGACAATGCAAGATAGACAGAGCAAGATAGGCAGAAAGACAGTGCAAGATAGACGGAAAGACAATGCAAAAAAAAAGGAAAGACAATCCAAAATAGACAGAGCAAGATAGACGGAAAAATAGAGCAAGATAGATGGAAAGACAGTGTAAGAAAATCAGAAAGACAGTGCAAGATAGACGGAAAGACAGTGCAAGATAGACAGAGCAAGTTAGACGGAAAGAGTTTGCCAGATAATTAAAAAGACAGTGCAAGATAGAAGGAAAGACAGTGCAAGATAGACTGAAAGACAGTGCAAGATAGATAAAAAAGACAATGCAAGATAAACGGAAAGACAGTGCAAGATAGACGAAAAGACAATCCAAAAGAGACAGAGCAAGATAGACGGAAAAATAGAGCAAGATAGATCGAAAGACAATCCAAAAGAGACAGAGCAAGATAGACGGAAAGACAGTGCAAGATAGACAGAGCAAGATAGAAGGAAAGACAGTGCAAGATAGACAGAGCAAGATAGACGGAAAGACAGTGCAAGATAGACAGAGCAAGATAGACGGAAAGATAGTGCAAGATAGACGGAAAGACAGTGCAAGATAGACGGAAATACAGTGCAAGATAGACGGAAAGACAGTGCAAGATAGACGGAAAGACAATGCAAGACAGATGGAAAGACAATGCAAGATAGAAGGAATAAAAGAGCAAGATAGACGGAAAGACAGTGCAAGACAGACGGAAAGACAGTGCAACATAGACGAAAAAGACAGTGCAAAATAGACAGAGCAAGATAGATGGAAAGACAGTGCAAGAATATCGGAAAGACAGTGCAAGATAAACAAACAAGATAGACGGAAAGACAGAGCAAAACAGATGGAAAGACATTGCAAGATAGAAGGAAAGACAGTGCAAGAAAATCGGAAACACAGTGCAAGATAGACGGAAAGACAGTGCAAGATAGAATGAACAAGATAGACGGAAAGACAGTGCAAGAAAATCGGAAAGACAGTGCAGGATAGACGGAAAGACAATCCAAAAGAGACATAGAAAGATAGACGGAAAGACAGTGCAAGATAGAGAGAGCAAGATAGACGGAAAGACAGTGCAAGATAGACGGAAAGACAGTGCAAGATACACGGAAAGACAATGCAAGATAGACAAAGCAAGATAGACGCAAAGACAGTGCAAGATAGACGGAAAGACAATGCAAGATACACGGAAAGACAATGCAAGATAGACAAAGCAAGATAGACGGAAAGACAGTGCAAGATAGATAAAAGACAGTGCAAGGTAGACGGAACGACAGTGCAAGATAGACGGAAAGACAGTGCAAGATAGACGGAAAGATATTTCAAAGTAGACAAAGCAAAATAGACGGAAAAATAAAGCAAGATAGACGGAAAGACAGTGTAAGAAAATCAGAAAGACAGTGCAAGATAGACGGAAAGACAGTGCAAGATAGACAGAGCAAGTTAGACGGAAAGAGTTTGCCAGATAGTTAAGAAGACAGTGCAAGATAGAAGGAAAGACAGTGCAAGATAGACTGAAAGACAGTGCAAGATAGATAAAAAAAGACAATGCAAGATAAACGGAAAGACAGTGCAAGATAGACGAAAAGACAATCCAAAAGAGACAGAGCAAGATAGACGGAAAAATAGAGCAAGATAGAGCGAAAGACAATCCAAAAGAGACAGAGCAAGATAGAAGGAAAGACAGTGCAGGATAGACAGAGAAAGATAGACGGAAAGACAGTGCAAGACAGACAGAGCAAGATAGACGGAAAGTCAGTGCAAGATAGACGGAAAGACAGTGCAAGATAGACGGAAGTACAGTGCAAGATAGACGGCAGGACAGTGCAAGATAGACGGAAAGACAATGCAAGATAGATGGAATAACAGAGCAAGATAGACGGAAAGACAGTGCAAGATAGACGGAAAGACAGTGCAACATAGACGAAAAAGACAGTGCAAAATAGACAGAGCAAGATAGATGGAAAGACAGTGCAAGAATATCGGAAAGACAGTGCAAGATAGACAAACAAGATAGACGGAAAGATAGAACAAGATATATGGAAAGACATTGCAAGATAGACGGAAAGACAGTGCAAGAAAATCGGAAACACAGTGCAAGATAGACGGTAATACAGTGCAAGATAGAATGAACAAGATAGACGGAAAGACAGTGCAAGGAAATCGGAAAGACAGTGCAGGATAGACGGAAAGACAATCCAAAAGAGACAGAGAAAGATAGACGGAAAGACAGTGCAAGATAGAGAGAGCAAGATAGACGGAAAGACAGTGCAAGATAGACGGAAAGACAGTGCAAGATACACGGAAAAACAATGCAAGATAGACAAAGCAAGATAGACGCAATGACAGTGCAAGATAGACGGAAAGACAATGCAAGATACACGGAAAGACAATGCAAGATAGACAAAGCAAGATAGACGGAAAGACAGTGCAAGATAGATAAAAGACAGTGCAAAATAGACGGAACGACAGTGCAAGATAGACGGAAAGACAGTGCAAGATAGACGGAAAGACATTTCAAATTAGACAAAGCAAAATAGACGGAAAAATAAAGCAACATAGACGGAATGACAGTGCAACATAGACGAAAAAGATAGATGGAAAGACAGTGCAAGAATATCGGAAAGATAGTGCAAGATAGACAAACAAGACAGACGGAAAGACAGAGCAAGATAGATGGCAAGACATTGCAAGATAGACGGAAAGACAGTGCAAGATAGACGGAAAGACAATGCAAGATAGACGGAAAGACTTTGCAAGATAGAATGAACAAGAAAGACGGAAAGACAGTGCAAGAAAATCGGAAACACAGTGCAAGATAGACGGAAAGACAGTGCAAGATAGAATGAACAAGATAGACGGAAAGACAGTGCAAGAAAATCGGAAAGACAGTGCAGGATAGACGGAAAGACAATCCAAAAGAGACAGAGCAAGATAGACGGAAAGACAGTGCAAGATAGAGAGAGCAAAATAGACGGAAAGGCAGTTTAAGATTGACGGAAAGACAGTGCAAGATACACGGAAAGACAATGCAAGGTAGACAAAGCAAGATAGACGGAAATCAGTGCAAGATAGACGGAAAGACAATGCAAGATACACGGAAAGACAATGCAAGATAGACAAAGCAAGATAGATGGAAAGGCAGTGCAAGATAGATAAAAGACAGTGCAAGATAGACGGAACGACAGTGCAAGATAGACGGAAAGACAGTGCAAGATAGACGGAAAGACATTTCAAATTAGACAAAGCAAAATAGACGGAAAAATAGAGCAAGATAGACGGAAAGACAGTTCAAAAAAATCGGAAAGACAGTGCAAGATAGACGGAAAGACAATCCAAAATAGACAGAGCAAGATAGACGGAAAGACAATGCAAGATAGACGGAAAGACAATGCAAGATACACGGAAAGACAATGCAAGATAGACAAAGCAAGATAGACGGAAAGACAGTGCAAGATAGATAAAAGACAGTGCAAGATAGACGGAACGACAGTGCAAGATAGACGGAGAGACAGAGCAAGATAGACGGAAAAATAGAGCAAGATAGAGCGAAAGACAATATAAAAGAGACAGAGCAAGATAGAAGGAAAGACAGTGCAGGATAGACAGAGAAAGATAGACGGAAAGACAGTGCAAGACAGACAGAGCAAGATAGACGGAAAGTCAGTGCAAGATAGACGGAAAGACAGTGCAAGATAGACGGAAATACAGTGCAAGATAGACGGCAGGACAGTGCAAGATAGACGGAAAGACAATGCAAGATAGATGGAATAACAGAGCAAGATAGACGGAAAGACAGTGCAAGATAGACGGAAAGACAGTGCAACATAGACGAAAAAGACAGTGCAAAATAGACAGAGCAAGATAGATGGAAAGACAGTGCAAGAATATCGGAAAGACAGTGCAAGATAGACAAACAAGATAGACGGAAAGATAGAACAAGATATATGGAAAGACATTGCAAGATAGACGGAAAGACAGTGCAAGAAAATCGGAAACACGGTGCAAGATAGACGGTAATACAGTGCAAGATAGAATGAACAAGATAGACGGAAAGACAGTGCAAGAAAATCGGAAAGACAGTGCAGGATAGACGGAAAGACAATCCAAAAGAGACAGAGAAAGATAGACGGAAAGACAGTGCAAGATAGAGAGAGCAAGATAGACGGAAAGACAGTGCAAGATAGACGGAAAGACAGTGCAAGATACACGGAAAAACAATGCAAGATAGACAAAGCAAGATAGACGGAAAGACAGTGCAAGATAGATAAAAGACAGTGCAAGATAGACGGAACGACAGTGCAAGATAGACGGAAAGACAGTGCAAGATAGACGGAAAGACATTTCAAATTAGACAAAGCAAAATAGACGGAAAAATAAAGCAACATAGACGGAATGACAGTGCAACATAGACGAAAAAGATAGATGGAAAGACAGTGCAAGAATATCGGAAAGATAGTGCAAGATAGACAAACAAGATAGACGGAAAGACAGAGCAAGATAGATGGCAAGACATTGCAAGATAGACGGAAAGACAGTGCAAGATAGACGGAAAGACAATGCAAGATAGACGGAAAGACTTTGCAAGATAGAATGAACAAGATAGACGGAAAGACAGTGCAAGAAAATCGGAAACACAGTGCAAGATAGACGGAAAGACAGTGCAAGATAGAATGAACAAGATAGACGGAAAGACAGTGCAAGAAAATCGGAAAGACAGTGCAGGATAGACGGAAAGACAATCCAAAAGAGACAGAGCAAGATAGACGGAAAGACAGTGCAAGATAGAGAGAGCAAAATAGACGGAAAGGCAGTTTAAGATTGACGGAAAGACAGTGCAAGATACACGGAAAGAAAATGCAAGGTAGACAAAGCAAGATAGACGGAAATCAGTGCAAGATAGACGGAAAGACAATGCAAGATACACGGAAAGACAATGCAAGATAGACAAAGCAAGATAGATGGAAAGACAGTGCAAGATAGATAAAAGACAGTGCAAGATAGACGGAACGACAGTGCAAGATAGACGGAAAGACAGTGCAAGATAGACGGAAAGACATTTCAAATTAGACAAAGCAAAATAGACGGAAAAATAGAGCAAGATAGACGGAAAGACAGTTCAAAAAAATCGGAAAGACAGTGCAAGATAGACGGAAAGACAATCCAAAATAGACAGAGCAAGATAGACGGAAAGACAATGCAAGATAGACGGAAAGACAATGCAAGATACACGGAAAGACAATGCAAGATAGACAAAGCAAGATAGACGGAAAGACAGTGCAAGATAGATAAAAGACAGTGCAAGATAGACGGAACGACAGTGCAAGATAGACGGAAAGACAGTGCAAGATAGACGGAAAGACATTTTAAAATAGACAAAGCAAGATAGACGGAAAAATAGAGCAAGATAGAAGGAAAAAAAGAGCAAGATAGTCGGAAAGACAGTGCAAGAAAATCGGAAAGACAGTGCAAGATAGACGGAAAGACAATCCAAAATAGACAGAGCAAGATAGACGGAATAAAAGAGCAAGATAGACGGAAAGACAGTGCAAGATAGACGGAAAAAAATCCAAATTAGACAGAGAAAGATAGACGGAAAGACAGTTAAAGATAGACAGAGCAAGATAGACGGAAAGACAGTGCAAGATAGACTGAAAGACAGTGCAAGATAGACTGAAAGACAATGCAAAATACACAAAGCGAGATAGATGGAAAGACATTGCAAGATTGATAAAAAAAACAGTGCAAGATAGACAGAGCAAGATAGACGGAAAGACAGTGCAAGATAGACAGAGCAAGATAGACAGAAAGACAGTGCAAGATAGATGGAAAGACAGTGCAAGATAGACGGAAAGACAATGCAAAATACACAAAGCGAGATAGACGGAAAAATAGAGCAAGATAGACAGAAAGACAATGCAAGATAGACGGAAAGACAATCCAAAAGAGACAGAGCAATATAGACGGAAAGACAATGCAAGATAGACAGAAAGACATTGCAAGATAGACAGAAAGACATTGTAAGATAGACAGAAAAATAGAGCAAGATAGACGGAAAGAAAGTACAAGATAGACGGAAAAACAGCGTAAGATAGACGGAAAGACTTTGCAAGATAGACAGAAAGTCAATGCAAGATAGACAGAGCAAGTTAGACGGAAAGACAGTGCAAGATAGACGGAAAGACAATGCAAGATAGACGGAAAGACAATGCAAGATAGACAGAGCAAGATAGACGGAAAGAATTTGCAAGATAGACAGAAAAACCGAGCAAGATAGACGGAAAGACAGTGCAAGATAGATGGAAAGACAATGCAAAATACACAAAGCGAGATAGACGGAAAAATAGACCAAGATAGACAGAAAGACAATGCAAGATAAACGGAAAGACAATCCAAAAGAGACAGAGCAATATAGACGGAAAGACAATGCAAGATAGACAGAGCAAGATAGACGGAAAGGCAGTGCAAGATAGACAGAAAGACATTGCAAGATAATTGAAAAGACAGTGTAAGATAGACAGAAAGACATTTCAAGATAGACAGAGCAAGATAGACAGAAAGACAGTGCAAGATAGACGGAAAGACAATGCAAAATAGACAGAGCAAGATAGACGGAAAAATAGCGCAAGATAGACGAAAAGACAGTGCAAGATAATTGAAAAGACAGTGTAAGATAGACAGAAAGACATTTCAAGATAGACAGAGCAAGATAGACAGAAAGACAGTGCAAGATAGACGGAAAGACATTGCAAGATAATTGAAAAGACAGTGTAAGATAGACAGAAAGACATTTCAAGATAGACAGAGCAAGATAGGCGGAAAGACAGAGCAAGATAGACGGAAAGACTGAGCAAGATAGACAGAAAGACAGTGCAAGATAGACGGAAAGACAATGCAAAATAGACAGAGCAAGATAGACGGAAAAATAGAGCAAGAAAGACGAAAAGACAGTGCAAGATAGACGAAAAGACAGTGCATGATAGACGAAAAGACAGAGCAAGATAGGCGGAAAGACAGAGCAAGATAGACGGAAAGACTGAGCAAGATAGACAGAAAGACAGAGCAAGATAGACAGATGGAAAGTGCAATATAAATGGAAAAACAGTGGAAAACACTGAAAAAGACAGGGAATGATAGACAGAAAGACAGTGCAAGATAGACGGAAAGACAGTGCAAAATAGACGGAAAGACAGTGCAAGATAGACGGAAAGATAGAGCAAGATAGACGAAAATACAGTGCAAGATAGACAGAAGGAAAGTGCAATATAAATGGAAAAACAGTGCAAAACACTGAAAAAGACAGGGAATGATACAAGGAAAGAGAGTGCAAGATAGACGGAAAACCCATTGCAAGAAAGATGGATACACAGTGCAAGATAGACAGAAGGAAAGTACAATATAGATGAAAGAACAGTGCAATTCACTGAAAATGACAGGGTGTGATAGATGGAAAGCGAGTACAAGATAGACAGAACGATAGAGCAAGATAGAAGGAAAGACAGTGCAAGATAGAAGGAAAGAGTGTGTGGTTAAGAAGTGCGGAAGTGGTTGTGTGTATGTGGTGTAGATGTGCGGAAGTTGTTGTGTGTGTATGGTGTAGATGCGGAGGTGTGTGTGGTGTAGATATGTGTAGGTGGTTGTGTGTGCATGTGGTGTAGATGTGCAGAGGTGTGTTTGTGTGCGTGGTGTAGATGTGTGGAGGTGTGTTTGTGCGTGTGGTGTAGATGTACGGAGGTGGTTGTGTGTGTGTGTGTGGTGTAGATGTGCGGAGGTGTGTGTTCATGTTGTTTAGATGTGCGGAGGTCTGTGTGTGTGTGTGGTGTAGATGAGCAGAGGTGTATATCAAGTGAGGAGCCACATTGACATTTTATATAGAGAGATAGTAACATATAGTTTAATAAAATGCATTTCAGTACAGTTACCTGTTTTTTTATAGCTGTTTACTGCCACTTAGTGTTTAAACACACACATATAAAAGGTGAGGAGCAGCGTTAGCCGTTTATTTATATAGATATTACAATCTGGTGAGCCACAAGTGCCAGCATGCCTATCAGTGCACCAGGGAATGCAAATAAAACTGAAACACACCATTTAAAAATTACATTTATTGCAAAAAAATAAACCCTTAGATATCCCCCCTTTACCCTATTTACCTGTCACCTGTATCCATGTGAACCTCCCTGGCATTCCTTTCTTCGGTTAAGGTTCCAAGCTTAGAAAAATAAACATCGGATAAGAGGTCCCGTCAAGCATGAGCTCTTAGCGTTTATGTAGTCATACTTATATCTATGGGATTCTTCATGGCCTGAACTCAGGAGACACCCTTACTGTACCGCCTACATCTGCCCGCCCACTACCTCTCCTGTTCCTTGTTGAGAGGTGCAAGGGGGGGTAACGTCTCAATGTGAGAGTAGACTGAGATGTAAATTATTGTCTAATGCTCATGCATAGTTCTAACAAGCATATTTTGCATTTACAAGTTGGACTTACGTTGACTTTACATGACCTAACCCTCTGGTATTCCCTCCCTTCATACAGTAAGCCTTTCCTCTAAACCATCAAGCATTCCCTAAAAACTCATATCTGCAGGAAAGCTGATCTAATTACTAAACCACCGTCCCTAGGCCATTCTACCCAATTACTGTCAACAATCCTTCTTGTCCGCGGCGATCGCTCCGGCTCTATACTTCCAGTTAGGCTGCCGCGGTCATGTGATCTTGGAGGCGGGGAATTCAAACCTCGTTGCTACTTATGGCTCACTCTGTCACTCTCCTGTGTCAGAGCAACAAGTGTCCTGGCTGTTTCTGATCCCTGTGCTTCCCCAGTGCATCTCTCCCCTGTGTATTTCTGCTGATTTACTGTGTACCGGCCCGGCTTGTCTGATTAACCATTCTCCTACTGAATCCCCGGCACCACGCACCGGCTGATCTACTGTGTACCAACCTTGCTACAGTTCCAGACTCTTCTTGTGTTAGTCTCCTCATGCCTCTCTTCTGGAGTAGGTATGTGGCTCTCATCTCTGTCCAGATAGTCTCTGCTAAATTACCCAGCTTGACGTAGCCTTTTTACCCTGTTCTCGGAACCATTCAGCCTAACACCTTACTATCACGTCAGTGGGCTAACCTAGGGGCCGCGACCTGCTGGCCTCCGGCATCTAAAACCATCCTGCCTTGCAGCGATTCTTGGAGAAGACCAGGGGGTCCATTAGACTCCACGCCCTGGGAAGGCCAGTGCCAATACCGACTGGTAGTTGTCTCCCGTGAGACGTAACAGTTTGCTCTAACCTACATATTTATGGATGGATCAAGGAAACCCTTTTCTAGAGAGCTGCTGGAGCATCTGGCCACTAGGGTTTAAGAGCAGGAGAAGAACCAAACCCAGCTGTTGCAGTCTCTTCAGAGCATATCCGCTCGTTTACACACTCTCCAGAATACCCTCTCGGCCCAGGCGGGCGCGCAACCGATTTCTCTTTCTTCCCCGCAGTTTGCTCCCTCTCCTAGTTGCGCTGTGGCCCCTTCTACTTTTTGAGGATACTCAACTTTCTCTTTCGGCACTCATTGTTTCCGGGGCTACAGGAAATTTCTTAAGTGCCTCCATTGTTCGTAAATTGAGTGTACTTACCCTTTCCGTGGATCCTCCCATGGTCATCACGGCTATAGATGGCAGTCGAAGAGCAGGGGAATCTATTAAGGAGCATACCATTAACCTCTCTCTTCAAATTGGAGCATTACACACAGAAACCATTTCCTTCCTTGTTATTCCTGAAGCCATCAATCCTTTGGTGTTATGCCTTCTCTGGCTCAAACTTCACTCTCCCACTCTGAATTGGCACAAAGCTGAAGTCATTGCTTGGGGGTCAGCCTGCCACTCTCGTTGTCTTCCGAAGGTAAGGAGGGCTCCGCCTAAGGGGCGCCTCTTCCTCCCAAAGTTCCTTGGGCATTCCTCCCCACTATTATTCTTTTGTCTGATGTGTTTAGTGAGAAGGAGGCTTCCAAATTACCTCCCCACAGACCTTGGGATTGTTGTATTGAACTCCTACCGATAAGGTGCCACCCCGAGGCCGGGTCTACCCACTCTCTTTACCGGAGTCCAACTCTATGTCTGCTTATATTGAGGAGAACCTTAAATGAGGTTTTATTAGGAAATCCACCTCCCCAGCAGGGGCCGGATTGTTGTTCGTAAAAAAAAAATAGATAGTGGTCTTCGCCCCTGAATCGATCATCTTAATGCCATCACGGTGAAGAACAAATTTCCTCTGCCCTTGATCTCCGAGTTGTTTGACAGGATTAAAGGATCTTCTGTGTTTTCCAAAGTAGACCTCAGAGGCGCTTGTAACCTCATTTGTATCAAACAGGGAGGCGAGTGGAAAAAAACATCCATGACGGACACTTTGAATACCACGTTATGCCATTTGGCTTGTGTAATGCCCCTGCCGTTTTCCAAAATTTTATCAATGAAATTTTTCAGGATTTTCTGTACCACTTTGTAGTCATTTACCTTGACGATATTCTTATATATTCACCCGATATATCATCTCATCAGAAACATGTTTCCTTGGCTCTTGGCCGTCTACGACAGCACCAGTTATACTGCAATCTGGAAAAATGTATTTTTGAAAAGTATTCTCTTCCCTTCTTAGGCTATGTGGTATCCAGTTCTGGTCTGCTCATGGATCCTGAGAAACTGAAGGCAATCTTGGAATGGCCCCAGCCGGTTGGACTTAAGGCGGTGCAAATGTTCGTGGGCTTCGCAAATTACTACAGACAGTTCATGAAGAGCTTCTCATCTTTAATAACACCCATCACCGCTCTAAAAAAGAAATCTGCCAGTTCTAAGTCCTGGCCTCCGGAAGTGGTCTAGGCTTTTTCTTTACTAAAAAGAGCCTTTACTTTTGCCCCAATACTATCTCAGCCTGATCCTACATTTCCTTTCTTCTTGGAGGTGGATGCATCTTCTGTTGGCGTGGGAGCTATATTATCTCAAAGGAGCTTCTCTGGGAAATTCTCTCTGTGTGGCTTCTTCTCCCGGAAATTTTCTACTTCTGAGAAAAATTATGGCATTGGGGACAAGGAGCTTCTTGCCATCAAGTTAGCTCTAGAGGAATGGTGGCATCACTTGGAGGGCACTATGTTTCCCATAACCATATACACGGATCACAAGAATCTTCTTTACCTTCAAACTGCATCTTGTCTCAACTCCCGTCAGGCTAGATGGTCGTTGTTTTTCTCCTGCTTCAACATGATCATCACGTTAGGCCAGGCACCAAGAACAAAAAAGCGGATGCAGTAAATAAATGCCAGGTGGGTTTACCACATCATCTGTCCCATACTCCACTAGTTTAGGGAGTTATAGTCACCTGGCTGTCCAGACTTCACGACCCATGGATCTCTCTCAGCTGCTTATATAGACTCTAGTAGAGAACGACAACTCAAAAACTAGATCTTGCACGCTTCATGAATGAAATCCCAGAATGAACACCCCTTCCCCCTTGGAGTGACTCCTTATATCTTGGGTCTAATTTCCACAGTCTTTCTCCTCCCTCTGCAAACACCTGGGTCTATTCTCCTTAACCATTGATCAGTGCTGGACTACGGGGGGTTGGAGAGGGGAGTGAAGATGAGCTGTCCTTCCACAGAACCGCCCCTGTCTGGACTAGCCTGGTGAGAACAATGGACACTAATTAGTTTTCCCATTCTAGCATCTTACAACCTTATCCCTACTGTAATATAATCAGGGGAATAGGTATCATCTCCTGGGTGAACAGCAGCAGTAAGACACACGAGTCCAGGAGTTTCAGGATTACAGCCACTGCCAGTTTATTCACTAGCTTGTAAACAGGAACAAAACATAAATAAAATCATAGCCGTCTGGCTTCTAGCTAATACATTTATGGAGGCCCTCACTCATGTGTAGGACCTTATGTCCCACACATACACCAAACTACATGTAACTGTTGCTCACTGCAGCAGAGTGTCTCAGGAGGCAGCTCACCTCTTCCCAGGTCTGAGACACTGGTTGCATATCCCAGCTGCCTTATTACAGGCACCACCCAGGTGCATCTCTTGATTTGTCTGTTTAACCCACAAATGACAGGAACCTGGGACTTATGTACCTGCCATTTATCACTAGCCCAGAGTTTCTGTCACACTACCCATAATCCCCCTGGCTTATTTTATTTAGGTATTCCTTATTTGCCACCAGTGATATAAACATGTCACCGTTAAGATGTGTCACCGAAAGATTAGAAAGAAGGCAAGGTTATACCACCCGGCCTAATAGCTTTACCAATAATGACAAAGGTGATAATAATCTTGAAATGTATAAACTTTTTAATAAATTAGAAACTTTATGTTTAAACGAGACACGTCATTGGTGGGATCAGATCACATTACAAAAGTATCTTGATGGAGGGATTATCCCAAGAGGCTTACGACTTTTTAAGTCTGCTTCCTTTCAAGATGATTCTAGTTTCACAAAAGAATGGAATACGCTTTTAGACAAATTGTTCTTTTGCCTTAATGCGACTTCTCATTCAGTACAGAAATGATATGTCACTCACCGGACTGTGAGTGCTTCTTCCCGGACTATTAGGAACCGTGGACGTCCTCTATCCTGAGGGACTGCGCATGCGCAGCCCTTTCCAAACCTTCAGTGTATGTTCCTTTAACTTAATTGGCAGATCAGGCAACCTCCCTATATTAAGCACCTGTGGTCAACACCACGTTGCCTGATCTTGGAGTCTCATTCCCCATGAGTCTCTGAAGGTGTTCCTGTGTTTCCTCGTTTATTCAGCCCAGCTGATTCCTGTGGTTTCCAAACCACTTCTACCTCTGTGGTTTCCAAACCACTTCTACTACTGTGGTTCCCATACCACTTCTACCATCTACTGTATCATCGTGACTGTGAGCTGATTCCTATCCGCTGCCTCCGTGCACTACAGTCTTCAAACCACTTCTCCTACTGTGGTTCCCATACCACTTCTACCATCTACTGTATCATCGTGACTGTGAGCTGATTCCTATCCGCTGCCTCCGTGCACTACAGTCTTCTAACCACTTCTACTCTACCATTTATTATTGGGACTGTTAGCTGATGCCTATCCGCTGCCTCCGTGCACTACAGTCTTCAACCTGCAACTCGTCTGTGTTTCATCATCGTGACTGCTAGCTGATTCCTATCCGCTGCCTCCGTGCACTACAGTCTTCAACCTGCAACTCGTCTGTGTTTCATCATCGTGACTGCTAGCTGATTCCTATCCGCTGCCTCCGTGCACTACAGTCTTCAACCTGCAACCCGTCTGTGTTTCATCGTGACTGTTTGGCTGATTCCTATCCGCTGCCTCTGTGCGCTTCAGTCTTCAGTCCTTGTCAACGCTCCCGTGTTTCCTTGAGTCTGCCTCCACTATTGCTACCCGCTATTCTCCGTGATCAACAGTGCCTGTTCAACTCTGCTCTCCCGTGTCCCATCGTTACTGCACCTGCTGGTTGCTATTGGCTACCTCCGTGTTCCCGCAGAGACCCGCTGCTGTTACTTCTCAGCGCTACTCATCCATCTACTGCTGATCCGCTCTCCACGCCTTCCTGTGTTATCCTGCTGGCCTCCTGCCCTTCAGGTATCTCTGCACTCCTGTCTGACTGCCTTCTCCTGAACCACGGTATGCATACTTCCCATTGACTGTGCTGTGTATTGCATACCTTGCTGGACTGTGTTGGTTCTCCTCTGGAGTGTACTATCCGCTGAGTCTATTGCCATCATTGACTGTGTTGGTTCTCCTCTGGAGTGTACTATCTGCTGACTCTACTGCCATCATTGACTGTGTTATCTTATGCCGGATTACTTCAAGAGACTTTCTATATTGGCAGTGTTGTTCAGTCATTTATACATTTATATTGTGCATATTACTGTGGATCAAAGTCAAGGTGCCCGTGTATATATTGTGTTGCAGTCTCTCCCCGTGCACCTCCTCACATATATATTCAGTAGTACAACTTGCTAGTGGCAGACCACTGACTCCTGTTTACAGTTTCACCTGTTCCAGTATCCTCTCACATAGCAGTGGTACAACTTGCTAACGCAGACCACTGACTCCCCGGATACCTCCACTTGGATTCCATTCCTTCACTCAGACAGCGGTACAACTTGCTATCCGCAGACCGCTGACTCTCATCACCTCCTCGTTTCTGTTGGACATTCCTCCTCACTATAGCAGTGGTACAACTTGCTACCGCAGACCACTGACTACCTTCACGTGTCCTTTGTCCATACAGTTCCTCGTGTATTACTACCTCCATATTGCCAGTGCTGCTAGTCATAGACTTTCCTGAGCATCTCATCATCTGCTTTTCCTGTTCCGTGATCACCCTGCTACCAGAGTACCATATTACCACCTATACTGCTCTGGTAAGCCTATCACCTGGTGATCCCTGGGTAAAGACTCCTAGTGCCCGTGACAGTAAGATCAGGCCATGACAGACCCAGATACGGAACCTACTGCTAAAGAGATGCTGCAGCATCTGGTCAGCCGTGTGGAGCAACAGGATGCTCGCCAACAGCTGTTACTTCAATGTTACCAATCGTTAACCTCCCAAGGAACATCTGGACAGACTGTTACAGCTAGTATTGAAGCTCCTGTGCTTTCCTCCGTTTCCCCAGTGCCATCCCAGGTGTCTACAGCTTCTACGCTTCACCTGCCTACTCCGTCAAAATATGACGGGGACCCCAAAACTTGTAGAGGTTTCCTTAACCAATGTTCAGTCCATTTTGAACTCCAACCTCAAAATTTTTCTACCCATCGTTCCAGAGTGGCCTATCTTATCTCATTGTTTTCTGGACAAGCCCTGGCTTGGGCCTCCCCTCTGTGGGAGAGAAACGATCCAATTCTACAAGATAGTGCCAAATTCATTTCCACGTTCCGAAGTGTGTTCGATGAACCAGGTCGTGTGACCTCCGCTGCTTCCAGCATTCTTCGTTTGCGACAAGGCTCCCATACAGTAGGACAGTATGTCATTCAATTTAGGATCTTAGCCTCTGAACTTCAGTGGAACACTGAAGCATTAGTTGCCGCCTTCTGGCAGGGGCTCTCCGATAAAATTAAAGATGCACTGACTACCCAAGAGCTTCCTTCGTCACTAGAAGATTTGATCTCTCTTTGCCATCGTGTAGACATGAGATTTCGTGAAAGAGAATCTGAGAAAACAACTTCTGCTAAAGCACCTCTTCGTTTAAACCCTCAATTTCGTCCAGTTTCACCTTCTGTGATTCCCATGGAGATAGGACGTTCCAAATTATCTTTAGAAGAGAGGAAACGAAGAGTAAAGAATAGACTCTGTATCTATTGTGCTGATTCCACACATATGCTCAGTTCTTGCCCTAAGAAATCGGGAAATGCCAGGCCCTAACTAGTTCTGGAGAGGTGAAGTTAGGGTCCCTGGAGTCCTCTCCATTGTCTATGAAATCTAAAGTCTGCGCTTTCGATGTTACGATTTCCTTTGCTACCAAATCCTTTGAGTCACAGGCATTGATTGATTCCGGAGCAGCAGGAAATTTCATTTCTAAATCACTAGTGAATCAATGGTCCCTACCAGTGATCACTTTAAAAACACCCATTACTGTGACGGCTATAGATGGATCACGTCTCATCAATGGTCTCATCACCCAGAGTACGTCTCCAGTAACCCTTCAGATTGGTGTACTACACCATGAAGAAATTTCGTTTTTAATTCTTCCTGTTACGACAAGTCCGATTGTCTTAGGCCTTCCATGGCTTCAATGTCACTCTCCCCAGATTGACTGGCGCACCCCTCAAGTTACGTCTTGGGGGCCTGAATGTCACCATCGTTGTCTCTCTCAAGTTATTCCTCTTAAAGTACAGCAATCTTCCATCTCATCTTCCTCCCCGGGACTCCCTCCTCAGTATGCTTCATTTGCCGATGTGTTTGATAAAGCTCAGTCTGAACGTCTTCCTCCTCATCGTTCTTGGGATTGTCCGATCGACCTTCTACCTGGCAAGACTCCTCCCAGGGGTCGGGTCTATCCTCTCTCGTTACCTGAAACTCAAGCCACATCTGAGTACATACAGGAGAATCTCCAGCGTGGGTTCATTCGACCTTCCACCTCTCCCGCTGGAGCTGGGTTCTTCTTCGTCAAAAAGAAGGATGGATCATTACGCCCTTGTATAGATTTTCGTGGACTCAACGCCATTACTATCAAGAATCGGTATCCCATTCCGCTGATCACTGAGCTATTTGATCGCATCAAGGGAGCTCGGATATTTACTAAGTTGGATCTTCGTGGTGCCTACAATTTAATTAGAATCCGTTCCGGTGACGAATGGAAGACCGCGTTTAACACCAGAGATGGGCATTACGAATATTTAGTAATGCCCTTCGGGCTGTGTAATGCTCCCGCGGTTTTCCAGGGTTTCATCAATGAGATCTTTCGGGACTTATTATATGTATGTGTCGTTGTCTACCTGGACGACATATTGATCTTCTCACAGGACCTGCCTTCTCATCACCAACATGTGGCAGAGGTCCTCTCCAGACTACGGAAAAACTCGTTGTTCTGTAAATTGGAAAAATGTTCATTCGAGTTACCCCAGATTCCATTCTTGGGGTATATAGTTTCCGGAGTTGGCCTGAAGATGGATCCAGACAAAGTAAATGCTGTACTACATTGGCCTCAGCCAACTACTCTTCGTGCCATCCAGCGTTTTTTAGGTTTTGCCAATTACTATAGACGCTTCATTCAAGACTTCTCATCCATTGCATCTCCCATTGTGGCCTTAACTCGGAAAGGGGCTAATGCTAAGCAATGGTCATCTGAGGCTCTCCAAGCCTTTCAAATCCTCAAAGAGTCCTTTTCGTCTGCTCCCATTCTGCGACAACCTGATGTGACACTCCCCTTCTTCCTAGAAGTAGATGCCTCTAATGTGGGCTTAGGAGCTATTCTCTCCCAACGCTCGGAGCAACAAAAATTACATCCTTGTGCCTTCTACTCTCGGGGTCTTCTGCCCGCAGAGAAAAACTATACTATCGGGGACAAGGAGTTGCTGGCCATCAAAGCTGCATTAGAGGAATGGAGATACTTGTTGGAAGGAGCTCGCCATCCGGTGACGATCTTCACGGATCATAAGAACTTGTCATATTTGCAATCTGCTCAATGCTTGAACCCTCGTCAAGCAAGATGGTCTCTTTTCTTTTCCCGTTTTGAATTAATTATAACCTTCAAACCAGCTGCTAAGAACAAGAAAGCTGACGCTCTATCTCGAGCTTTTGTGACGTCCTCTGATGTAGAAGAGGTTCCCAACCATGCTATTCTAGATCCCAAATGTATTTCTCTGGCTGCTTCATCCACCAAAATGCTACCATTTGGGAAGACCCTCGTGCCTCCTACTCTGAGGAGGAAAATCCTTTCGTGGTTCCATGCCTCTCGTTTTTCTGGACACGCCGGTGAACATAAGACCTTTGAGATTCTCTCTCGTAGTTACTGGTGGCCTTCAATGAGGAGAGACGTCAAAGAGTTTATTGCTTCCTGTGATTTATGTTCTCAGTTCAAATCCTCCCGCAGAACTCCAGCAGGGTTGCTGCGACCACTACCCATTCCGTCCAAGCCTTGGACCCATATTAGTATGGATTTCGTTACTGATTTGCCACCAAGTAAGAATCACAATACTATTTGGGTAGTGGTAGACAGATTTTCGAAGATGGCTCATTTCGTCCCTCTGTCCGGTTTACCTTCCTCGTCTACTCTGGCTGAACATTTCATTAAAGAAATCTTCCGCATCCATGGATGTCCGTCTGAGATTGTGTCAGATAGAGGAGTACAATTCGTTTCCAGATTCTGGCGGGCCCTTTGTAAAACCTTGGGCATACGATTAGCACTCTCATCGTCTTACCATCCGCAATCTAACGGACAAACGGAACGAGTCAATCAAGATCTTGAGACTTTTATTAGGATGTTCTCTTCAGCCAACCAAGACAACTGGGTAGAATTGCTCCCTTGGGCTGAATTCGCCCATAACAACATGTACCATGAGTCATCATCCAAAACTCCATTCTTTGTGGTCTACGGTCACCATCCGTCTTTTCCGGAATTTCCTGCCCTCCCGCCCACCCAAGTTCCTGCTGTGGAGACTGCTTGTCAGACCTTCAAAAATATCTGGTCTCAGGTCAAAACCTGTTTAAAGAAGACATCTAACAAATATAAGTCTTTCGCAGATAAGAAGAGGCGGGCTATTCCACCACTAAAAATTGGAGATCGTGTCTGGTTATCTACCAAAAATATTCGTTTGAAGGTTCCATCTATGAAATTCGCCCCTCGTTTTATTGGTCCATATAGGATCATTCAAGTTATCAATCCAGTATGTGTTAAACTTCTTCTTCCTAAGAATCTTCGGATTTCCAATGCCTTCCATGTGTCCTTACTCAAACCTCTTATTATCAATCGTTTCTCGACTCCTCCCTCAGCACCGCAGCCAGTTCAAGTTCATCAGGAGGAGGATTTCGAGATTACTGAGGTATTGGATGCAAAAATTTCGCGAGGAGTCCTCCGTTTCCTCGTTCATTGGAAGGGCTTTGGTCCTGAAGAGCGTTCATGGATCAAAGCTGAAGATCTTAATGCTCCTGCCCTTCTGAAGAAGTTTTATTCCAAAAATCCGGACAAGCCCGGTTCCAGGCGTTCTGTGCCCACCTTTAAAAGGGGGGGTACTGTCACTCACCGGACTGTGAGTGCTTCTTCCCGGACTATTAGGAACCGTGGACGTCCTCTATCCTGAGGGACTGCGCATGCGCAGCCCTTTCCAAACCTTCAGTGTATGTTCCTTTAACTTAATTGGCAGATCAGGCAACCTCCCTATATTAAGCACCTGTGGTCAACACCACGTTGCCTGATCTTGGAGTCTCATTCCCCATGAGTCTCTGAAGGTGTTCCTGTGTTTCCTCGTTTATTCAGCCCAGCTGATTCCTGTGGTTTCCAAACCACTTCTACCTCTGTGGTTTCCAAACCACTTCTACTACTGTGGTTCCCATACCACTTCTACCATCTACTGTATCATCGTGACTGTGAGCTGATTCCTATCCGCTGCCTCCGTGCACTACAGTCTTCAAACCACTTCTCCTACTGTGGTTCCCATACCACTTCTACCATCTACTGTATCATCGTGACTGTGAGCTGATTCCTATCCGCTGCCTCCGTGCACTACAGTCTTCTAACCACTTCTACTCTACCATTTATTATTGGGACTGTTAGCTGATGCCTATCCGCTGCCTCCGTGCACTACAGTCTTCAACCTGCAACTCGTCTGTGTTTCATCATCGTGACTGCTAGCTGATTCCTATCCGCTGCCTCCGTGCACTACAGTCTTCAACCTGCAACTCGTCTGTGTTTCATCATCGTGACTGCTAGCTGATTCCTATCCGCTGCCTCCGTGCACTACAGTCTTCAACCTGCAACCCGTCTGTGTTTCATCGTGACTGTTTGGCTGATTCCTATCCGCTGCCTCTGTGCGCTTCAGTCTTCAGTCCTTGTCAACGCTCCCGTGTTTCCTTGAGTCTGCCTCCACTATTGCTACCCGCTATTCTCCGTGATCAACAGTGCCTGTTCAACTCTGCTCTCCCGTGTCCCATCGTTACTGCACCTGCTGGTTGCTATTGGCTACCTCCGTGTTCCCGCAGAGACCCGCTGCTGTTACTTCTCAGCGCTACTCATCCATCTACTGCTGATCCGCTCTCCACGCCTTCCTGTGTTATCCTGCTGGCCTCCTGCCCTTCAGGTATCTCTGCACTCCTGTCTGACTGCCTTCTCCTGAACCACGGTATGCATACTTCCCATTGACTGTGCTGTGTATTGCATACCTTGCTGGACTGTGTTGGTTCTCCTCTGGAGTGTACTATCCGCTGAGTCTATTGCCATCATTGACTGTGTTGGTTCTCCTCTGGAGTGTACTATCTGCTGACTCTACTGCCATCATTGACTGTGTTATCTTATGCCGGATTACTTCAAGAGACTTTCTATATTGGCAGTGTTGTTCAGTCATTTATACATTTATATTGTGCATATTACTGTGGATCAAAGTCAAGGTGCCCGTGTATATATTGTGTTGCAGTCTCTCCCCGTGCACCTCCTCACATATATATTCAGTAGTACAACTTGCTAGTGGCAGACCACTGACTCCTGTTTACAGTTTCACCTGTTCCAGTATCCTCTCACATAGCAGTGGTACAACTTGCTAACGCAGACCACTGACTCCCCGGATACCTCCACTTGGATTCCATTCCTTCACTCAGACAGCGGTACAACTTGCTATCCGCAGACCGCTGACTCTCATCACCTCCTCGTTTCTGTTGGACATTCCTCCTCACTATAGCAGTGGTACAACTTGCTACCGCAGACCACTGACTACCTTCACGTGTCCTTTGTCCATACAGTTCCTCGTGTATTACTACCTCCATATTGCCAGTGCTGCTAGTCATAGACTTTCCTGAGCATCTCATCATCTGCTTTTCCTGTTCCGTGATCACCCTGCTACCAGAGTACCATATTACCACCTATACTGCTCTGGTAAGCCTATCACCTGGTGATCCCTGGGTAAAGACTCCTAGTGCCCGTGACATGATAAGGTTGATTCCTTACAAGAAGACATTGAAACTCTACAGGTATCCCTTTAGCAATATGAAGGCTTGGAGGGCTTTAAGGAAAGAGATCACAAGATTAACATGAGGGTCGAGGATTTTAAAAAATCTCTTATAACACGAAAAGACAATAAACTCGATAGAGATCGTGAAGATTATAAATTAGATCAAGTTAGATCCTACAACCTCAAAAAACCCAAGGTTCGTTTTAGGGGTAGGGAATCCTCAAGTACAAGATTCCAGCATAGTTCGATAGATCAGAGAAGATTTCACTCTAGAGATCAATCCTCTCCATATAGATTTGAGCAACAGAGATCCTCAATGAGAAATCCCCCTAATTCCAGTTTTGGTATGAACTTTAGAGTTCAACCTAATGAAGGTAGGACCAATATGAATAGAGGCAACAATAGATTTGGAGAGAACAACATGAATAGAGGGAATAGCAGAACTGGAGAGAAATCTCTAACTACTCGTAGCGAATAGGTGACCACTGATAAAAGCCCTTTAGCTAAGAGTACTAGTTGTAACAACCAACATGGATGTAATGAATAGGGTGCCTCTGCCGCCTCCAATTCCTCCTCTTTTTTAGGAGTAGGAATGTTTGCGCCAACTTATGCACAAAAAGCGCAAGAAAAAAGCTTTCTCTCTTTCAAAAGAACAAGAGAGGAAGAATCAGGGGATCCAGAGGAGGTACTGCTAAGTCACGTATAAAATACACGCCGGTATTAACAGGCAAGGGTGTTTTTAACCTTTCATCTAATACACTATCTCAAACAGAATTAAAATTAC
Source organism: Mixophyes fleayi (assembly GCF_038048845.1). Classification (NCBI taxonomy): domain Eukaryota; kingdom Metazoa; phylum Chordata; class Amphibia; order Anura; family Limnodynastidae; genus Mixophyes; species Mixophyes fleayi. The sequence continues at coordinate 278,365,627 of NC_134402.1, forward strand.
TCGAAAGGGGTCTTAAATTTGCCCCGGCCAGTAAACCCAACCTCTTTGACCTGTTTGTTGATTTAAATAGGTATGTCCGTACATTAAGCAGGAAACGTTACTTTGCCTGCAAAGCACTTAGAAAAGCTAAGAGCGAGGCATCACCGATAGTGTTGGATAAGGACGATAGATTGGCACTTTCACATCTAGAATCCCTGAGGGAGGAAAGTTTAGGATTAGAAGGCCCCTCAGAAATAGAGCTTTTTGATATTAATTCTTCAAATAGACATACAATTTTCCGTAACAAATCAAATTTTTACCCTCTGCAATTTAAAGGTCCTCTCATTGAGAGTTTTTACCAAAATACAATGGATGAATTTAGAACTTTGTGTGCCAAGGCTGAAAAAGAACCATTAAGGGATAATTTAACTCCCAGGGAAAGGAAAGCTCTAAAGGAACTTATGAGCGACTCTGGGATTATCGTCAAATCAGCCGATAAAGGGGGGGTTTGGTTTTACAGAATGTGGTGGATTACCACAATGAAGCTATGAGACAGCTAAATAATAATCTTTTTTACATTAAATTGGATAAAGGACCTACTATAATATTTCAGAGAAATCTTAAACATCTGCTGGATGATGCATTGACAAATGGTGTAATTTCTAAAGAATCTTATGCTTTTCTTTTCACTCAATACCCAATTATTCCTACGTATTATCATTTGCCCAAGATTCATAAGTCACTAATATCACCTCCTGGTCGTCCTATTATTTCAGGTGTTGGGTCTTTGTCCAGTAATCTTTCTTTTTTTGTTGATTCACATTTACAACCTTTAGTTATTAAGCTAAAGTCACATATTAAAGATACTATAAGCTTTCTGAGCTTAATAAAAAATATTGTTTGGAAACCTACATATCATTTCCTCACATGTGATGTTGAGGCGCTTTATTCCAACATTCCTCACCTGAAAGGTATAGCTGCAGTTAAACATTATTTATCCCAACAGGACATAATGGACCAATCATTATGTGACTTTATACTTGATGCTATCCATTTTATACTAGATCAGAACTACTTTTTATTTGATCACCAATTTTATTTGCAAGTCAAGGGTACCAGGTTCGCTCCGAGCTTTGCGAACCTTTATATGGGTCTGTTCGAAGAGCAGTACATATGGGGTGCGGACCTTGGGGCGAGCCTGGTCCTCTTCGGGCGGTACATTGATGATCTTTTTTTCATTTGGGACGGGGATTCTTCATCTATTTCTGCATTTCTATGACATTTAAACACTAACAATTTTGGTTTAAGGTTTACTAGCAATTGAACAGATCGATTCAACAGAAATCAACTATCTGGACATCACTTTACGTATAGAAGATTCTTCTATTGTAACGGATAATTTTTCCAAACAAGTCGATTCTCATAGATTTGTACATTATAGAAGTAATCATCTGAATGCTTGGAAGAATAGTATACCTAAAAGTCAATTTCTTCGTATGCGAAGAAACTGCTCAGACATCAAGGATTTTAATAAACATTCTGAGAAACTATTTGGAGTCTTTTTAGAACAGGGATATCCAGAAGAGTTGGTCCAAAAAGCTTATATTGAAGCTCTGGATTCAGACAGGGAATGTCTTCTCACTACACGTTCTAAGAAGACCGATCCCGATAGATCTGTGGTTTTTATTACTAAATAGTTATGCCAGTGAAATAAGACAAATTATTACCAAAAATTCTGCTCTATTAGAACTGGACGATTGTGTAGGTAAACTTATTAATAAGGGTAGAAATACAATTTTCAGAAAATCAAAGAATGTCAAAAACAAACTATCTCCAAGTTTTTACAAAAACAGTCTGGAAGCTAAACCATCTGTACTTAATCCATCTTTAGGGTGCTGGTTAACTTCCAGACCTAATGGTTTTTACAAATGCGGCAAAAACAGATGTATAACCTGTTCATTTGCTGACCATAAATGTACGAATTTTATTTCTTTTTCAACAAGCGAGAGTTTTGTCATTGAGAAAGTTCTACATTGCTGTTCTGTCTTCGTGATATACCTTATTAATTGCCAATGTGGGATTCAGTATGTGGGACGTACTATCCGTAAACTCAATGTGGGGTTTTTAGAACATCGCCGCAATATTATAAAGGGTATTAGATCACACAGCTTATCGCTGCATATTAATGAATGTCAAAAAGGTAAATTAGAGGGTCTAAAAGTTCGAGCAATTGAACAGATCGATTCAACCATTAGGGGGGAGGACCGTTTCAATAATATTTGCAAACAAGAAGCCTTTTGGATCTTCAGATTAAAAACATTGATACCGTTTGGACTCAATGATAGTATTGAACTTAACAACATATGAAATGTTCTGATTTAGGCTGTGTATTGTCTTACATCCTATATCTATTTAGACCCCCCATACTGTATATCTGTTATCTATCCTTATCCCTGTATATAGAGTTGATCCCTATCAATGTGAGAAGTGGTTTTATATCCACTGGGATGTTGGTCTTATTATTTATGCTGTTGTGGGCAATATATGTCTATTTTATGGCACCATTTCTATGGGTGGCCATATCGAGCCCAATTGGTATGGACATTAAGTTATGTAATTATGTTTTACCCTTTGTCTAGTTTTTTAGATGGATTCATCTGTGGATCATGTTAGGTGTATTTATATGTACAAGCCACAAGTATTCAGTTTATGTTTATATTTTTATAAATCGTAGAGGCTGTATATATATATATTTCTCGTGAAGATCTGTCACCCGAATATCAATTTTTTATTACCTATTTATTTTATTTATATGGATAAGCATTTCGTGGACCTCGGCTCTTTCCAATGATCGAGATCCAGATCACAGGAGATCGTGTATTTCCGTGATAATTGACGATTGGTCGGCTGTTTCCGGATAACCACTAACGATCACGTGACTCAGTTTGAAAGTTCGGTTGTTTCCGATAATGATTGTCTTATGGTTGGACACCTCCGGATGGTCAGCTGTTAATCATATGATCAACTCCATGTAACCATTTTGATGTATTTAAACCAGCGCGGCTGGACTTTATCATTATACTTACCTCTGAAGAAGCGGCGATACGCCGAGAAACGCATTAGGATCGATACATACTGAAATCTTTATCAGGTGCTGGCCAGCCTACAACTAATAGTTGTATTTGGATCCTTTCTGGGACTATTTTTTCGCTGATTGCCGTTCCTACCTTACCGGAGCTATCAGAATGTCTTCATGACTGGAGCTTGATATCCACAGATTCGCATAGCTGAGTTAAGTATTCATGCATGTACTCCAATAGTGCTTACAGCATCTATTTTTGATTTTGGACTATGCTAAAGTTAATGAACATTGCTATTGCCGACTTAATACTTGAAAAGTGAATATCGGCATCATAAAATAAAAGCAATCATTCTTTTTTGGTTCTTGTATGCACCTATGGTGGATTCTCCAATTATATCATGCTTCAAGTTACCTCCCTGTCTGATTTTTTGATTGATCCAGCATAAGAAGTTAATTGAACTAACAACTACTCACCAGCTGGACTTGTATTGGGGTCAATTGCACCTTAATGGTGGATTTGATTTTGAATTATTGATACAGGTAAACTATCCTGCTTCCTGATTTAGCTCCAAAAGATCAATACACTACTAATATAATATCTTTTCAGTCTATGGATTGGATTTCCAACGGCGATTTATTTTCTATCCCATATGGTACCATATGTTATTAACTCTTGGCCATATCCTGTCTTATTCATTGGTCAGGTTTGTTTACTATACAGCTATTTGTTATATATGCCAATAGCCCATCTGGTTATATGCCTATCCTATTCTTTACATTGTATATGCTAAATAAATTTCTATTTTAATGTACTTGGTGCTTTGCGCTCCTCTTTTTGTTGGCAAGTTTTTTCTAATATCTGACAGATCCAGATTCTGTCTTAGAAAAGCAGCAGCACAAGTTTTATTGGAAGGGTGATTGTAGCGCCTTACAGTTATTTTTGAGTGTCTCAGGAGGCAGCTCACCTCTTCCCAGGTCTGAGACACTGGTTGCATATCCCAGCTGCCTTATTACAGGCATCACCTAGGTGCATCTCCTGGTTTATCTGTTTAACCCACAAATGACAGGAACCTGGGACTTATGTACCTGCCATTTATCACTAGCCCAGAGTTTCTGTCACATATCCTCCCCCCTTGTTTCGACCTGTAGGGCGGAACACTTGTAGTTCTTAAACAATAGATCCGGGACAAAGCATCTGCAGTGGCCAGTTGGCTTCCTGGCCTATGTTCTGCAGAAAACTTAACATTTTGGAGGGCCAAAAACCACCTAGTTATTCTCCTGTTAGTTTCTTTGTTCTCAGACATCCACTTTAACGGAGCATGGTCGGTGATTAGCCTAAACTTCCGGCCCAAAAGATAATATCTTAATGTTTCTAAGGCCCATTTAATTGCCAGGGCTTCTTTTTCAATAGTGGCATAGTTTCTTTCACGTGCAATTAACTTCCGGCTTAATTAAATAATAGGATGCTCTTCACCATTCTTACTTTGGGACAGGACCGCACCTATCCCTACATTTGATGCATCCGTCTGCACAACAAATTCATTTTTGAAGTCAGGTGTCACTAAAACCGGTTGCTAGCACAATGCTATCTTTAATGCCTGAAAAGCATTCTCTGCTTCTTAACTCCACGTAACCATTACAGATTTCTTACCCTTAGTCAGGTCAGTCAATGGGACCGCAATAGTGGCAAAATTGGGAATAAACCTTCTATACTACCCGGTGATTCCCAGGAAAGCCCTAACTTGTTTCTTGTTCAGAGGTCTTGGCCAGTTTTGTATTGCCTCAATTTTATTAAGTTGGGGCTTTATCAGACCTCTACCAATGGTATACCCCAGATATTTCACCACCTCCATTCCTAAGTAACACTTTTTTGGGTTAGCTGTTAAACCTACCTCCCGGATAGAGTCCAACACTGCTTGAACCCTGGACAGGTGGGATTGCCAATCTGGACTATGGATAACTACATAATCGAGGTAGGCTGCAGCATAACGCCTATGGGGCCTTAGTATCTCATCCATCATTCTCTGAAATGTAGCCGGCGCCCCGTGTAACCCAAATGGTAACCTTTTATATTGGAAGAGACCTTCTGGGGAAGAGAAAGCTGTCTTCTCTTTTGCTCTGTCTGTCAACGGTACCTGCCAACACCCTTTGGTTAGGTCTAAAGTGGTTAAATAACGTACTGTACCCACGTTTTCAATAAGCTCGTCCACTCGAGGCATTTAATTTACGAAAGTCATTGCAAAAACAAAAACTCCCATCAGGCTTCGGAATGAGCACGATAGGACTTGACCATTCACTATGTGGTTCTTCAATTACATCCAATTCTAACATTTTTTTAATTTCCTTCGACACTAACTCCCATTTGGCCTCTGGTATTCTATAGGGTTTCATATTGACCTTAGCTCCCTGTTTAGTGACTATATCATGTTTAATGACTATTGTTTTACCCGGTATATCCACAAATAAGTCTCTGTTTCTTATGAGCAACTCTTTAGCATCCCTCTGTAGGGCAACTGAGAGGGTGTAAGCTACTACTACTTCCGGAACCAGCGGTAAAACAGGTGTCAGTAAAACCAGAGTAACTGACAAGGCTACTCTTTCTTTCCAAGGTTTTATAAGGTTTACATGGTAAATTTGTTCTGGTTTTCTTTTCCCTGGCTGATATACCTTGTAGTTAACTTCCCCCACTCTTTCCATTATTTCAAAGGGTCCTTGCCATTTAGCCAACAATTTACTTTCTACAGTAGGCACTAACACAAGCACTCTGTCCCCGGGAGCAAAGGTACGTACTTGGGCATTACGGTTATAGACCCGTTGTTTTGCTAATTGGGCTTGCTCTAGGTGCTCTCTTACTATTGGCACCACTGCAGACATTCTTTCTTGCAACTAGGAAACATGTTCAATCCCAGTTTTTTGGGGACTAGGTTGCCCCTCCCATGTTTCCTTGGCGACATCCAGTAACCCCCTAGGGTGTCTCCCATACAACAAATCAAAAAGTGAGAACCCCGTGGAGGACTGGGGTACCTCTCTAACTGCCAGTAACAAATATGGTAACAACCAGTCCCAATTTTTCCCATCCTTGTCCACTACCTTCTTTAACATATGTTTTAACATATTATTAAACCTCTCCACTAACCCATCAGTCTGTGGGTGATACACAGAGGTCCTTAGCTGAGTGACCTTAAACACGCGGCACAGCTCTTTCATAATTCTGGACATAAAAGGCGTACCCTGGTCAGTGAGGATTTCTTTCGGTATCCCGACTCTGCTAAAGACCTGTATGAGTTCCCTAGATATAGCCTTTGTTGACGTATTGCATAATGGGATCGCCTCCGGGTATCTTGTAGCATAATCTAATATTACCAGAATATATTGATGCCCCTGGGATTACTTTAGTAAAGGACCTACCAAATCCATAGCTATCCTCTCAAATGGTACTTCAATAATGAGTAATGGGACAAGCGGACTTTTAAAGTGTGGCCTAGGAGCATGGTATTGACACTTTGGGCAGCATGTGCAATAATCAGATACATCTTTATGGTTTCCTGGCCAGAAAAACCGCTGCAATATTCTCTCTGAGGTTTTTTCTACCCCTAGATGCCCTGCAGTTATGTGACCATGAGCCAAGTCCAAGACCGTTCTCCTATAAGCCTTATGTACAATTAGCTGCTCCACAATATCCTCACCCTTTTTTGACATTTGATACAATAACCCTTGATTCATTGCCATGTAAGGGTACGACAATCTACTATCGAGCTCTAGGGGTTCTCCCTAGCTTTTAACAGAGTGGGGTCCTTTAACTGCTCTGAGGCAAATATATCTTTTCTCAGTTCAAGATCAGACATACCATCAGCTGGCTCCACAACATTTCCTCCTTCAGTAGGAGGTACATTCTCCTGTTCACCATTACTGCACTCGTCACTTTCTGTCTCACCAAGCATATTTGAGTAAGGAAATGTTTCAGATTCTGGGAACACTTCCACCCTTACCGCATTTGTAACATTATTTACTGGGTCTCGACTATTTTCTTGTGTAACCACCTGGGTTCCCCACAGCTTCCAAAAGTGAGAAAAAATCTCGCCCCAGTATTACATCAAACCCCAAACGAAGAATTAATCCCACAGTAAATATCACTGAAGCAAACCGTGTTACCATGTTCACTGCAGCAGTGGCATAATGCCGTGTGTCCCCATGTATACAAGTTACCCCAACACTTTCCGCTAGATGCTTTACAGGGCCCACCAACTCAGCTTTTACAAGCGTCACCATGCTACCGGAATCTAGTAGAGCATTAACACTTTTGCCTTCTATGTTAATTACACACATCTGTCTGTCAGACTCAGGGTGTCGGTCTGCAGCGTAGGCCCACTGGGTGAAGAAAGACATTCTTCGCTGTACACAAGCAGTATCACATTGCATAGGCTCAGAGGTAAGTGAACAGTTAGCAGCAATATTGCCTAATTCATCACATCTGAAACATCTTATCATATTTCTATCAAGGCCTATACGAGACTGGGACCTTATTGGCATGTCTGGCCAATCTCCAGGTTCCCAAACCTCAGTCTCTGGATGTTTTAGTTTATTCCACTGCCTAGCACCTTTTCCCCCTGAAACAGTCTTACCAGAAGTCACTGAAGATCGGCGTAGTGGAACTAGGGGCCGGCAGGGTACACTCGTTAGTTCCTCAGCCGCTAGATACATCTCGACCATCTCCACAAGCTGGTCTGCCGTTTTGGGGTCTCCATGACTTACCCACTTGCGCAGAGTTGCAGGCAGTGCCCTTGGATAGTGATCCATCACGATCCTTTCCACAATTTGGGGGCCTGTCAAAGTCTCTGGTTGTAACCACTTTTTTGTAAGGTGGATTAGGTCATGCATTTGTGAGCGGAGAGATTTATCCTCCTGGTATCCCCAACAATGTACTCTTTGAGCATGCACAGACATTGTGACACCTAAACGGGTCAAAATTTCCCACTTCAATTTATCATAATCCCCTGGCATCAGCAACGCTGAGATCATAGTATGCCTTTTGTGACTCCCCAGATAGGAAGGAAGCGAGCAGGCCAGCCCACTGAACTTTAGACCAATTTTCTCTTTCAGCCGTCCTCTCGAACGTTGTTAAATAGGCCTCTACATCATCTCCCTTGGTCATCTTCTGAAGAAAATGACTAGCTGGTATAGAGCTGCAGTGGTGGTCTCCAGAAACCCCCCCTGCGCTAAGTGCCCACCATAGCGGCACTGTCCTATACAGCAGCTGCGGCGCTGTCAAAGAAGCGCCCGCTGCAGCTCTCTCGCGTGTTTTGTTTTGTTTTGTTTTTTTGGGTCAGGGGGGGTACCCCTGACAATCCTGCGTGCACCCCTGAGCTGGAGCTATTTGTGACTTCCGGGGAATCCTTGCCCAGCCGGTTTTATTTCCTCAAGGACCCCTCAATGGCTTGAAATTGCCTGTTGGTCTCTTCATTGGCTATTATTATTATTATTATTATCATTTATTTGTTAGGCGCCAGAAGGTATCCGCAGCGCCGCACACAGTACTAACAGTAGACTATACAGGGTGAAACCATACAGAACAATGAACAAAAAGTACCAATACTTCAGAAACTCCGGCTAGTCATATGCAGTAAAGAAGGAGCAGAAGAACAGGTATGGAGACAGGAGGGGAGGGGGCCTTGCTCATATGAGCTTACATCCTAAGGGAGGGTAAACCGACAAGGCACAAGAGAAGCCAGTTGAGGTAAGAGGAGAGAAGGTAGGACAAGCAAAGGGAGGAGATGGGGGTTAAGTAGATGGTTGGTAGGCTTTGAGGAAGAGGTGAGTTTTGAGTGCACGTTTGAAGGAGCACAGAGTAGGAGAGAGACGGATGGAATGAGGGAGGTCGTTCCAGAGAAGGGGGGCTGCACGGGAAAAGTCTTGGATTCTGGAGTGGGAAGAGGTGATAAGGGTGGAGGAGAGGCGGCGGTCGTTGGCCGAACGCAGGGAGCAGGCAGGAGTGTGAATAGAGAGGAGGTTAGAGATATAAGGGGCAGTAGAGTTGCAGAGAGCCTTGTAAGTGGTGGTGAGGAGTTTTAAAAGGATTCTGTAGGGGAAGGGGAGCCAGTATAAGGCAGAGAGGGAAGGCAGAGGAGAAGCGGCTTGAGAGGAAGATGAGTCTTGCGGCCGCATTGAGTATAGAGCGGAGGGGGAGAGACGGGAGTGGGGAGGCTATCTTCTGTAGCCTGTTAGTTTCCTGCTGAGCTGCAATAGCTGCCTGCTGTACCCTGGTAGCTTCCTGCTGAGCTGCAGTAATTACCCTGGTAGTTTCCTGCTGAACCCTATTAGTTTCCTGCTGAGCTGCAGTAATTACCCTGGTAGCTTCCTGCTGAACTGCATTAGATTGTACCAACACTTTGAACATATCTTCCATGTCGCCTTGCGGTGCAGGAATATGGCAGAATGTAGCCTTCTTAATAAGCTGGTGATGTCCTGGGTTAAGGTTCATAAGACTGGGTCATATAGCGTACTTTCCCAAAATTGAGTGCCTGTCTCTTTAAATTTTCACACAGTCGCTTTTGGGTCAAGACTATAGGCTTCTGCTTCTTCTTGCCCACTGTAGCTGAAGTAGCTAATTTAACTTTATACCAACAAAGCACTTTCTTTGTAGAAGGGCACCTCACTTGACTTAAGATGTGTGGCACTACAACACCCAGCATACATCACAAACTTTTCCTTTGCAGAGCAAATTTTTTTTTCCCTTTTTCTCCTTTAACTTCTGCTCAATGGTTTTGCAAACACATTTGCACACTTCTTTTGTTTCAACACAGAATACATCCACTTTATACTGAAAAGGATTTTCAATAAACTTCTCCTTTTAAGGTCTCTTGCTCTTGGTTTATGCACAGAAGCAGGCCACACCCAATTTGTGCTTTGCAGACACACACTAATACTTGGGTTTTTTTTTAGTCTTTATGAACACACCTGCTTTCCATCAATTAACAACTTAGTCTTTACATTGCAGAAAACATTTTTGTCTGTGTCACGAGCCGCGGCGGTACTCACAGCCGCCACGGCTCGCTTCCTGTCTGCCCCAGCGTCCCGGCCGTCACCATGACGACCGGGACGTCACTTTCCTGCCAAGGCAATGGCCTGACACCTCCTCAGCGCCGCGTCTCGGCAGCCGGGCGCGCATGCGCACTAGGGGCAAATAATCAGATTCAGCCTGTGGCTGAATTAGCAGGCATTAGCCTGCAAGTGTGGATTTCAGGGCTAAGCCCTGATTGGTCTTTCTGAGTATCTGGCAATTACCCTGCAAGTGTGGCTCTGTCTAGGGGCAGGTTCTGATTGGCTGTTGGCTGTATTTAAGGCAATGAGGTCTGCTGACTCATTGCCGGTTATAGTTTCTGATACAATTCAGAGATCACCATTGTAAATATATAGCATTGGAGGTTAACATGTAACTGTCTAGGATCTTTTATCAGACTTACTTATTGATAGCCCCAGGACAACATAATTGAGAATTATTAGATGTGACCAGCTCTTACAATACACTAATCTTTTTTACTCTCTGTTTATATTTCGCTGTTGTAACACAATTAATATAAATAATTTTTATACAGTTACATTAATAAAAGTTAAGTTTTATGATTCAGAGCCTTTTGGTTTCCCTATTAGGATTACTAATTAGTGGTTTGTGCATCTTTACAACCAATCTTTTCTTTTTCTTCAATTACCTCTGCGCAGATCTTTGCAAGCCAATTCTCCACCATATGTAGTATAATCAGAGGAACAGGTATCATCTCCTGGGTGAACAGCAGCAGTAAGACACACGAGTCCAGGAGTTTCAGGATTACAGCCACTGCCAGTTTCACTAGCTTGTAAACAGGAACAAAACATAAATAAAATCATAGCCGTCTGGCTTCTAGCTAATACATTTATGGAGGCCCTCACTCATGTGTAGGACCTTATGTCCCAAACATACACCAAACCACATGTAACTGTTGCTCACTGCAGCAGAGTGTCTCAGGAGGCAGCTCACCTCTTCCCAGGTCTGAGACACTGGTTGCATATCCCAGCTGCCTTATTACAGGCACCACCCAGGTGCATCTCTTGATTTGTCTGTTTAACCCACAAATGACAGGAACCTAGGACTTATGTACCTGCCATTTATCACTAGCCCAGAGTTTCTGTCACACTCCCCATAATCCCCCTGGCTTCACTTTAAAGACAATGAATGGCAACCTTACTGCAACTCATCAATATACAATACACAATATACATATTTACACTGAACTACAATGTCCACTTAGCCACATGTTATTGGACACTGCAGTTGTAGTCTGGTGAGCTGGGGAACAAAAGCATGGGCTATAAAAAGTACTTGCTATAATCCTCATTAAGTGAGAAATGAGAAACCGAATGGTCACAGGGTTATAACACTCGTTTCATCACAGATTTTATTATCTCCCTCCTTCCAAAGGTTTTTCAGGGGTTTGGGTCGTCACTGACCGTCTCTCTCGGGTTTCTCATTTTGTGCCCTTGAAGGCTACCTACCTTCTGCTCCTGCTTTAGCACAAATATTTGTAAAAGGGGTCTTCCATCTTCATGGTTGTCCAGATGTGATCATTTCCGATTGTGAAACCCAGTTTGTGGCAAAATTTTGGATGGCATTTTCTCGAGTCTGTGGGATGAAATTAAATTTTTCCTCTGCATATCATCCCTAATCCAACGGCCTCACCGAAAGGACCAACCAAGAGCTTGAAAAATTGATGACTGGATTAATTTGTTGCTTTGGGCTGAGTTCGCCCATAATAATCACTCTCACGAGTCCACTGCAGTGTCCCCTTTCTTTGCTCTCCAAGGGTTCCATCCTAAGACCCCTCCTTTTCATGACTTACCTCCCTCCGGAATTGCTGCTGTTGATTTGCCTCCTTCAAGATTACTCCTCTAGGTGGAATTTAATCAAACGTAGGTTGTTCCAAACTTCTGCTACTAGCAAAAAATCTTTTGAGAAGACCCACACCCATTCTATCTCCCGGTGACAAGGTTTGGCTGTCTACCCGAAACCTCTGTTTGCTGGTGCCTTCTAGGACATTTTCTCCCCGCTTCATTGGTCCTTTCAAAATTTCTGAAGTCATCAACCTGATGGCTTTTACATTGAGTATCCTATTTTGAAGATTCATAATGTGTTTCATGTTTCCCTTCTAAAATCTCTTGTCATTAACAAGTTTTCATCTACTAGGAGACCTCCCGCTGCTCTTTCCACGCAGAATCAAGAATTAGAAATTTCAAAGTCAGCTAATTGGATAAAGTCATTTCAATTAATATCGAGCAAACTTCATTGTCTCTGTCTGAAATTTTGCGTAGAGCACGCTACGGCGTGCAGAAGCGTATCCAGCCGCGACACGTGGCAATAACAGGTTTTACACTTTTACACACATTCACACGAACATACGCATTTGTAATTAGTACACATTAATTGTAGTTGCAACACATAGTTATTTATGTCGAAGTGAAGAAGTATTTATGTTTAATATTATAAGTTATATACATGTTAGTGAAATCAAAGGTTCAGGTTGCAGGAAATATGTCATGTTTAATATCATTTTAATCCCCTATTCATCAGCAGTTGTCCAGTTCATTCACCGAAGGAATCGCACATTGCATACTCTAGTTAGCAATGTTAGGGAATAAATGTTTAAAATGATACTATCTGTATAATGCAAATAGACTAGTTGAAACTGGATTCTTGGCGGGAAAATCGGACTGCATCCCCTGGAGAGCTGACCCCCACCCCATATTTTGGTTTGAACTGGCCTATGACCTGCAGCGCACTTGACCTTCCTGAAGCCTGGACCAATAGAAGCAAGCCACATCATCTGCATTGTTTTACTGTATTAACTGACTGTATATAAGCAGGGGCTCTGGACTTAGTGCACAGTCTTCTTGGCCACAGCCTTCAGACCTGAATGACTGTACACTGGATCCAGGGCGCCTGCGATAAGTAACGGCTGTACTTATTCTGCTACTTTTTGCTATTAAATTACTTTGTGCTTTGGAACCACACATCGGCAATCGACAATCGTTATTGGATAGCGACTAGACGTGCATAACAATTTGGGGGCTCGTGGCAGAAGTTATTCTACCGCAAGACCTGCGGATTTCGGTTCCTCAACAAAGGGTGGAGACGCGTCATATACGGGTAAGAACGCAATGTGTTCAAAATCTGTTTATCATTCTGTGTTGTGAAACCGAATGTCCATTTTTGCATTATCTAAGGAGCGTTAACTTGAATCTAGGAACAAGAGAAAAAACTGTTTCTTTTTATTGTCATTTTGTGATTTAAATGTATTGCATTGCTTAGCGTATGTGTACTTCCTGCATTGCGAAGGGGAACTTCCGGTATTGTTGCCACGTGTTTAGACAGTCGTTTTGATAGTTTGTTATACATGCATAGTATAATCACTTGTTAAAGCCTCTGAAACGTTATTACTATTGTTGGAAAGTTGATTTTCTGCGCAGAAAAGGTGTATATTGTGTGATTTTGTGACTTAGATACACTAAGGTTTGATTTATTGTTGAATAGTCTCAGTTCACGTTGATATTTCTGTGTTAGGGGTCCTCGTTTGGTATGAGAGGAAGCGAGTGGACGCGCTTGAGCAAATACGTCCGTGGCCTTTAAAGTTCTCTAGCGGTAGATTGTGTGTGGCAGAGTGTTAAAAGTAGTGGCTGGATAGATAGGGTACTGCGGTATTCCTGGGGCCTAATATTGTTTAACATGGGTGCTAAGCATACACTAGAGATGGTCAATGTACTGCCTGAAGAAGGGCCGATTGGTTCGGCGAGATTTCTTATGTGTAAGAAATATGGTGCATACGCAATGGCGTATTGCGACAAGTGGGTCAAGATGACCAGGGATTGTGTTAGGCCTTTCCCAACAGTAGGTAGTTTCAATTCAGAGGTACTGAATAACGTTAGAAAAAAGGTGTGGTTGATTAAATCAACAAAAGTGAGAACTAAACATAATGACTGTTTAAAGTTGTGGCAAATGGAAGGGTACACGTGGCAAAGCAGCGAGTGCACAGCGGAAGTAGGCGGCGTGGTGAAAAGCGCACACACAGCGGAAGTAGCCGTTGAGAAGCGTGGAGAACTATACTGCTGCCGTATGCGGTAGGGGGCATAAGTACAGCCGTTACCAAAAATGATAAAAATGAAATTAACAAGCTATATCTTGTTTTGAGTCAATTTAAAACAAGCATTTCTGAGGAAGAGGATGAACCCACCGTGATCTCAGCCATTGCCCATGCTATTAACATGTTAGTTATACAACGCAAGTATGGAAAGGGAGCGGTCCCACCAGCAGGGGCAGCGGCTGAGATAGGTGGGTCAGGAGAGTAGTGGGGTAACCACTAGGAGAGAGAACATCCAGGGTACTGAAACAGCAGTTTCTGTGATTAATCCTGAATGTAGTGAAGCAATTGGTGCTTATCCTGTCCTCACAATAGCAGTTCCTAATGGGAAAGCGGGTAAGGAATATAGTATAGTTCCCATCAGGAATGTAGCAATGCATTGTCCTTGGACCAGATTTGAACTACATTCTATTATGACTGATTTCCTAGATCCTAGAAAAGAGTTGACCAGATGTCAGAAATTCATAAAAGACTCAGGAAATGCGCACGAGCCAACCAATAAAGATTGGCGCATGGTGTTAAGGGCCTGCCTTCCTTCCAATACAGATATACAAAAGTTTATTAAGGATTGTATATTGGAGGAGGACAAAACCTTAACTGAGGAGACAAACCAACAAAATATTACTAGAATTAACTCACAACTGGCCAACTATTTTCCTGTAGTAGTGAATTGGTGTAAAATTTTCAATATCAAAGAAAAAGATAGTGAAGCTGCATCGGATTACTTCACTAGGGCTCTGTCGGCAATGATATGGTTCACTGGGATATCTGACATAAGAGAGGATCCACATAACAGGGAGGAGGCTGTAGGGGTATTAATGGATGGTCTCAGAGAAAATGTAAAGACAAGGGTACAAACCTCATTAACTAATTAGAGGGGCATCACAGTAGATTCCCTTAGGGAGTCTGCTGTGGAGCATGACAAAAATATTTTTAGGAAGAAGGAAGAGAAAAGTGATAGGTTGATGACAGCAAGTATACAAGCTTTAGAGGGAATGCATACACGACCACCTGCATACAATTCACATAACAGGAGACATAGAGCAGACTTGCCAACTCTCCCGCATTTTGCGGGAGACTACCGCATTTTGCGAGAGTCTCCCGGGCTCCCGGGCGAGTGTGGCAATCCCCCGCATCTGGATAATTCTGCCCACTTCCTAGTGAAGTGGGCAGAATTAAGCCCCAAACGCCGCGATTCCCGGTGAATCGCGGCGTTTGGCCCCGCCCCCCGCTGTCAAATGACGCATTTTGCGTCATCACGTCATGGGGGCAGGTCCAAAATGACGTCACTTGGAGCCCCGCCCCCCCCCGTCACGCCCACCTCCTCTGCAGGCTCCCGGATTTCACCAACAGAAAGTTGGTAAGTATGACATAGAGTAGTGAGATGTTACAACTGTGATGAAGAAGGACATATCAGGAAAGATTGCAGAAAGGAAAAATACAGTAGACAAGATACAGGTTCACATAGATTACCACAAAGGAGAAATTCACATAGGTTAGAAGACTCACACCTACCCGTGCATGTTATAGCAGCAAATGCTGTGCGGGAAAGCGATAGTCAGCGCTAAGGGTCAGGTAATACATGTAGTCTACAGCCAGTGAGGTTAACTGAGAATCTGAGGGAAGAGCCTACAATGATAGTTGACATAGCTGGTAGGAAACAAACTTTTCTTGTAGATACAGAGGCGGCCAGATCAGTGATAACCTCTCCTTTTAATCTACAGGTAACTAGCAAAACTATTCCAGTTATGGGGGTAACGGGGAGAGTGTTACATTACCTTTTAACTGAACCCACAGAAGTTACTATTGGGCCTCTGCATACCAAGCATTCATTTCTTTTCGCTGCAGCAGCTCCTACTAACTTGCTGGGGAGAGATTTGTTGTGCAAAATGGGATGTGTCATATACTGTACCCCTGATGGTGTATTCCTAGACATACCAGAGAAGGTTGCACATGAGGTATGGGATATACTGGACACCCCACAAAGGTTAATGTTACACTCTACTGTGAAGATACCGGGTTTATCTGGCCCAGTGCTACCCAGTACCTTCTAGGATTCGTATGGTCACTCAGGCAAAATGCAGTTATAAAAATACAACAGTATATTTATTGTTATACAAACAACACTAGAATATTAAATACACACAGTAAATAAATGCCAGGCAGATTTACCACATCATCTATCCCTTACCCCAATAACTTAAGGAGATATAGTCACCTGCTGTCCAGACTTCATGACCCATGGATCCCTCTCAGCTGCATATATAGACTCGAGTTAGAAAACGACAATTCAAAACTCCATCTTGCACCTTCCTGAATGAAATCCAAGCATGAGCACCCCTCCCCCCTGGAGTTGTTCCTTATATATCACAGGTCTAATTTCCACAGTCTTTCCCCTCCCTGGACAAACCCCTGCATCTATTCTACTTCCCCATTGGCCAGTGCAGGACTAGGGGGTTTGGACAGGGCAGTGGAGATGAGATGTCCTTTCACAGAAGCCCCCTGCTGGGATGCAGACAGAACGTCTGGACTAGTCCTAAGGAGAACAATTGATGCTTAATTGGCTTCCCCTACTTCCAAGGATAAGGTAGCAGTGAGCCCCTCCTAAAATTAACCCCTTACACTACTTTGTGATGTCACAGGGTCCCCAGCTGTTCCATGCTTCCTGTAGAGGAAGGAGGGGGGAGAATGAATGCAGCTCAAGCCCTCTCACCTGTATCCTAGACACCACCTGATCTTTACCCATAACCCTCCTGGCTTCAGTTTAAGGACAATGAATAACATTACTTCAAGTCATCAATATACAATAAACAATATACATATGTACACTGAACTACAATGTCCCCTTAGCCACATGTTATTGGACAATGCAGTCATAGTCTGGTGAGCTGGGGAAACAAAAGAAGGCTATAAAAAGTATTTGCTATAATTCACATTATGTGAGAAATGAGACATGCTCACAGGGTTATCAAACTCATTTCGTCACATATACCTCCCCTACTTTTTTAGCCCTTGTTCCCCAGTGGCTCCCTTGCTCCAAGTAAACCTTTCTCCCCCAAGTCCAAAATCTCTGGCCTGCTGTGGTTTCTCCTGGGTCTGATGGCAAGGTAGACAGCAGTACACAGTTCCTCAATCTCCCACCAGGGTCCCATGGCTGCAGGCATATCTTCCCACCCAGCTGGAGTGGGGGTTTATGCTGCCCTGTGTCATAAGATGAGACAACAATAAAACTGGGCCACTCCTGTGCACACATCCATGGTAGGAGAGTTGTAGTCCACCATCCCTTGGGTGCCTTGTCCACCCTTAATTGCCCAACTGAAAATAGTCCCTTGGCCTGTCCTTTGTTTCTGGAGGCCATGCTCCCCTCCCCCACATATCCGAGGGAAAACTGCCAAGTGGCAGGAAAACTTTCTGGCACCTTGTCCGTTTGTTTCTGGCAAAGATCCAATCCCCCCTCCCCCAAACACTCAAGAGACAACTGCCCAGTGGCAGGCAAGCGTGGGGGCTCCATTAATTCTTTGCTTATGGGGAATCCTCTGTCCCCCTCCCAAACCACATGTGGGTGCCCCTGTAAGTATGTTGGTGTGCATCTCCCCTCCCCTGCTACCACATCCAACTGTTGCACTACTTCCCTCGCCTCTGGCGCATCGGGGTAGTGTGAATCCTCATTGGACACAGACTTGTCCTCCTGGCAGCAAAACAAAGTGGATGGTCCAGTGCAGGCCTCTGGTATTGGGTCCTGGATTCCCAGATTTGGAGCTGGAGTGCGATGCATCAAAGCTGGTGGGGCTGGTGAATCTTGCTGTACTGGTGCCCTCTCAGACACCCACTCAGTCAACATCTCCTCATCTGCCAATTCTGCATAGGGGAAGGCATAAGTGTAATTTTCCCAGGGCCCCATGGTAGTGGCCTCTGACATGACAATTCCTTTATCCTCTCCCATTAATTCTGTCCTACAGTCTGTAAACATGATTTCTGCTGAGATCATATGTTGCGCAAGTTTATGATTCTCTTCTGTCACAATTGGGTAAAGCTGTACATCACTTGCCCCGGAGAGCACACATGCGGTATCCTGCGTTACTTCATTAAACAAATTCTTTTCAGGCACAACAGGGATGGATAACTGGTCTTTTCTGTAATTCTGTTCTAACTCAGACACAGTCTCAGGTTCCAATAACACTGGCAAATTATCAGAAGATGCTACTACATGGTACTTACTTGGTAGCTCTTTTCCATCCAAGTCACCAAATGGGAGAATTTCTCCTAATCCTTTCTGAGTAGTCAGAGGTACAACATCCTCACCAAGCAGTTCTTCTCCAGTCTCCCCCAAGATAGTAGCTTGGGCAACTGTATTTAATCCACTGGGATGGACCTCCCCCTGATTAACAGACTGAGCAGCCATCTTTTTAGAGTGTGATAAAAGATATTCCAATTGGCATTTTTCAGTATTCACTCGATAACACTGATCCTGCCACATTTCAGTGTCCGTAAATCCTTGCCGCCATACCTCATCCTCTGCTTCTTCAAAACTCTGTTGCAGACATTGCATTTGTTCCCAGAGAGGTATGTGGGGACCTAAAGTGAGCATCCATTTTCTATAAACACTAAAGGCATTGACGGGATTCTCCTGATCTTTTAACAAACGTTTCAGGATATCCATGTGTGTGCTGTACAGGTAAGGTACACCCCGGATCTGGCATTCCACTATCAGCTCCTCCATACTCATTGTCTCTAGTGGATCTGTAGAATCTGCTAATGGGACAGATTCTATTAATACATTTGCAGGGGATTCATCAGGCATGTCCCTGTGCTGTAATAGTCCATTTACGTCTTGTTTGTATTGCTGATTATTGTTGTATCTGGATTCTCCCTTGGCCAGATTCTGCATAATACAAATAACTTCATGTGTAAAATCATCCCATGCTGGTTCATCCCGAAAATTACAGGCACTTGCCTCCTCTTTCAACATTAGGAACACATCCAACAGGTTCTCCAATTTCTCCTGTAGACTGGCTCCTTCCCACATAATAATCTTTGGGCACTCCTCATCCCAATAATCCAAAATGTGCTGCATTGTGGTGGGGTGGTGCAACACATCCATATCCCCATCCTGCAGACACTGCCACAGTCCTTCATCCCAGTACGCCTTTCTCCTGGGTGTACTGGACTGCTTCATCCCTTCCTTTGGGAACTTTTGCAATACTGGGCTGTGACCTGCTCTCTTGTTCCTAGAGCTCACACCCATTTTACTTCCAGGGATCACCTCACTGTGATTTCCTCTCTTTGAGACACGGTTCCATCTTCCGCTCTCCTCTGGCGGGGTGCGCTTCCCCTTATCAAATCGGCACTTAGACGGCATCTTCCCTCGCCTAAAGCCCACAACGCTTTTCGTGACACTTTCTACCTTAAAGCCTTTAGGAGTAAGTTCAGGATAATGTGGTAACTGGTTTCTAGTGCTAACTGCTTTGCAGAGCCCTGGAATGTATCACGATACAGTTCCCCTGCAGCTCTACCCAGATAGGACCTGGGACTGAGTGACCCCACTGCTTGCCACCAAAAATGTGAAGATACCGGGTTTATCTGGCCCAGTGCTACCCAGTACCTTCTAGGATTCGTATGGTCACTCAGGCAAAATGCAGTTATAAAAATACAACAGTATATTTATTGTTATACAAACAACACTAGAATATTAAATACACACAGTAAATAAATGCCAGGCAGATTTACCACATCATCTATCCCTTACCCCAATAACTTAAGGAGATATAGTCACCTGCTGTCCAGACTTCATGACCCATGGATCCCTCTCAGCTGCATATATAGACTCGAGTTAGAAAACGACAATTCAAAACTCCATCTTGCACCTTCCTGAATGAAATCCAAGCATGAGCACCCCTCCCCCCTGGAGTTGTTCCTTATATATCACAGGTCTAATTTCCACAGTCTTTCCCCTCCCTGGACAAACCCCTGCATCTATTCTACTTCCCCATTGGCCAGTGCAGGACTAGGGGGTTTGGACAGGGCAGTGGAGATGAGATGTCCTTTCACAGAAGCCCCCTGCTGGGATGCAGACAGAACGTCTGGACTAGTCCTAAGGAGAACAATTGATGCTTAATTGGCTTCCACTACTTCCAAGGATAAGGTAGCAGTGAGCCCCTCCTAAAATTAACCCCTTACACTACTTTGTGATGTCACAGGGTCCCCAGCTGTTCCATGCTTCCTGTAGAGGAAGGAGGGGGGAGAATGAATGCAGCTCAAGCCCTCTCACCTGTATCCTAGACACCACCTGATCTTTACCCATAACCCTCCTGGCTTCAGTTTAAGGACAATGAATAACATTACTTCAAGTCATCAATATACAATAAACAATATACATATGTACACTGAACTACAATGTCCCCTTAGCCACATGTTATTGGACAATGCAGTCATAGTCTGGTGAGCTGGGGAAACAAAAGAAGGCTATAAAAAGTATTTGCTATAATTCACATTATGTGAGAAATGAGACATGCTCACAGGGTTATCAAACTCATTTCGTCACATCTACCATTATAGAACAAAATCCATCTCAGGTAAAGGGGAAGTTGCTGGAAATACCAGGTTCCCTATGGACCAAAGATGGACAGGACACTGGATTGATGGCAAATGTAGCTCCTGTGATGGTAAATCTAAAAAGTGGTAGGATAGCTCCAAAAATCCCACAGTATCCATTAAAACCGGAGGTGGAATTAATGGTGTATCCTGTTATTGAGAGGCTGTTGCAACAAGGGATTTTAATTCGTACATCCAGCACAGCCAATAGTCCCATTTTCCCTGTGAATAAGAGTGGGGGGAGCGGCTATAGATTAGTCCAGGACTTAAGGGGAATTAATAAAGTTGTTGAGAGCCAATTCCCCGTAGTGCCCAATCCAGCTGTCATCCTCATGCAGATCCCACCATCTGCTATTCACTTTACTGTCATTGACCTCTGTTCTGCCTTCTTCTCAGTCCCTCTTCACCCTGACTGCCAATACCTTTTTGCATTCTCCTATAGGGGGGTGCAATATACATGGACTAGACTTCCCCAGGGGTTCATTGACAGCTTCTGTATTTTCTCCCAAGCCTTACATGACTGTTTACAATCTTTCCAACCAAGCAACGGCTCTGTTCTGATTCAATATGTGGACGATTTGTTGTTGTGCTCTGATTCGTTTATGTCATGTTTACATGTTATGTCATGTTTACATGTTACTAAATTGTTGTTACTTCATCTCTTGCAAACGGCACAAGGTGACTAAGGTTAAATACTTAGGACACTGTCTCACCCAGGGGTTAAGACGCTTGATAACGGACAGAATTTAGGCAATACAACACATGACTCTGTCGCAGAACCAGAAGCAAATACGTACCTTCTTGGGGATGTGTGGATACTGTAGATTCTAGATCCCAGGTTTTTATGTTCTGGCATTACCATTGCAGGAGTTAGTCTCTTCCTCAAAACCAGAACATGTCGAACATTCTAAAGTGGAGATCGAACAGTGTGCTGATGTTGTTACATACAGAGTGTTCTGTTCTCGGACATCGTATTTGTATTGTGTCATCTGTCAGAATCTATCCATTCTTTTCCGGAGCTGATGTTTCCCCATTTTCCATCTTTAAAGTGGTTTGCTATCTGGATATATATCTGGATCTCCGGAGTGTGGCTATAATTGCCGGGTGCTTAAAACCGGATGAAGTATAATACCAATTTCCACATACAGAGATTCATCTGCCACTATCTTCGAGACCCGTAATGCTTTTTCAGATTGAGCAGAGTTATCGGGTTACTGAGAACCCCGTTGGATTCACTGATCATATCAGCAGCACTGATTTTACGGTTTCTGATCATCCACCAGACACCTGTTTCATTATTTTTACGGAGCTCCGTGTTCTATTATTACGAGCGCAATTACTGAGCACTTTAGTTATTACCATCTATAAGTTTCTCTAGGAGATGTCTTTTGGCCATTAATATTTTACACACTCCATGTGAGATTATTATTGAACACCTACTCTTTTTTGATATGTGTTACAGTTGTTAATTCATGTGATTAGCTGGTCATTTAATAGTCAATATGTTTTTTATTTGTTATGTATATGTTAAACGATTTTCACCTCCTTATGGGTTTCAATCTCCTTAATATTCTGGCAAATGTATGTATAACGTTTAATACCGTTATATATATGACTAGCAAAATACCCGGCGTTGCCCGGGATTTAAAGAATGTTTATTTACAAAAATCAATCTAAATATTAAACATACATGTAAATATCATGTTAAAATTGGACCAGTAGAATGTGAAAAGTGAAAATGTTAAACTGTATTTGAACTGTATATGATGGAACGAACCAATAAACAATTACTTCAAAACAGCTTGATAAACTATATTTCTCGTTTCTTCATTTGGGGCAAATACATACAATATTTCTTGGTGATCCAACTCTTGAGCACACAACGTAAAATTGTGCATGAAAAAAGCAAGGTGATTCCAAGTTGACTCCAGCTACATGTAAAGATTGTCCTTGGGCCTTATTGATAGACATGGCAAAAGCTAAACGAACTGGAAATTGTAGACGCTTAAATTGAAATGGCATATCAGATGGAATGAGAGGTATGCGTGGAATGAAAGCATTGTCACCTTTTGCACAGCCTGTCAAAATAGTTGCTTCAATGACATGAGAATTGAGCTTTTGGACTACTAATTTTGTACCGTTACAAAGTCTTGGAGGATTTCAATTTCTGAGAAGCATAATGGGTGATCCAATCTTCAGTACCAGGTTATGCGGTGGCATTCCGGGAGGTTCTAAAGAGTTTAAAAATTCAGTAGGATAGTGCACAGCCTCATTTTGTTCAACAACGGTATCTATTGATTTGTATAATATGGCTTCTCCAGGCAACTCTTCTTGAATCTTTAAGTTGATGTTATTTACACAATTATTTTAGTTACTGGATGAAGCGGCATTAAACCATTTCCAATATTTAACAAATGATCAGCAAACTGACCGTCTATTGTGTTGCCATGCAGAGAAACTCTCATATTTGTGGTTAGTCGCAAAGTGCGAACATGCTTCCAAAGATGTGATGATTTAAGGCATGCATTAATTTCATCCGCCATTGTTCCTTTTGGAATGACCGGCAATGTTTGTCGAAAATCTCTAGCCAATACAACAGTGACTCCACCCATTAGTAAATCATTGCCTCTTAAAAATTGAAGTGTTTGATTGAGGGCCTGTAAAGCATTTTTGTGTGACATGGTGCATTCATCCCATACAATGACCTGACATTCCTGCAGAATCTAAGCTTTTTCTGTTAGTTTAGTGATATTGCAGACGGGAGTTTCACTTCGGGCCAGATTAAGTGGTAACTTGAAAGCTGAATGTGCTGTTTTTCCACCAGGGAGCAAAGTTGCAGCAATTCCAGAAGAGGCCACAGCAATAGCTATCTTGGAATGTACTCGAATTTTAGCAAGTAACAACTTGATAAGAAACGTCTTACCTGTTCTTCCGGGTGCATCCAGAAAAAATATATTGCCCCTTTTTTTTGGAACTTCTTCCAAGACATTGTTTCAGACATTCCAGAGTTATGGTCATTTTCGATGATTTTTAGGTGTTACCCCCCTCGCCACCCCCACCCTTAGGAGTGCTAGGGGTGTCTTGCCCCCACAATATTTGTTGTCAGACTGTAAGTCATATGTGTACCAGGTTTGGTGTAAATTGTTCCAGACATTCCAGAGTTATGGTCGTTTTCGATGATTTTTAGGTGTTACCCCCCTCGCCACCCCCACCCTTAGGAGTGCTAGGGGTGTCTTGCCCCCACAATATTTGTTGTCAGACTGTAAGTCATATGTGTACCAGGTTTGGTGTAAATTGTTCCAGACATTTCTGAGTTATGTTTGTTTTCGATGATTTTTAGGTGTTACCCCCTTTGCCACCCCCACCCTTAGGAGTGCTAGGGGTGTCTTGCCCCCACAATATTTGTTGTCAGACTGTAAGTTATATGTTTACCAGGTTTGGTGTAAATTGTTCAAGACATTCCAGAGTTATGGTCGTTTTTGATGATTTTTAGGTGTTACCCCCCTCGCCACCCCTACCCTTAGGAGTGCTTGGGGTGTCTTGCCCCCACAATATTTGTTGTCAGACTGTAAGTTATATGTGTACCAGGTTTGGTGTAAATTGTTCCAGACATTCCAGAGTTATGGTCGTTTTCGATGATTTTTAGGTGATACCCCCCTCGCCACCCCCACCCTTAGGAGTGCTAGGGGTGTCTTGCCCCCACAATATTTGTTGTCAGACTGTAAGTCATATGTGTACCAGGTTTGGTGTAAATTGTTCCAGACATTCCAGAGTTATGGTCGTTTTCGATGATTATTAGGTGTTACCCCCCCCGCCACCCCTACCCTTAGGAGTGCTTGGGGTGTCTTGCCCCCACAATATTTGTTGTCAGACTGTAAGTTATATGTGTACCAGGTTTGGTGTAAATTTTTCCAGACATTCCAGAGTTATGGTCGTTTTCGATGATTTTTAGGTGTTACCCCCCTCGCCACCCCCACCCTTAGGAGTGCTAGGGGTGTCTTGCCCCCACAATATTTGTTGTCAGACTGTAAGTCATATGTGTACCAGGTTTGGTGTAAATTGTTCCAGACATTTCTGAGTTATGTTTGTTTTCGATGATTTTTAGGTGTTACCCCCTTTGCCACCCCCACCCTTAGGAGTGCTAGGGGTGTCTTGCCCCCACAATATTTGTTGTCAGACTGTAAGTTATATGTTTACCAGGTTTGGTGTAAATTGTTCAAGACATTCCAGAGTTATGGTCGTTTTCGATGATTTTTAGGTGTTACCCCCCTCGCCACCCCTACCCTTAGGAGTGCTTGGGGTGTCTTGCCCCCACAATATTTGTTGTCAGACTGTAAGTTATATGTGTACCAGGTTTGGTGTAAATTGTTCCAGACATTCCAGAGTTATGGTCGTTTTCGATGATTTTTAGGTGATACCCCCCTCGCCACCCCCACCCTTAGGAGTGCTAGGGGTGTCTTGCCCCCACAATATTTGTTGTCAGACTGTAAGTCATATGTGTACCAGGTTTGGTGTAAATTGTTCCAGACATTCCAGAGTTATGGTCGTTTTCGATGATTATTAGGTGTTACCCCCCCCGCCACCCCTACCCTTAGGAGTGCTTGGGGTGTCTTGCCCCCACAATATTTGTTGTCAGACTGTAAGTTATATGTGTACCAGGTTTGGTGTAAATTTTTCCAGACATTCCAGAGTTATGGTCGTTTTCGATGATTTTTAGGTGTTACCCCCTCGCCGCTCCCACCCTTAGGAGTGCTAGGGGTGTCTTGCCCCCACAATATTTGTTGTCAGACTGTAAGTCATATGTGTACTAGGTTTGGTGTAAATTGTTCCAGACATTGCAGAGTTATGGTCGTTTTCGATGATTTTTAGGTGTTACCCCCCTTGCCACCCCCACCCCGTAATGAATTTCAATTTTACATTTTTTTAGTTGCCTCCATCATGTTTTAATACACTCGTATGCAAAATTTCATGATCTTCGCTTGAAAAATGTGGATTTGTATAGAAAGACAGACAGAAGGACAGAAGGACAGAAGGACAAATTTTCTCTTTTATATATTAGACTATTACTGTCAACCAACTCCTCGCAAAAGGTATTTCTAAATTAACCCAAGAAACATCATTCTTATATTCCCTTATATCGACAGACTTCAAGAATAACCACAACAAGATATAAATTCATTTAAAGTGTTGTATTATATTATAGAACAATAAACAGCGTAACAATATTTTACACAAAATATAGATTTTGATGCTATATTCCACACTTATTGCCTGTAATATAAATATGTAAGTAATTGTGTGTGTGTTTTGACTATTGTGTGTGTGTGTGTGTGTGTGTTGGGGGGGGAATGTTTTAAGCTATGTGTATGCATTGTGTAGTGAAGGGGGAGGGGAGAATCCATACAGACAAGCATACACACCTCACTCAAGTCCAACGGCCATTTTTAAACACATGGTTACAACCAGATCAATCTGCACTACTTTCCCTTTAAACCAACACAGCCAACAAAACGTTATATTTAACAATCTGATCACTTCCTGCACTTTCTATGCATAAACCAACACAGCCAACAAAACGTTATATTTAACAATCTGATCACTTCCTGCACTTTCTATGCATAAACCAACACAAAACCACACAGGACTATGTATAACACCAATGCTTCCATGACCAAAGCTTAAACAATACAGAACCATGTATAACACAAACGTCTCTATTTATATCAACAATCTATCCCAAACAAGGCATGCATTTATAAAAACACTGTCCATACCAAACCAAAATCTTTCCAATCACTGTTACCATCTGCATTCAAACTTTCATTCTCATATACTCTACACATATGCGTCTTCCATTCAACAACACATTACAACATGCTCACACTCACCTTTCATGCCATTCACACTCCATACTAGTCAGGGCCTAAGGCCTGTTCACCTTGGAGCAAAAGCAGCATGTCCTCTCCGTCCGGGAATCAAACATGGAGAGAGAGCTTATTTCACTGTGTACAGTAAAAACCTTTCTTGTGGGCGGAGTTTAGAATCTGGCTACAGTCTTTCATATGTTAATTACTGACCAAATGCTCCAAACCTGTTTAAGTAGTTACAACTCATAGTCGCAGGTGGGGGGAGGATTTTTGCTCCCAATCAGTGTGCTAATTCATTTGTGGCTGAATCTGTTATATGTTATAAAATGAAACATAAATAATAGATTATTTATGTACTCTTCATCAGTATATGTTGAATAAATTGTTTTTATATATCTATACATACTTTATGGTAT
This sequence comes from Mixophyes fleayi, assembly GCF_038048845.1. Taxonomy (NCBI): domain Eukaryota; kingdom Metazoa; phylum Chordata; class Amphibia; order Anura; family Limnodynastidae; genus Mixophyes; species Mixophyes fleayi. The sequence goes on from NC_134402.1 coordinate 278,392,724, forward strand.
CATTAGAGGCAACTCCGATCCACATTCAGTGCTGTTTACTTTTGTGTATCTGTTATTTGAGACTCCACGGGTCTTACAGCAGCACGGGCTCTGTTTTTCCTCTTTGAATGAGAGATTCCGGTGGTGATTGGAGATCTATTTCATTGCGCTAGGATTATTTTGTGTGTTTAAAACTATCCTGCCTTGCGGCGGTTCTTGGAGAAGACCGGGGGGTCTGTTAGACTCCATGCCCTGGGAAGGTCAGTGCCAATACCGACTGGTAGTTGTCTTCCGTGAGACGTAACAATTACCACTCCTCATCACTCACTCAAACTTTTTATTTCCATATTAAACAACCTATTGACCCCAAAACCAACATAGTGGGGCATATGATTGGATCAAATACCCCCACTAAGCACATTGGCTGGACCAATATGTAATCTGTCCACTTTACCTCATGTGTTAAACACTATTTTGCTTCAGATTGTAAACTTAGTAGGGAAATCTTAGCTCTTAGACTGTTTGTTAATACATTAAGTCTTATTTTATTACTGTGTAGCCCTTTGAACATAATTAAATTGTTTAGGATTAACATGGGTATGAAGTAATATGCAACTATGAATTGCAGAATACACAAAAGTGAGGTGTAGAGATCAAAATTGAATGGTTGGTGAGGTAAGCAGAAATCCAGACAAGGACAGTTTTACAGAACTCTATAGATTGGACAATTTGCAAAAGGAGGTAGTTGTCAACGGTATTGAAGGCAGTAGAAAGGTCAAGAAGGATAAGAATGGATGCATCCCTTAGATTTACTTTCGGTTATGTATGTATGTACTCCCATGTCAATGTGAATTGTAGAGGGGGGTTTTCCACACCACGCCGCCAGCGGGTGTGACCAGCATGCATGGGGGCGTGGCTATAATTGTAGACAGCGCTTGGCTGCTCTACAGCTCTTCCTATTCACATTATATACATTGGCAATGTTGTGTGCAGTACTTTTAGGTGCACGCAAATCTCCCTTTTCAAGCAGAGCTGTGTGAAGCAGGAGCAGGGTCCAGCTACCTCAATTATACAGTGCCTCAGCCTTGGAGGGGGGTTTCCAAGCACCAGGAACCCCCCCCCCCTCCATTTTCCTATGCATGTATTAGTGTAACAGATTCTGGATACTTCAACTACTAATCTTGATTAGCGCTGGCTTACTGAGGTGCGGAGTCTAACGATCTCCCCAGTGTTCACCAAGAACCGCCGCAAGGCGGGGTGGGCTTCGCTGCCAGAAGTCGCATGTCGCGACCCTCAGGATCGCCCCAAGATATAGTACAGCGGAGTGGAGCGGAGGTTGCGGAGTCAGACAAGCTGGTTCGCTACACAGGAATGGAGTCAGGCAGAATCAGAAGGCAACTCGGAGTCAACAAGCCAAGTTCAGTACACGGGTCACAAGAACAGAGGAATGGTCAGCAAGCCGGGTCGGTACAAAGGGATAGGAGAGCCAGAGTAGTCAAACAGGCAGAGATCAGCACACAGGAAGACACAGGAGACTGGAAGACACAGCAATCCACGAAGCACAGGAGCCAGGAACAGGTAAGTGTTGCTCTGACACTTAGCGAGTGTCAGAGTGAGGTTTTTATCCTGAAAATCCCCGCCTCTAGGTTGCAGTCATGTGACCGCCTCCGGGTGCGGTCACGTGGTGTTGTATGGGGAAGTGCGGCTTCCGGGACGGCGGAGAAGGTAAGTCCGTTACAATTAGCTATTAGAAATGGGAATCACGCAAGTTGCTCGACTACCTGATGCCTTCTTTTAGTTTGATGGGTTCACATATCCAAGGAAGGTAAAAATTTTAAGTTGTCTCTTGCCAAGTTGCACTATGATTTGCTCTTGACATTAAGTGATGGTGAGACACACCCCTGCCTCAATTTATCTAAGTGAAAAAGGGAGTTAATACTGGCAGTCATCTCCCCAATCAGAAGGCTAGAGGATTTTACCTCTCCCTGCTGATGGTTCCACCACCTATAACTACTAGTTGTAGTTGCCTACAACTACTGCCCTTTGAAGCACAAATGGTACATATTGTCACAAGATCTGGGGGTAGATCAGGCGTCTTTTCACACAGCAGCCATAAAAATTCACAGCAGTACAATGTTCTGGTACTATTAGGCTAAGCTAGTATTATTAAAGATGTAAGGGCTGTAAAGGCTGGTACTAGCAAAATTGGGGGGACAAAACGCGTGGGGTCTTTACAACAACCAGCACTAGGTTTACCAGCCAGGACTGGTGGTACTATAGCAGCGTAACCCCCAGTGTGGGGTCCCCCTGCCATAATGACAACCAGTGAGCATGTGGCTAGATTCCTTATGGAGATGGGGTCTGCAAAAAAAGCAGAATCCCCCCCCAGGGGTACCCAGCCCCATGTTGAAAGCACTAGGGCTCTTCCCACAACCCTGGGCAGTGGGTGTGGGGTAATAAAATGTTTTGTTTGTAGTAGACACAACATTTTGTGTTGGTGCACTACAGGTCCCAGCAACCCCAGGCTGCCATTAACAGTTTGGGCATGCTGGTGCTTGTAGTATTACAACCACCAGCATACCCATGGCTGCCAGGGCATGCTGGCACTTGCAGAACCACAAAATTACAGGTCTAGGTCTATTTATAACCTGGGTATTTCTAGAGATGAGCGCACTCGGATTTCCTGAATCCGAGCCCACCCGAACGTTGCCGATCCGAGTCGGATCCGAGACAGATCCGGGTATTGGCGCCAAATGAAAACTTGAAACCGAGGCTCGAAGTCATAATCCCGCTGTCGGATCTCGCGATACTCGGAACCTATAAATTCCACGCTAGTCGCCGCCATCTTCACTCGGGCATTGATCAGGGTAGAGGGAGGGTGTGTTAGGTGGTCCTCTGTCCTGGTAGATCTCGTGCTGTGCTGTTTAGTTCTGTGCTGTGCTGTTTAGTTCTGTGCTGTGTTCTGCAGTATCAGTCCAGTGGTGTTGTGTGCTGTGCTCTGTCAATTTTGAGTTCAGTGGTGCTGCTGGGTCCTGTGCTGTGTCCTGTTCAGTCCAGTGGTGCTGTGTCCTGTGCTCTGTGCTTCTAATGGCATAGTTATTTCCCCATTATTCCCAAGTGTTTAAAATTTTTTAAAAAAGTTATAAAAAAAAATACAAAAAAATAATTTTAAAAAAAATTAATTACAACAAAATTTGCAAAACCAATCCTGCAGTATAAGCCCATTGGTACTGCAATATTACCAAGTTCACTGATTCAGCAGTATAAGTCCAGTGGTACTGATATATTACAAAGTTCACTGATTCAGCAGTATAAGTCCAGTGGTACACTCCTGTGCCGCATATAATGCACAGTTAGACAACACAGCAACTAATCCTCATCTTTCTCTTCTCTTTTCATCTTCAGGTATGTTTATCCATGCTGCTACTACTACTCTGATCATTATTCTGTGAAAATCATCCCTGCAATCTGTGTTTAAAAGTATGTTATAGGAAACTGTTTTCTGTTTAAACTTAGGTTGGCACAGTCTTTTATTGCTGCCTAATTTATGATAGGTATCTGGCCTCCTCTATCCTTTCCCACAAATGTTTTCTTTTCCTTTGATTAGCTGACCAATTAGCACATCTGTAGTGTATTCCTAAATTAGACTGACTACATCTTAGCTTCATTCTATGGGGAGACGTATGTGGGGTTAGACGTGTGTGATTTCTACACAAAGTGGACGAAAATGCACAGTTAGACAACACAGTTGGCCAAACATTGGACTACATTTGACTTGATTTTTACTCCCAGCAATAAGCTGCATCTGCCACAGCCTATTTCTGCACTACTTTTCTATTTATATGGAAGACTGCTAAGAGGTAATTCTTAAAATACCCTTGCTTTTTGCTTTTACCCCTTTTATCACAATGTTTTACAAATTGCTTTTCTTAGTCTCATTTCATGGCATGATCTTTAGGACTGTGTCATCTTTCACCCCTCCAACAACACACAAATTTGTTCATATTGCACCTGCATTACTCCACTCACCTCTATTTAACACCCATGAACTGTTATCCTATTTATTATCTCTAACAAGTACAGCCTCCACCTGTCGCCAGAAAATAAAAGGCCACACATCTTACAATCCCCTTGCCTATCTTTCGCTCACTCTGCTTCTATTAGCTGGTGATATATCACCTAATCCAGGTCCCCCACACTCCTCACACACACATACATCAGAACACTACCGTTCTATAGCAAACCTCAAACACATCACCTGTCTCCCCTCTCTTCCCAAGTCCTTTAAATGTGCCCTTTGGAATGCACGCTCTGTTTGTAACAAACTTACCTCCGTTCATGATCTCTTCCTCTCAAAAAACCTCAACCTTCTGGCAATAACAGAAACATGGCTCATGCAATCAGACACTGCCTCACCTGCAGCACTTTCACATGGTGGCCTCCATCTCACCCACACCTCCAGACCTGAAGGCAGACAAGGAGGTGGGGTTGGACTACTTCTCTCCCCACAGTGCACATACACAGTTCTACCAAATGTCCCATCACTCACGTTCACATCTTTTGAAGTACATGCTATTCGCATTTTTAATCCATTCTCCCTACGTGTTGCAGTGATCTATCGTCCCCCTGGAGCACACCAACAATTTATTGAGGATTTCTCTGCATGGCTCCCTCACTTCTTATCTTCAGACATCCCCACCATCATCATGGGTGACTTCAACATCCCCATTGATAACCCACCTTCCAAAGCTGCTTCCAAACTACTCTCTCTAACATCCTCACTTGACCTCTCCCAGTGGATTGAATCATCTACTCATAAGGATGGCCACTGCCTTGATCTTGTTTTCTCTAGACTATGCTCAGTTTCTAATTTTATTAATACACCCTTCCCCCTCTCGGATCATCACCTTATCAGCTACACTCTCACCCCCACTGCTCTAACCTCTCTACTGTCTAACTCAACCAAGCCTCCTCATACTCGTAGAAATCTTAATTCTATTAATCTTCAACAATTTTACACCTCTCTCCAACACCTTCTCTCCCCTATCTCTACATTCTCATCCCCTGAGATGGCAGTACCTCATTTTCACCTAACCTTAGCAACGGCCCTTGATCAAGTGGCTCCAGCGACACTTCATACTACACGTCGACTTCGATGTCAACCGTGGCACACCAAAGCAACACGAAATCTTCAAAAACTGTCCCGTAAAGCAGAACGTCACTGGCGTAAATCTCGAAGCTCTAATGACTTCTTCACATATACTTCTGTCTACCACTCCTATCGAAATGCTCTGGACACTGCAAAACAAACAGACTTTCAATCTCTTATCTATGCTCAGGCTTCTAACCCCAAACGCCTTTTTAATACATTTAATCATCTTCTCAATCCTCCCACCCCGAACCCTCCATCTACTATCAGTGCTCTCGATCTTGCTTCCTACTTCAAGGACAAGATTCACAAGATCAGACTAGAAATGGTATCCTCTTCCTCAACAAGCCATCAGCTCATTTCCTTCCCACTACCCTCTGACACCCTTTCTTCATTTGACCCCACAAATGAAGAGGAAATTTCTACGCTCTTCTTATCTTCCTACTCTACCTCCTGTCCTCTTGATCCTATTCCCTCGCAAATTGGTAGATCCCTGTCTTCTGTGCTCATTTCACCTCTAACTCAAATCTGTAATCTCTCACTCTCTACTGGCATCTTTCCATCACTATACAAGCATGCAGTGATTACTCCTATTCTAAAAAAACAAAACTCCAACCCAAACTCTCTCTCAAATTACCGTCATATCTCTCAGCTCCCTTGCCCCTCCAAGCTTCTAGAGAGACTTGCCTACACTCGCCTCACACGCTTTCTTTCCGCAAACAACCTGTTGGATCCTCTTCAGTCTGGCTTTCGTTCTAAACACTCCACAGAGACTGCGCTGACCAAGGTTGTTAATGATCTGATCACTGCTAAGACTGAACGCCATTACTCTCTCCTAATTCTCCTTGATCTCTCGGCTGCATTTGACACCGTTGACCACTCTCTTCTCATACAAACGCTGCAATCCCTAGGTCTTCAAGACACAGTTCTATCCTGGTTCTCATCTTACCTCTCTAATCGCTCTTTCACTGTTAATTTCTCTGGAGCCACCTCTGCTCCGCTTCCCCTATCAGTTGGAGTACCACAAGGCTCGGTGCTAGGTCCTCTGCTGTTCTCTATCTATACCGCTTCTCTTGGAAATCTAATAAGTTCCTTTGGCTTTCAGTATCATCTCTATGCGGATGATACCCAAATCTATCTATCCTCTCCTGATATCTCGACATCTGTGTTGTCCCGTGTAACTGACTGTCTTTCTGCCATTTCATCTTGGATGTCCTCTCGTCAACTCAAACTTAATCTTTCTAAAACAGAGTTAATAATATTCCCACCCGCCAACAAGAGCTTACCTGACATTTCTATCTCTGTTGATAACATGACCATAAATCCCACCCCACAAGCTCGCTGCCTAGGTGTAATCCTTGATTCACGCCTATCCTTTGTTCCCCACATTGACTCTATATCTAAATCATGTTACATACATCTAAAGAACATTTCCAGAATCCGCACATATCTCACACAAGACACTGCTAAAACCTTAATTCATGCACTAATCATCTCCCGCATTGACTATTGCAATTCCCTCCTTACTGGTCTTCCCAAAAACAGACTCAAACCCCTAAAATCTATTTTGCATGCTTCGGCAAGACTGATTTTCCTTGCAAATAGCTATTCCTCTGTTGAATCACTCTGTATGTCTCTACACTGGCTGCCTGTCTTCTACCGAATCCAATATAAAATACTTTTACTAACCTACAAGGCCATCAACAAAGCTGCACCAACATACATCTCCTCTCTTGTCTCAAAATATCTCCCAACTCGGCAACTCCGTTCTGCAAAAGATCTGCGTCTCTCATCCACCCTCATTACATCCTCCCATTCCCGGTTACAGGACTTTTTTCGGGCTGCACCCACTCTATGGAACTCTCTCCCTCGCACAATAAGACTCTCCTCTGTTCTACGAACTTTCAAGCGTTCTCTGAAAACCTACCTATTCAGACAAGCTTATAATATTCCTCAACCACCATCTTAACCTCACTACCTTTAGCCTGTTACACAATTTCACACAAGACAACAACCCCCGGACCAACATTGTTGTGTGACAGGATCATTTAGCTTATGAGTCACCTTACCTTTGCAGTCTGGCTGGGCCAAGATGCAAAATGTATACTTAACCTCATGTGTCAATCTCCCATTGTCCCATAGATTGTAAGCTTGCGAGCAGGGCCTTCTCACCTCTTTTTGTCTGTTTTACCCAGTTTGTTTATTAGTTTATTACGTTTGTCCCCAATTGTAAAGCGCTACGGAATATGTTGGCGCTATATAAATAAATGATGATGATGATGATGATAAAGGCTTTGCCGAGTGTGTGTGGCTTAGGGGTACGCTGTCTTGTGCTACATATAATGGAAAACCAAAATTTGGAGTATAAAGTAGGGAAAGATAAAGACCCACTTCCTTCTAATGCTGAAGCTGCTGCCACTAGTTATGACATAGACGATGAAATGCCATCAACGTCGTCTGGCAAGCCCGATGCCCAATCTCCTAGTACAGGGCATGTAAAATCCAAAAAGCCCAAGTTTTAAAAAAAATAGCAAAAAGAGAAACTTAAAATCATCTGAGGAGAAACGTAAAGTTGGCAATATGCCATTTACGACACGTAGTGGCAAGGAACGGCTTAGGCCCTGGCCCGTGTTCATGACTAGTGGTCCAGCTTCACCCAAGGATCTAAGCCCTCCTCCCCCCCTACAAAAAATTTAAGAGAGTTATGCTGTCAGCAACAACAACAAAACAGCAAAGAACTCTGCCTTCTAAACAGATGACATCACAAATCCCCAAGGAGAGTCCAAGGGTGTTGGTGGTTGTGAAGCCTGACCTTCCCATCACTGTACGGGAAGAGGTGACTCCATCCAGCATTTGCAGCACGCCCTCTGCATATGCTGGAAGGATCACCCACAGTCCAGTTACAGATTTGGCTAATGAAGGTGTGAATGTTGTACACCGGGAGGAGGATATTAATGTAGCTGGCGCTGAGGAGAATGTTGATGATTATGATGCATACAGATACCAAATTGCCTTTCTCAATTTCTATTTATATTCTAGATTATATATTGGCTGAATAGTTTTCTATTTTACTCCTAGTGGAGAGGGGATCTGATGCAGACAGATACCAAACAGCCTTTGTCCATTTCTTTGTATATTCGAATTTCTAGTTCTACAGTCTATGCAGGCTGCTTTTTTTATATTCAACTACAAGTATAGGGCGGGGGGGGCATAGATAGCCACCAAAGTAACGTGGTCCATTTAATTTCACTTTCTAGCTCCACAGTCTGTGCAGCCTGCTTTTTTTATCTTCAAAGTATTTACAAGCCTTGCAATCTAAATTAACTAGAGGTAGTGACGTGCTAGAACTCCACCCTCTATATGCTGCAGAGCATGGAGGAGCATCAAAAGGCCATTCAAGCCTACACAGCCACCTACGACATAGGAAAAGGAGTGGGGATGCGCCTGAGTCAAGCGCACTGGAGAATGATTTCTGTGTTGTGCAAGGTTCTGCAGCCATTTGAACTTGTCACACGAGAAGTCAGTTCCGACACTGCCAGCTTGAGTCAGGTGATTCCCCTGATCAGGCTTTTGCAGAAGCAGCTGGAGAAAGTGAGGGAGGAGCTGGTAAACCATTGCGATTCCACCAAGCATGTAGCTCTTGTGGATGAAGCCCTTCGTACGTTTTGCCAGGATCCGAGGGTGGTCAGTCTTTTAAAGTCAGAGGAATACATTCTGCCCACCGTTCTCGATCCTCGGTTTAAAGCGTATGTTGTGTCTCTGTTTCCGGCGGACACAAGTCTACAGTGGTGCAAAGACCTGCTGGTCAGGAGATTGTCCTCTGAAGAGGACCGTGACATGCCACCAGCTCCACCTTCATTTTCATCACTGTTTGTGCAGTTCCAAAAAAGAGGAACTGCCATTTCTATTGCTACCTTCTTTCTTTCTATATTTTAAAGAAACTAAATAACTGCCATTTCTAGTACTACCTTCTTTCTTTCTATATTTAAAACAAAAAAAAACTGCCATTTCTAGTACTACCTTCTTTCTTTCTCTATTTAAAAGAAACTAAAGAACTGCCATTTCTAGTACTACCTTCTTTCTTTCTATATTTAAAACAAAAACAAAACTGCCATTTCTAGTACTACCTTCTTTCTTTCTCTATTTAAAAGAAACTAAATTACTGCCATTTCTAGTACTACCTTCTTTCTTTCTATATTTAAAACAAAAACAAAACTGCCATTTCTAGTACTACCTTCTTTCTTTCTCTATTTAGAACAAAAACAAAAACTGTCATTTCTATTACTACGTTAATTGTTTGTGCAGTCACAAAAAAGAGGAACTGCGCCCTTAACTGCTATGTTGGTTTTAGACGTCCATCCGGTGTCCGCCATCTGTTCCCTGGAATTCTGACCAGTTGAGGGTGTATTTATTATATTGTGGCCCCGGTATCAAATTGGGTACCGGGGCCACCCCACTACGCAGTCCTGATACTTGTTTGGTGGAATTCTGACCAGTTGAGGGTGTATTAATTATATTGTGGCCCCGGTATCAAATTGGGTACCGGGGCCACCCCACTACGCAGTCCAGAATTTTTGTTTGGGGAATTCAGACCCGTGGAGGGTTTTTTATTAATTATATTGTGGTGCCACTCCTCTACGCAGTCCAGATACATTTATTGGTGTGAATCATACAAGTTCAGGGTTTTTAAATTATATTGTGGTGACCACTCCTCTACGCAGTCCAGGTAAATTTTTTGGTGCGATTCATACCAGTTGATGGTTTTCTTATTATATTGTGGTGACCACTCCTCTACGCAGTCCAGATACATTTATTGGTGCGAATCATACCAGTTCAGGGTTTTTTAATTATATTGTGGTGACCACTCCTCTACGCAGTCCAGGTACATTTTTTGGTGCGATTAAGACCAGTTGATGGTTTTCTTATTATATTGTGGGGACCACTCCACTACGCAGTCCAGAAAGATACCTCGTTGCAACGTTTTGGACTAATAACAATATTGTGAGGTGTTCAGAATACACTGTAAATTAGTGGAAATGATTGTTATTGAATGTTATTGAGGTTAATAATAGCGTAGGAGTAAAAATAAGCCCAAAAACTTGATTTTTTATGCTTTTTTTCAAAAAAAATCCGAATCCAAAACCTTAAATCCGAACCAAAACCTTTCGGCAGGTGTTTTGCGAAACAAATCCGAACCCAAAATATCGAGAAAATCTGAATCCAAAACACAAACCACGAGACACCAAAAGTTGCCGGTGCACATCCCTAGGTATTTCCCATGCTGTCAGAGCTGAGATCATACGGGGTCATGAGTGTTAACATGGAGTGCTACACTCCGCCTTCCATCTCGGTAGTGGTGTCCTCTGTGGACTTGTGAAGACAAGAAGTGGGGCAACATCTAACCGTCTGCATTGCTCTGAGCATGCACAGACAGGAATTTCGACTCTCAGCAGTTTGTTCCTGTAACAGTTGAACTGAAAAGTCCTTACAACTGTGAGCAACTGTACATATGTATATAATCTGTTACAAGTTCTGAAATAAAACTAACAAATTGGTTAAGTCTAAAAGCTTCTTTTGGTTTAACATCTATCACCAACACCACTAACACCTATTACATATAACGGCACAAGTGCCCTGATAATAGGTTTCTGCCAATATCCCACACTGTCAGAGCTGAGGTCATAAGGGGTCATAAAGTCATAGGGAAATCTCCAATATCCTGTCTCCTGGTATTTGGTTATCACATTTGTAAATAAATGTGGAAACAAGTTGGTGTAATATAAATATTAATGCATATGAAATAGAGCCTACAATATAACATATCAATAGAGCTGTATATTTTTAAGTGCAATTCATATAGGTCAGAATATTCCTGATCCTTTTTGTAATGTAATGTCAGTATTTCTGACAGATATCTTGTGAGAAAAACAACTGATGTTCAGCTGCTGTCTAAACAACTTAGGACCTCATTTAGAGTGGGACGCAAAGTCCGTCTAAGAAGTGTAGGAGTGGGAGTGTCCCGCAGCTTGGTAGGGTATTACGAGTGGCAAGCAATCCCAGTTGCGTCCCACTCGTAAAACCCTACTGAGCTGCGAGCAATTCCTGCAGCTAGCTAACTGCTTGCGCCACCTAATTGCTGACGCACAGTTTTAGCCCTTTTTTGACGTGTTCTGCATCTGCACCTCACTGCGTCTAGGATTTACTTACAGGGTCACGCCTTCACAATTCCACGTTCCGCCCTTCCTCTCGTAGAGAGGCACAAGCTATCGCAAGTGTAAATTGCGTCCAAGATGCAGGAGGATATGTGCTTGCTGCACATGCGTGATAGTGGTTTTTTGTTCGATGCTCCTAAAACGGACTTTGCGTCCGACTCTAAATGAGGTCCTTAATGGCTAACAATGTTTCTTACAATCCAGCTTTGACTGAGCAAACTTCTAGTTTTACAAAATGCATTTATAAAATATTGGAACATATCGGCAAATACTTTAAATACAAAGAATGACCTAACAGTATTTGGTGATAAATAGGTAAAAAAAACTAGCTAAACACAATTTTGGGTGAATTGTGTTACTAATTTATGAAAATGTTAAAGTTGATATAAAAGAACTGATATGAAATGTATTGTACTTGCTCTATTGTGAAATGTTTGGTTCAGGATTTCAAGTAATTGGCTGATTTAGAAGTATGATGTCATTTAGAGCAAGGCATGATGATAATGCTACAAGACATTTGTTCCTAGGTGCCTTGGACTAAATTTAGATCATGTAGACATAGGTGGAGATTTCATGTGTTACACTTGGCAGGTAGAAGCATCAAAGTAATTAACAGCACTTTGTGGACACAGGGAGTTATCGTGATAGGTAATTCAATGTTTGTTATGTTAAGAATCTTCCACAAACTGGGTGTTGTTTGACACAATTATTATTATTGTTTATTTGTATGTGATCAGTGACTTCAGTCAGCCCCCATAAAACTCGCACAACAAAGACTAGCAATAAAAGTCTTAAACAAGCAGTGAAATAACACCATTTTCTTAAATTCTGTTCTGACACTGGTATAAACGCTGTATGGATAGTTACCATCTATTACAAAAATGTAATTTCTTAAATTCAATTCTGAAACTGATGCAAACAGCAAATGGATAATTACCATGCATTAAAAAAAGCACTTTCTTAAACTCTCTTCTGACACTGGTGAAAACAGGGTATGGATAATTACCTATTGAAGAACACAACTGCAAATATTGGAGATATGTTGTCATTCCACAGTTAGTTACCAATTATTATTATTATTAATTTTTATTTATAGGGCGCCACAAAGTATCCGTAGCGCCGTACAAGGACAAACAATGGCACAGTACAAGGTGAAACAGCACAGTACAAGTAACAGTAAGCACAATTGGAATACAAAGAATGCTGCTCTTTTTGTTTTCCTTTTTAGTAAAGTTGAACCAACCTACACAGGAGGTGTAATTATGCAGATAATATTTCAAAGCCATGTAAATCAAGCATTCTATTAAGTCTACAAGAATAATATTCAGTGATGACAATCTTTTTCTTTATTTTTATAAAGTAACTTGTCTAAGGTCACACAAGAATGTGGACTGAGGTCTTCAACAAATCTCTCATTGTCATAAAGATAGCACTTAGGTACACACTGGAGTTGTTTCGTCCAATCATCATGCTGATCAGTCAGCAACTTACAACCATCCGGTCGGTTGTCACATTAGTGTGTATTGTCGGTTCTTTTGGTTGGTCATACTGTCTAATAATCTCATTCCTATCACCTTACAATCATGTAGTGTGTATGAATTCATGACCGATTACACGACCAACTGACAATAGTTAATTTATGATGTCTGTAGCTCTCCCACGTTGTGCTATATCTGCACATCAGTCAAGTATAATTTAGGTGCTTCTAATGGAAAAGCAATAGTAGCTGTCTATTGCATTTATGTGTATAGCATATGTCTGCTTGCCTAATTATACACCTTTGTCTGCACAGTGTACAAGAAGAACACATAGTTATGTTTTCTATACATGTGTATTTGAAATGTCTGCTTTCATAATTATACACCTGTGTACATTTACTATAGAAGAAAAGTACGTACCTATGTATTATATAGATGAGTATTTTATATGTCTGCTTGCATAATTCTACACCTTTGTCTGCAGTCTCCAAGAAAAGCACATAGCATGTTTTCTATAGATGTGTATTGGATATGTCTGCTTGCATAATTACACCTGTGTACATCTAGTGTTGAAGAAAAGCACATGGCAATGTATTTTGTAGATGTGTTTTGGAACACAATACATGTCTATTAAACATGTTTTATACTTGTGCCTTTATTTTTAATAAATATATATATTTATCGATAGTACACAAAATAAACCACACATTGTTAATCCAACACATTTATTGTTGAACAATATTCAAAAATTATCTGATCAAAAATGTAGAGAAAAGCAAAAATATAATCATTTATACTTCCACTATCAGCTTTAACGATTTAACGCTTAACCTGGCTACTGCTTTGTGACATAACCTTCTCATACAGTTGAAACAACTCCATATAAATTTTTTCAAGTTTCTTGAATTATTTCTTTACATCAATGATGTTTGCCCTTACTTCTGTAAAATATTCATTTAGCTTCCCCATCTTCTCGACCACACCCCTCCCATCACCAAAAGCACTACAAATATTCTTCTCCCCTTTGTTACGGCTAGTGGTCTTATCATAAACCTGTAGAACAAGATGGAGACGTCTTCACCTATAGCAGCCGCCTTCAGTGGTGGATCCAGGGGGGGACGATCGGGGCGATCGCCACCCCTAGCAGACACTTGCTGCCGACGGCTGCACACTATGTGCAGGTCCGTCCAGCCGTGACAGGCAAGGACAGTGAGCTGCCCGACTGCTCTGATTGTGTTTTAAAACACAGTCAGAGCCTGGACGGACCTGCACACAGTATGCAGCCGTCGGCAGCCTAAGATGTTAGAAAGGGGCGGGGCCTAAATCGCCCCCCCCCCTAAATCGCCCCGGGTACACCAGTTTTCTAGATCCGCCCCTGGCCGCCTTTCCCGTAGAGCTCGTTATGCTCACAGGTACTCGAATGCCCCCAGGTCTACTCAGACTAGTACAGGTTTATGAACGTACCATAGCGTAGTCAGGAAACAAGCCGAGGTCTAGGTCCGAAGCAAGTACCGTGGTCAGAAACAGGCAAGATGTCAGGGCCAGGGCTGCCATCAAAAACTCTGGGGCCCAGTACTATTTAATCTGGCGGGCCCCCCCTCCCCGGGCCCAGTGCTAATTAATATGGCTCTATCCCTCATCACAGTACATTCCCTCCCACTTCCTCATCACAGTAAATGTTACCCTCCCCCAAAGTAAATGTCCCCCTCTCCCTTCCCGGCAATCATAGTAAATGTTCCCCTCTCCCCTCCCCGCGATCACAGTTAATGTCCCCCTCTCCCCTCCCCGCAAGCACAGTTAATGTCTCCCTCTCCCCCATCACAGTTAATGTCCCCTCCCCCACATGGTTAATGTCTCCCTCTCCCCCCCACATTTAATGTTCCCCTCCCCCCCAATAACAGTTAAGGTTCCCTTCTCCCTCTCGCCCCCCTCCACAATTAAGGTCCCCCTCTCCCTCCCCCCTCCACAGTTAAGGTCCCCCTCTTCCCCCCTCCCTCCCTCCACAGTTCAGGTCCCCCAGGCTCTCCCTCTCCCCCCTCCCTCCACATTTAAGGTCCCCCAGGCTCTTCCTCTCCCCCCTCCCTCCACAGTTAATGTCCCTGTGACAGACCAGGGCCTTATATTGAGAATATCGTGCCAACCCGGTCTGTCCTCAGTGGGCCAATTGAATAACCATGGCACACTCTGTTATTAAATGCTGCCCGGTGGCCAGATCTGTTATTGCTGTGGTGTCCAGCGAGGGAGGGGGGAGGCAGCTCACAGGAAGTGTGAATCAGCTGTGGACCCTGTGACATCAAAAAGTAGTGGAAGGGGTTAAAAAGAGGAGGGTCAGGACCTTATCTAAAATCAGGAGGGGGTCTCTCCCTATTTGCTAACTATTGTTCTAGCAACTCTGCAACAAAGTCCGAATGGCACCATCACCGCAGGGGGGAGACCACTGATGTCATGCACTATTTCCACCCCTGTTACCACCCAAACTCTTCACACCACCAATCACAAGAGGACAATGAGTGGGGGGTTAACCCAGGGAGGTGGCCAGGATCAGGGGTCTTGTGAGAAGGGACAAAAAGGAGCTGTCTTTGGGAGGGGGTTGTTGTTGGAGAATCTTGAGACAGTGAGGACTTGGATTGTTTGAGATTAACCGTATTCTCGCAGGGCCTTAAAGGAATGCTTGAGGCAGGAGCTTTTTGACAGAGATCGGACAGTGTACCTCTAGGACTGATTCTGTTACCACTCCATCTGGAGACACTCGCAGATTCTGTGGAATTGGTGAGCCTACATTGGTAGGGAGACCAATACCCAGGGTCCCACCAAGCTGGTGGAGAGTTGGCCAAGCGGCTGGGATCAGCAAGATACACATACCCAACTTAAGGATCAGAAACCCTGGTCCACTTGGATTGTCAGCTGTGGATTTTATTACCAGGAGTTTGGGCCTGCTAGGACTCTGTGCTTGGAGGTAACCTGCTCGGGACTTTGTTGGGGAGTTTTTACTTGCACTGGTGATTTTCTGACACTTGATATATTTGGTGGGGGAACAAGTTTCTACTTGGGGAGCACTGTTGTATTTTACTAAGTGTGTGCAGTGATGACATCACCGCGCCGCGCTCCCAGCCTATCACAGCCTGGGAGGCAGAGCTGCAGCATTGCGGAGAAAAGGTAAGAAAAAAAAGGGGCAGCACAGTCGGTGACTGCGGGGCCCGGACAGTCGAGGAAGTCCAGACAGATGGAGAGGTCTGTCCGGGCCCCCTAGTCTGTCTGGGCCCCTCACAGCAGTACTGACCGTACCCCCCTGATGGCGGCCTGCTCAGGGCTGGCAGCAAACGAGGAGGATCCAAAAATGAAGCAAAGGTCAGGGCAACAGGCAAAGAATCAAGTCCAATAAACAAGGCCAAGGGTCATACACGAGCAATCCAACAGCAAACAGGTTCAAAGCACAGGGAGCAGAATAGTACACAGCAACTGAGAACTATAACAGGCAGGGAGGCTAAGCCCTCCCTGCCTTAAATACAGAGACTGGCCAATGGCAGCAGAAGAGACCAGCATGGAGTAATCAGCCTCAGGGACTGATTAATTAATATGATAAATTATACTAGTTGCGCACGTGCTCGACTGCCCTTAATGCCGGGATGCGGCGCTACAACCTACAGCGTTCTGACTGTTGTCTAGGCAACGGCTGGGGCGGAAACAGGAAGTGACGTCCCGGTCGTCATGAAGACGCGTCCTGTGGGCACAGTGAGTCGCGACGGCTTGAGGCACCGTCGCGACTCGTGACACCCTTCCGAACTTTCATCCGATATGACGATGGTATCTATGAGGAAAGAAAAAACATTTTTAGCTTTTTAATTATATCGAATGAAAAAACGGAACACAAGTTGTTTTCAACCACAGGGAAAAGTACAATTTCCTCACCTTGAACACTACTCAAAATAAATTTATGTTGTGGTCCCACTTCATCTGGTCATGGTCCCAGTGTATCTCTGCGAAACTGCCCTTTTGGGCCATAGGATCTGTAAAACAGGCACCATTTTGGTTATTATAATGGTACAGAGTGCTCCAAACATTTCTGACAACATTTACATGTCATTACAAATACCTTATTATATTGTTGCTTTAATATCTTCCTTCTCATTTTTTGCTTGTTTTATAACAATTGTTTCTTGAACTGTAACATTTTTAGTACCTATGCAGCACATTTCTTTGCGCATTCTTCCTTCTGCAAATATTAATTTTACATTTTTTTATCAAATTAAAAATGGTTATTTGTAAAATAAATCACTAACAAGACTTTTTAACAGTTCTATAACATTTTAACTTTGCTGTGCACATGTAATACTCACTTTTTTTAATGGTTTACGGATTCTTGTAGTTCTTTGTCCTTGTTTTAATCTGACCACCACTTTTGCACTTGAAATCTTGTCCTTTTCTTCCCCAATTACTCCACGATTTGGTATAGCAGTTTTTTTCAAATCACTTCCTTTATGTGATTAACTTTTCGATATTTCTTCTTTTGGCAGTCGCCGTCGTACTGGTCTAGTACTTTACTCCATCTCTCTCAGGCTCATTGGTTTTGCTCTTTAATGTCCCTTAATTGCATTTCTTATTCTTCTCCACCCCCCATCACTTCTTTATCAATTTTTTTTACCTTGTTTGCACACCTCCACAGACACCTACTCCTCCTCCGGTATTTTCTCACTTCCCTCGAAGACAAACAGGTTGCTCGCTATTTTTATAAACACAGACATGGGTATTTGTTTCAGATATGTACCAATCAGAGATGGTACAGGTGCAGAATGAAGCATTGTGGGTGAAGTTCTTTTGTGTATAATAACCTTGTGTTTGCTGATATGTCATAATATTTAACCCCAAAAACTCAATAGAATACGAAGGGGTACCACAAACGTTTTACCACATATCATCTATTAAAGTTCAAGGTACGTTCTTTATGGTAGGATAATGTATGTTTTGTTGTAGGCTTGTGCTTATCTGAAATGCGGCATAAACATATATTTTGTAATAGTACGGTTACCGTTTGCATTGTGCTTATATTAATTCTAAAGTAAACACTAATTAACTTAATGATTACTAATTTTTTTTCCAAAACTTACATGCATGTGTTCTGTGTGCAAATATAACAATTTTTACTTGCATATGTTGTAGATAACATTTCAAAATGGCATATGACCGCAATGTGGAGCTCATGAAGGACTTCATTGAGACCTATAGGGCTTATCCAGGGCCGGACTGGCCATTTGGCACATCTAGCAAATGCCAGAAGGGCAGATGGTTAGATGGGCCGGGTCCCGGGCAGTCATTGCACCCAAGTTAATGGGACCGGCCCAAGCCTATTAGTGGCCGTCCCCCCGACACTGACAGGCTTCCTGGTGGCTGACTCCTCCCCAGGAACCAGCCACTTGAATACATGTGCCAGGCACAATGCTGCACTTTCAAATCTACCCGGGTCCTGCAAGCTGTTAGAGTAGTGTAGCGGACAGGAGAAGAAGACAGAAACAAGAAGAGAAAAGAAGATGAGGAGGTAAGTACACTAAACCGGGGGGGGGGAGAATGCTGCAGAAAATGGAGGAAGGGGAGAGAAAGGATACTACAAAAAATGGGGGGAGGGATAAAGGATGCTGCAGAAAACATAGGGGGGAGAGAAAGGATGCAGCAGAAAATGGAGGGGGAGAGAGGAAGGATGCTACCGAAAATGGAGGGGGGGGAGGAAGGATGCTACAGAAAATGGAGGGGGGGGAGAAAGGATGCTACACAGAAAATGGGGAAAACAGGAGAGAAAGGATGCTACACAGAAAATGGGGGGAGAGGGAGAAAGGATGCTACACAGAAAAAGGGGCAAGAGAAAGGGTGCTACAAAAATTGGGGGGGAGAAAGGATGCTACAGAAAAAGGGGGATGAGAAGGGATTGCTACACAGGAAACGGGGGGAGAGAAAGTATGCTACACAGTAAACGGAGAGGGGAGAGAAAGATTGCTAAAGAGAACTCTGAGGACTTACTATGACATAAAGGAAGCAGTTAGTATGCTCTTCTATATAATCCATAATTATTCCTAATAAATATTTATATAAACTCACAGTTTATGCAAATATAGTTTAGTGGTGTTAACATGTTCACTCTATGCCATAATATGATTATGGGGCACTATTGTGACATAATATGAACTAGGGCACTACTGTATGACACAATATGATTTGGAGGCATGAAAATGTGAGAAATGTGATTTTGCTAAGATGACGCCATCTTGTTGCCTTATAGCCAATTTTTTCTCTTATAGCTTAAAGACAGATTAGATACAGCTAGCTTGTAGGAGTTATTCATTGTTTGCAAGAAACTATGCCCATGACCTTGGATGTGGCAGAGAGAAGATAAACCAACTCCCCCCTGGGGAGTATTCCTGTGTGAAAATGAGAGAATGTAGCAAGATCTGTGTAGAGGAAACATGAGTGGTTAAAACCTTTTTGGGCGTAGTTTTCTGTAATACGTGATTTTGTGCTGTATAGATATGGACTTGTAAGTAATAAAGCAGAGCTAATTGTACATGCAGAACTTGCAGGGTCTCTTATTCTCTCCGGCTGATGAGCTCATAATTAATAAACTGACACTTGCAGGTAAACAATCTGAATTAGATTCGACAGCTTTGGAGATCGACACTGAGACTGCTGACCTGAGCCAAGGACAGAAAAAACTGGAGGTCGCCCTGGACACAGGACTCTGACTATAACCCGGGTGAGTAGAGTTTTCTACTCGCCAGGCTCCTCTGATTAGAGCTTCCTCATGTCCATCTAAGGTAGTCAGGCACGCAGATCTGTAAGTCGCAGATTTATACAGTAATTACTAACTCAATTTGTTTACTGTAATTGTAATGGTAATTAGATTTCTGAAAGATGAGTGAATTTTGAGTGCATGTGTGATACACCAACACAATCCCCAGAACTTTGTCAAGAAGTTAGATGAATTTGGCAGACCTTTGTCCCAGATGCTGTCAGGCTATTCAGCAAAAGGGGCATCCAGTGCACGGAGCCCAAATAACCGGACATCCAGTGTAAGAAGTCCAAAAGGGGCATCTACTGTTTGGAGCCCACAGAACCGGACATCCACCCAAAGGTGTCCACAGAATGGGACATCCACTATTGGGACAACCCACAGAAACTAGATCAAAGTCTCTAGTGGGACTCAAAAGTACTGTCAATATAGGGGAATATAGACAGTAAGCAGATAGGTGAAAGCAACCTCCCCATAGAAATGATGCGCAGATTTCTAGGATGTGGGGGAGTAGAAGATCTGCAAGTAATTTTTCAAAAAAGCGGGGATAGCCAAAGAAGGAATTCATATATGTGGATGGAGAAACAAGGGTGTTGCAAGTGATAATGTGACAAGAACAAAGGGGTATTGAGACCAAACCCCAAGAGATTGTTTGAGGTGACACAGGAAAGTTAAGGGATCTGGAAAGTCGCAATATATGTGGATATGCTAAATGTATCAGAAGCTGAATGATATAATGACTAAAGTAATTAATCAAGTAGGTTGTGTACTATAAATGTATGTTTGATGCTGCGCAGCTGAAAGAGTGAAATGTGCCCCTCCCTTATTCTGTGTAGAAGATTTCAGTGTGTTGAGATAAGAAGGACTCTGTATTTTGTTATCTGACAATGTATGTAACATTGATAAAAAGGTTATTCAAGTATGCTTCAACAATTTGTTCATACCATGTTGAAGCCAACTTGTATTTAGTCTAATGTTGGGACTTGTAGTTCCACAGCAGTAGGCTGGAAGATATCAGTTAATTTTTCACTCACTGTATGCTCCGTCTTACTGCATGTGAGAGAGATCCGTGTCTGTCTGTCTTGACTGTTTTACAAGAGACATGTTTCAAGGTCGAAAAACTTACAATTAAGCCTGCATTGCTTAATTGTAAGCTTTTGAAGAGATGCAAAAGAAGTTTTAAAATCTTTGCTTCGTCACTGCATGATTCAGTGGACGGACAAGACTATAAATAATGTACAGATAGTGTCAGAAGAAAACTGGCTGGGGTCCAACAAGTCATTTCAGTATTTTAACAAAATAATTTTGTTTCTGAAATTGAAAAACATAGCTTTCTCTTTAATGAAGTTGAGAATTGTGGGAGTGAGCTTTTATATGTAGATATAACAAGCGGTTTTAATCTGTGTGAAAATGGCGCTGATGAATGTTCTCAGAAATCAGGAGGGTTTGTTATGCCCATAAAGAAATGTTACAAGATAAAATGCTGTCTGTGAGCAAAACTTCTTTAAGTGAATATATTTGTACTTTCAAAATGAAAATCACAGAATCTGGAAATATGTGTGAATATTTGGTGATGGGAGATTTTGTTCAGAAAATGTTGAGTGATTTCTAGACACAATGCGAGGTGTCTAGCGAGAGTACTCTGATTTATGAGAGAAGCAGTGTTGCTTTCAAAATGGCTGAATGCCTGGAAATGATAGAGATTACAGATTGAATGTTTGTAAACCCAGAAAACATATTAGTGTCATTTAAGGGGGCTGTACTAGGTGATGATGAAAAAGGAGTGGCTTTGAACACTCGCCCAGGTCACGTCACTTCCCTGTTTGTGAGATTAGGGACTGCCCCTTTGAGGAAATCAAATTTCATACATGAAACGCATAGCGTCACAGTTAAGTTACACAGAGAAACATTTAAACAAGTGTCTTATTAGCAGCTGTTCACTGCACAAAAATGTTTACTGGTTATCTGATAATGGTATACAAGCGTATTACATGCAATAACACACACTAATTGGGAAATGTGAATTAATGATAGTTACTGTAATCCCTAATGAATAAATGTTAATCTCTATGCAAAAGTTTTTTTTTCTTCACAGAAGGTCTCCAGCTACAGAGAAATCAAGATTGAATTTATCCAACTTCCAATGAATTGAAGTTTGCAATAAGTTTTGATCCACAGCCACAACAAACATAAGTAGAAACTAATGAAGTAGACTCTGCTGAGTAATGATTACTGTGTTTTGTAAAGAGATATTAGCCTTTATGGACTATTTGCATAGCAAATGCATGAACTAGGTAGTTTTTATGTATGTTCTAAGGTATGTCTTTGAAAAGAAAAGGAGAAATGGACTAACATAGTTGAATATGAAATAGTGTTTGGGTTTGTTTTTGTTTTGGTTTTTTTGTAAACCAAATTTTATATCAGATGGTTTGAAAAAAAAGTAATGCAATGTAATGTCAAATTATGGTAGATAACAAAAGGTTTTTATTTTTATCCTCAAAACAGTTTTGAGTCAATCAGTGTTGTAAAGACATTCACTACCCTTATTTACTGTGCTATAATCGTCATATACTGTAAATTCCTCTTTATTTCATGGGTATGGTAATGCATTGATGGGAATTTAATGTTTGTACATAAATGAAAAAGCCTTAAAACTTTATGAGCTATTATCTGTGTTCCTGCATTAGCACTTCTGGACAATAGCAAGCCATTTACACTCACCTCTAAGCAGAATCAAATGTTTAACCAATTTTAAGCTGAAGTAACGTCAACGCCAGCACTGACTTTGCCAGATTATGACAAGCCTTTCACATTATTTTGTCATGAAGTCAGTGCACACGCACAAGGAGTACTGACACAGATACATGGTCACAAGGTCCCTTGCATATTACTCTGCACAATTATACCCAGTCATACAAGCAGCACCTACATGTATTAAAGCAGTGGCTGCAATGGCCAAAGTACAGATATTGTGCTAGGGCAGCCAGTAACCCTAATGGTGCCACATGCCGTACACTTCTCAGCAGTCAGACTTACCAAATATGATGTAGCACTGCTAACTCCCTGTAAGGTTACACTTTAGCGGTGCACAATATTGAATCCTGCTGCCTTATTGCAAGCAAGTTTCAAAATATGGGAGAAGTACCTGTATATATCGAAGTTCCCCTAGGGATTTGGGGGAATCCCAGCTTGAACAGGAAGAAAAAAAAATGCAAACACAACATTTTTCTGAATATGATTGTGTAGAACTAATGAGACAAAGATCTTTGGTTTTATCTGACATTAAAGATACACCGCTACCAAATGCAGACATCTTACGCTACCACATAGATGGTGTTTCTTATACAGGGTGTGGTGTAACCACACACACAGAAATAGTGATTCAACAGACTCTACCGAGTCACACTTCAGCACAAGAAGCTGAACTGAAGGCCCTGACACTTGCATGCATATATGCAGAAGGACAAAGAGTAAACATTTACACTGATTCAAGTTATGCGTTTGTAAGTGCACATGATTACGGCCCAATATAGAAAAGTAGGGACTTTATGGGTTCAGCAAGCAAGCCAGTCAACATGCTGAACATATCAGAGCACTATTCACTGCATTCCAGCTGCCCTCCAAACTGTCAGTGATAAAGGTGAAGGCACACACAGAGATACTACTGTTACGAGTTGCGGCGGCTCTGGCCACCGGTGAGACTCACTTCCGGGTACTGGGCAGCGTCGCGCCATCGTCATGACGACCGGGACGTAATTTCCTCTAGCTCCCGGCTGTCGCCTAGGCAATGGTCGGGACGCTCGTTGCCCTCAGCGCAGCGTCCCGGCATCTAGGCAGCCGGGCGTGTGCGCACATCAGGGGGTTTTCAGCCCAGCTGGGCTAGATTACAGGGGTAGGAGCAATTTCATTGGTGGACACCTGTTTATAAGGCAGGAAGGGACAAACCCTCCCTGCCGGTTATAGTTCCTACTAGTCACACTAAGCCTGCTGTGTACCCTTGCTCTCTGTGTACCTTCTTGGATTTTGAACTACTGTTGCCGACCTTTGCTTTGTTACTGACGACGTTTGCTTGCCTGTGCCCATTGACCCTTGCCTGGACTCCTACGCTGCTGATTTGCCTGTGCCCTCTGACCCTGGTTTTGTGTTCTGGATATTCTGCCTGCTGCCGGCCTCGACCCCTTTTCTGGACCTCACTCTGTTTTGCTCTTACCCTCTATCACTGGGTTCCCCTCAGTCAGTGCACAATTCACGACCCTCAGTTGTCTGCGGCCAAGCCTGTCCCCACCACTAGGGGCTCCAGCGAAAACCAGACTTCTGAGCAGACTCCGGGTTTTGTGTTACGGGCTGTTGGGGTTCCTAACATTATAACCGGCCAAAAAAAAAAAAGATTTACTCTTAAAGTGATTAAACAATCTTCTCGGACCTATGGAACCCAGTCTGGCTCAAGTACTGGCGGGACAAATCCAGACCTTGTCCCAGATGGTCTAAGAATTGTCTCAGCGGCAAGCCGCCCAAGAGCAAGCAGCAAGAGCTTCACAAGCCGCTCAACCTTCTGTAGTAGAACCTAAAATGAACCTCCCAGATCACTTTTCAGGAGACCGCAGACTCTTCCGCAATTTTTGTGAGAGCTGTAAGCTCTATTTCAGATTAAGGCCACTTTCGTCTGGATCACCTCAGCAAAGAGTGGGAATTATAATCTCTCTTCTACAAGGGCATCCTCAATCTTGGGCTTTCAGCTTGGATCCTAACAGTCCCTAGTTGCAATCCGTGGACGCATTCTTTCAAGCTCTTGGTTTGATCTATGACGACCCAGATTGAGTGGCTTCCGCAGAAGCGCAATTGCGGTCCTTAACGCAAGGACGACGCTCTGTCGAAGATTACTGCTCCCATTTCAGGCATTGGTCCTCGGGCTGTGAATGGAATGACCCGGCTCTGCGTAGTCAGTTCCGACTGGGGTTGTCTGAACAAGTTAAAGATGCGCTTGTCCAGCCCAGGACACCTGTAATCCAGCTGGGAAGCTGTCGCGCCTTGATTGGGGTCGTTGTGACTCGTAGGCATATACCAGTACCATCTGTGTTCCTGGTCTGGAGTCACCCCTGCGCGGCCCTCCGACTGTCCCCACGACTATCCGGCGGCACTATCGGGACCCCCTGCGGCTACCGCTTCCATCCTCTCTACCCCTCACCTTGGGAGGACACGCGGCATCCGGTGGCTGACTGGATCGGCACTAAGTCGGGTGGAGGCTTCCTCACGTCGCCGGCGGAGAGTGCTGAGCTGCAAGAGAACGCGGCAGGGGGACATCGGTCCTGTGCCCCCCGCGGAAGACCCCCGCTTTCACCTGTCATCTGACTGGTTAGACCTTGGAGCCATTGTGAGACCCCGCGGACCGGAAGTTGCGGCTCCCATAGGCGCCATTAGACAGCTTCTCTTCCGGTTTCCGCAGCTCAATTGAAGATACATCGGGTGTCTCCAGCGGGTGGCGCTGTCATCACAAAAGGTCCTCTAAGCCCTCTCTAGACGTCTGTCAGCATTCCTGCGCCCTGTAGAGCCACTCAGAACAACAATAGGTTGGCTCCTTCATCGAGAATTGGGTGAGTCATAGTGCCTTTACTGATGTCATAGAGCCCTCCCCTTGGGCACAACAATGGTGAGCTGTACTTTAATAAACCCATACTGGCTCTCTCTGGCACCTATATTCTTCCCCCTTGCTGACCTGTTGTGATACTGAGGATCCTCGGCTGTGGTGCTGTTGCCACCTAGTGGCCAGAGTATAATACTGTCTGGAAAGCACTTATATACACAGAATAAGTCAAGGGAATTTGACACTAAAAGTTTAGCAAATAATAATTACAGGAGGCCGGTGACCTAATAAACTATGCTAGAATCTTATCCTACCTGAAGAGCGTCTTTTGAGTGATCAAGCGCCCGGTGCCATCTCTACCTAACATCCCTTATCGCTCACGGCTGACTTCCTCCTATACTAAAATGTTCTAAACACTCCAAGCTGGGGCACCATCCCTTCGCATCTGCGACATTACCATATCATAGAAGAAAAGCAGTCCTGTTATGACTTCCAGAGCAAAGCGGACATCCACAGCAGACACCTCCAACTTCTTTGACAGAAGTAAAAAACATACTAAACCACAAACGCCTACCGCGAATCAACTGCGGCCAGACTGTTCGCCGGGCTCAGACACGATGGGAGAAGATGAAGTACCCCCAGCCATGAGACTCCTAATTAGCTCACTAGTTCAAGATATTAAGACAACGTTTCAAAGTGAGCTGAGACAAGCAATCTCAGAGTACCGGAAAGAGATCGGTGAGCTGGGGGACCGCATTGATATCTTAGAGTCCAAGGCGGATGAGATCTGTAAGACAGTGGCTAACAACTCGCAAGAAATCACTACACTACACACAGATGTGGATTCTCTAACGGAAAAATGTGAAGATATCGAAAATAGAGCCCGGAGGAATAACATCCTTCTAAAAAACATTCCAGAGTTGGTAGATACTCAGGCTCTCCCTGGCTTTCTGCTGGGCTTCTTTAAGACCATAATAACAGATGCCACAGACGACGACCTACTTCTGGATAGGGCTCATAGATCTCTGCGCCCTAAGTCTGCCCCGGGCCAGCAGCCAATGGATGTTATCCTTTGCATGCACTTCTACCAAATCAAAGAGAAAATCATGCAGACCACAAGGAACAGAGATTCGATCCCATACCAAGGCAGTGATATCCAGTTGTTCGCAGACCTGGCACCTCTAACCATTCAGAAACGGCGAGAGTTGAAAGATGTCACAAAGACTTTTCGACAACACGGGTATCGATAGAAATGGTGTTTTCCTTTTCGGCTTCAAGTCTTTACAGAAACCAGACCTCTCTTCGCAAAGACTCCAGCAGAAGGCGCTTTGATACTGGATAAATTAGGTCTGTCCTCCAATTCTATGTCTTCGACAGATAGACTGACGGCGATGCGAGCCCCTAGAACCTCACCGCGATCAGAATGGAGCACGGCTTGATTTGGCAGAAACTTTAGTGTTTAGAGATAGACCTCTCTGAGTGGAGGCATGGAGGTGGTCCTTCGGAGGACAATGGACAGAGACTCTACCTTAAGAGGCCTATTTTTCTCTTTAGATCATCAAAGATTGCTCTCTTCTGGTCCTCTGTTCTTTCTAACCCCTCCCATTTTTTTGTTTTTCTTTCCTGACAGGTATGAGCATAGCATAATCGTGATCTCTACATGGACTGATCAGGCGTGTTCTGCTTTGCTGCTGAGAGAAGTTCCATCTATCTACCTCCGACTCACCCCACAATGAGAGCTCAGCTCACTCCGAGGTCTCGGCATAGACTCCCGCTAGCGCCACATGTGCTATGAACTGTTCTACACTGGTGATGTTTAAGCCTTAATTGCTACATTAAGCTGCCAAGCTTATATAGCTTCTACACAGTTGTTCTGTTGCTGTTTACTTTTGTATTTTTTGTATTTTCAGAGGATTCTCTAGAATGTTAATGTTAATGTTATTCTATTGTACTTTAACTAAATTGGTTGGTGCCCCTCTCCTCCCTTCTGTTCACACTACTCAAACTCAACGTACACTAGTCCACCCCCCCACCTCCCTAGTCCCCTTTGCCTTTTGGTGCGACTCTTCGTGGTAGCACCTACTACTTTACCCGAAGTCGAGCAACCATAGGTCGGACAAAAGATGACCGGCCTGCATTTCCCTCCCTTGACAGACTGCAGACAGCTGAACCCCACACCTTCTCCTCCCCTACTGATTCATACATCCTTCACCCTCTACTATGTAAGCATAGCCCATTCCAAGCATCCCTGAATTCATGTCAGCTCGCTGGAGCCATGGGCTCGGAGGAGCCCCTCAATGTTGAGCTTTACACTCTCACCACAACATGTCACTACATCTATTGACAATAAATGTTAAGGGATTGAATATGCCCCAAAAGCGTTCCACACTAATGGCTGCACTTAAAAAGACACGAGCAGAGGTGGTTTTCCTGCAGGAAACCCACTTAACTCAACCACACGCAACATTTCAGGGGAAACTTTTCTCTCAAACCTTTTTCGCTTCAGCTGCATCTAAATACCGAGGGGTAGCAATTCTTGTAAGACCATCAGTTCCTCTTCAGGTACGACGCTCAATAGCAGATCCCAAGGGTCGTTTCCTCATGTTAGTGGGCACACTGGGCCAGCTTCCGGTCACACTGGTTTGTTGCTACGCTCCAAACCAAGGTCAGATCCCATTCCTACAAAAGCTATTTAGCCTCATTAACAAGCAAGCGGAGGGCCAGCTGCTGATGGGAGGCGATTTCAATGCGATACTGGATCCCAATTTGGATAAATCCCCATCTGTCACAACATCTGCACAAACATCAATACACCCCACGTGACTTTCTAATCAATTTGCTCTATTACTTAAAGAACATTCTATGTTGGATGCATGGAGGGTCATCAATGGTACAGACAGAGGGTACACGTTCTACTCTCACCCTCATAACGTATATACCCATATAGATTATTTTTTCGTAAATTCACAACTAGCAACCAAGCTCTGTAAAGCTGAGGTTCATCCGTTTACCTGGACAGATCATATGGGGGTATCACTTGAGTTACAAATAGCAAATCTCCCCAAACGAAGCTTAACATGGAGGCTAGATGACACCCTATTACTTAACCCTAAGACATGCTTGGAGCTAACGGAGGCACTTAACGATTACTTTGCTATGAATGAGTCCCCTGA
This sequence comes from Mixophyes fleayi, assembly GCF_038048845.1. Taxonomy (NCBI): domain Eukaryota; kingdom Metazoa; phylum Chordata; class Amphibia; order Anura; family Limnodynastidae; genus Mixophyes; species Mixophyes fleayi. The sequence continues at coordinate 278,421,071 of NC_134402.1, forward strand.
CTTATCACCATCCATAGTCTGGGAGGCGCATAAAGCCACAATCCGTGGAAGGCTCATCAGCATCGCCTCTGCTCGACACAGAGAAGAGAAAGAGCTGATAGCTACATTAGAGACTAGACTTATCTCCCTCCTCGCTCAACATCAGGGCTTACTAGACCCATCGCACCTGCGAGAACTGACGGCAGTGAGGGGCCAGCTCGGCACGGTCCTTTCCAAAAAAACAGCCCGTAGTCTTAAATGGACCCAGCAGCTCTTCTACGAAAAGAGTGATAAGGCGGATTCTCTTCTAGCTAGGAGGCTTAGGCAGGGACGTACGCGTAATGCGATTACATTAATTAAAAACCCAAAGGGTGTAGTGACATACAACCCGAGTCAGATAATGAAGGAATTCCAAATGTATTATTCGTCGTTATATAATTTAGATGCCTCATCTCCACCCCCCCCTGATTTAGAAGATAGAATAAATGCTTACATATGTTCTTGTCAACTTCTGCGGCTCTCTGAAGCAGAGATTGAATTTCTTAACTTAGACATAACGGAGGAGGAAACCATTGCTGCCTTAAGTGGCATACAAGTGTCCTCTGCTCCAGGCCCAGATGGCTTTCCAGCCAAATACTATAAAAAATGTGCAGGTGTCCTTAGCCCTAAACTCACCACATGGTTTAACACCATCCTTGACGGAGCTTCCTTTGACCCGGCGACGACCCGATTCCGGATATCAGTAATACCAAAAGAGGGTAAGGACCCCTCCCTTTGTAGCAGCTATCGCCCCATATCACTTCTAAACGTTGATCTCAAGATATATGCTAAAATTCTCACGAATAGGGTTAATTCCGTGCTCCCCAGGCTAATACATCCAGATCAAGTCGGGTTTGTCCCAGGTCGACAGGCAGCGGACAATACTAGGCAGATCATAGATCTTATCCAAAATATTAATGATAACAAACAACCCTCTCTCCTCATGTCACTTGATGCGGAGAAGACATTTGACCGCGTTGGCTGGCCCTTCATGATGCAGGCTTTAGCTGCGTATGGCTTCCAAGACTACTTCCTTAAACGGGTGTCAGCCCTGTACCATAACCCATCGACCTCGGTCCAGGTGAACAGAGGCACCTCTCCATCTTTTATTATCCGAAACTGAACCCAACAAGGGTGTCCCCTGTCTCCCCTTTTATTTGCTTTGGTGATAGAACCCCTAGCTACGAGAATTCATATAAATCCTAATATAACGGGGATACAACTACCTTCCAGTACCCATAAGATAGCCCTCTATGCGGACGATATTCTCCTCACCCTAACTAACCCTCTAACCTTTCTCCCCAACCTATTTCAAAAGCTTGAAATCTTTTCCACAATATCAAACTTTAAGATAAACACAGCCAAAACAGATATCCTTGACCTCCATATTCCCCCTAAGTTAAAGCAACTTCTAGAATTAAACTTCCCCTTTCACTGGAATTGCGAATACATAAGATACTTGGGCATAGCCCTTACCAGAAGGGTGGAAAATATCTACCAAGCATTTTACCCCCTTTATAGCCTGTATTAAAAAAGATCTAAAAACATGGGACAAACTCATGATATCCTGGGTGGGTAGGATAACGTCTGTGAAAATGAATTTGCTCCCAAGGTTATTGTACCTTTTCCACACTTTGCCTATCAGGGTCCCCTCCTCTATTCTGAAAATGTTACAAACTTTAATAATGCGATTTATATGGTCGAACAAGAGACCCAGGATATCTGCTCGCATTCTACAGCGCTCTCCCGCGGCGGGTGGTCTTAGCATCCCTAGCATCCGCAATTACTATTACGCTGCGAGGCTGGCCCAGTGTGAACAATGGCAGTCTCCTCCTGGAACTAGGATATGGGTGGACATAGAGTCGGACATACTGGGTGGCTCACCGATCTGCTCTGTACTATGGCTATCAAGCACACAGTGCCAGGCCTCTGTCCGAGCCCATCCAGTCCTGGCCCTATCTCTATCAATTTGGTCTAGATGCAATCGCTTAGCTTCCCTCTCTCCTACTCCTTCGATTCTAGTACCCTTATGGTCTAATCCAGCCTTTACGCCCGGTCTGTCTCGCTCTATGTATTCGGAGTGGGCGGGTAGAGGCAAACTGCTGTTACTCAACCATATAACCAGAACAGAAATATTTCCACAATTCTCGGAGTTGGTGGAACAGTGTGGCTTTGTTCCGAGGCAGTTCCATCAGTATCTTCAGATTAGGCACTACCACCAAACAGTCAAAGCTCAACTCTCTTCCAGACCATCCACCACATTTGAGAATCTATGTCTTTCGGGCCCAACCTCCAAAAGACTCATTTCTATTCTATATAATACTTTACTTCCTACCACTCCGCCTGTTAAGGATCGCTTTCAGACGCAGTGGGAGGATGACCTGGGGACTGTACTGGATGAGGAAGAATGGTCAGATGTATTTGATGGTACGGCTCACTCTTCTATAAATATACGCATTAAAGAAAATATATCCACAGACCAGCGCTGATTGTTGGAGAAACTGTGGTCAGACGGTAACATTCATGCATATATGGTGGGACTGTCCCGGGATCCGCCCATACTGGGCAGCAGTTCTTGCTCTAGCCTCAACAATCCTAAATGCCCACATACCACCTGACCCTAAGCACATCTTACTGCCACTACCCATTCCAGACCTCACTAAATCTGCTCACAAACTCTTTAGGCACATCATCAGTGCTGTCACATGTCAAATAGTGGCCTCTTGGAAAAGCTCCACGCCACCAACACTCCAGATGGTCTGCAGTCGGATATGGCACACTTACCAGATGGAACACATTACTAGTGTGCTGAGGGGCTCCTCCGTCTCCTTCTACAAAATTTGGACCCCTTGGGCCATACATCACAATCAGTCTCCACTCCAGTTCTAGTGGAATCTAGACATGGAAAGATATTCCTAAGCAAGCATACTTGTTCTTTTACTGGATGCGTGAATCATTTACCCCCCCATCCCTCCCTTTGGTCCCTGTATACCCCCCCCTTTTATAACCTTCAAACTTGAAAAGTTAAAATAATATCTTTGCAGTATTAGATAGATAAATATACATTTATCTCCCAAGTGCGAGAGAACCTGTTGTATGTAAACATGTGTTATCTATTTCTGTTTAATCTCTCGAGATTCTGTAATGCATTTTCTATGGGAAAAGATGTTTCTAATAAACATGGAGAGAGTTCACTTAGGTCTACAGGTAATCTCTCCGAAAAATTCCCTACTAATACCTGCCCAACTCTCGCACGGCGGACAGGAGATATCTATTCCTGCGTTTGTGGATAGTGGAGCTGCTGGAAACTTTTTAGACTTGACACTTGCCCGGTCCCTGAGTTTCTCAGCGGTCCCTCTGGAAACCGCTATCGCTGTGCATGGGCTCGATGGGAACCGCCTGAACAAAGGTGAGATCCATCATCGCTCACCTCCTCTTCTGCTAAAGTTGGGTGCCCTTCACTCCGAAACCATCTCATTGTACTTAATCCATTGTCCTTCAGTACCTCTTATCCTGTGTTATCCGTGGTTGGTCCTCCATAATCCCAGAATTTATTGGACTACGGGAGATATAATCAAGTGGAGCCCCATGTGCTCCTCCACCTGTCTAACCCTGCCGCTTAGGGTGACTCATACTTGTCCAGTACAGCTACCCTTTCCGTATCGAGAATTCTCCGACATTTTTTCCAAGAAAGGAGCAGATATCCTCCCTCCTCACCGGGAGTACGACTGTGCTATTGATCTTATTCCAGGTGCCAAATTACCCAAGGGAAGGTTGTACGCCCTGTCCATTCCGGAAACATTAGCCATGGAATCTTACGTAGAGGAAAATTTGCAAAAAGGCTTTATCAGACCGTCCAAGTCACCTGCAGGGGCAGGCTTCTTTTTCGTTGGTAAGAAGGACGGCAGTTTGAGGCCCTGTATTGATTATCGAGGGTTAAATAGGGTAACCATTAAAAACACATGCCCTTTGCCTCTTATTTCGGTCATCTTTGACCAGCTTAAAGGAGCCAGGATCTTTTCAAAGATTGACTTTCGAGGAGCATATAACTTGATTCGTATCCGTGAAAGCAACGAGTGGAAAACGGCCTTCAATACCCAAACAGGCCACTACGAATATCTCGTCATGCCCTTCAGTCTAAGTAACGCTCCAGCCATTTTCCAAGATTTAATTAATGACGTCCTTCGTGAATTTCTGGACTCCTTTGTAGTCGTCTACTTAGATGACATCTTAATCTATTCTCAGTCCCTTGAACAACATCGTGAACATGTACAACTGGTTCTTCGGAAACTCCATCATTATCACCTCTATGCAAAATTAGAGAAATGTGGGTTCGAAGTTTCTACAGTTTCATTTTTGGGGTATGTCATCTCCCCGGAAGGATTTGCCATGGATCCCGTGAAGGTGCAGGCCATTCTTGACTGGGTGCAGCCCTCAAATCTTAAGGATTTACAAAGGTTCCTAGGGTTCGCCAACTATTAAAGGAAATTCATCAAGTCCTTTTCTACTCTCGTTTCTCCTATTACAGCCTTAACACGCAAGGGAGCGGACACTAAAAACTGGTCTCCCATCGCCATCTCTGCCTTCAAAGCCTTGAAACAGGCCTTTGTATCAGCACTGGTGCTCAGACATCCAAATCCAGACCTTCCATTTGTCATTGAAGTGAACGCCTCTGATGTGGGAGTGGGACCGGTGTTGTCCCAAAAGGATTTGAGTGACCATCGCCTTCAACCCTGTGCCTACTTATCCCGGAGATTCTCTTCTGCCGAAGAGCATTATGATGTTGGCAATCGGGAGCTGCTGGCCGTCAAGTGGGCTTAAGAGGAATGGCGCCACTGGTTTGAAGGTGCGAAACATGTTATTACTATTTACACTGACCATAAAAACTTGTCCTACATTGAGTCGGCTAAAAGGTTGAATTCTAGACAAGCGCGGTGGTCCCTCTTCTTCTCCCGTTTTCGCTTCATCATTACCTACCGACCGGGTTCAAAGAACCTCAGAGCTGATGCTCTGTCTCGCAGTTTTGTCTCTTCTCAAGCTCCGGTCTCTGAACCCTGTTCCATTGTTCCAGCTTCTTCTATTCTGATTGCCTTCACGCAGGAACTTGGTAAAAACCTTCAACAATTTCAGTCACAGGCACCTCCTGAAACTCCAGCGGACAGACTCTTTGTGCCGGTACATCTCAGAAAATCAGTCCTTTTAGAGTGTCATGACAACAGGACTTCTGGACATCCCGGTGCTGCAAAGACCATCGAAATCCTCTCTCGTGTAGTCTGGTGGCCATCATTATCTGCGGATGTTAGAGAATATGTATCATCTTGTGATCTGTGTGCTAAGAATAAGAGTTCTCGAAATTCTCCTTCTGGGTTACTTATGCCATTACCAGCCCCAGTCAGACCTTGGACCCATTTGTCCATGGATTTCATTGTTGATTTGCCTCTGTCTTCTGGGTGCAACACCATCTGGGTAACTGTAGATCGATTCAGTAAAATGGCCCATTTTATTCCGTTGACAAAATTACCCTCAGCACGCTCTCTGGCCGCCTTGTTTATTAAGCATGTTTTTCGATATCATGGGTTGCCGGAGGATATAGTATCAGATCAGGGATCACAGTTCATTGCAGCATTCTGGAAGGTTTTTTGCTCCCTCTTAGGGATTAGGCTCAGTTTATCATCAGCCTACCATCCACAGTCTAACGGGTAAACCGAGAGGGTGAACCAATCTCTGGAGCAATATCTACGGCTCTTTATATCCAAAAATCACGACAATTGGTCTGACCTTCTTCCATGGGCTGAAATTGCGTACAATAATGCATGCCATACTTCTTCTCGGTACTCTCCCTTTTATTGTAACCTTAAATATCATCCCAGAGTCAACTCATTGTCCTCTCTATCTACGGATAGGCCACCCGAAACCAGGGTCAGGGCTACCCGGCTTAAGAAGATCTGGAAATCAGTTTATCAATCTCTACTCCGAGCATCTTTTAGGTCTAAAGTTTTTTCCGACCTGCATCGTGTCACAGACGTGACCTTAGTACCTGCAAGTATTGGCACTACTACACCAGGAGACGCGGAGTCTAACACGCCGCTGGTGTTCACCAGAGACCCCCGCAAGGAAGTTTGGACTTAGCGGCAACGACGTGCAGGTCGCGGCCCTCCCAGGTAGCTACTTGCGAGATATAGAGAAACACGTAGTCAAACAGGCAGAGTCAGGAACCAACCGGGCAGATGAGGTACCGAATCAGGAGACAGAGAATGGTCAGCAGGCCGAGGTCAAAACCAGAATATCAGGATGGAACAAAGGGAGAATCCGAAAGCGAGGTCAGGAAGCCGGGTCAAACACAGGAGACAAGATAACACTATACTGGAACGCTGGAGACTAGATAAACCAGTTGCTCTGGCACCCTAATGGTGTCAGAGCAGACTTTAAATAGGAATTGATGACTCCTCATTGGTGGGCAGAGGATCGGCGGTCAGCTGTTCTGACCGCCGACAGGAACTTGGAAACGCGTCCCGTTGCTATGGCGACAGGCGCGCCTGCGCACCACGTCGCTGTAAGACACCGTCCCCGTTGCTTGGCAACGGGGCGCTCCAAAGATAGACGTCTGTCCCTGCTCGAGGAGGAGGCGCAGGGACGGCGTCTGACACATCGCTCTGCCTGTTCCTTTAAGGTAGGAGATTCAGTGTGGCTTTCTACTCGGAACATAAGACTCCGTCAACCCTGTAAAAAATTAGGACCCAAGTTTATTGGTCCCTTTACCATCATAAAACAAGTCAACCCAGTGGTTTTCAGACTAGAGCTCCCTGAATCTCTAAAAATTCCCAGTACGTTCCACTGTTCCTAGTTAAAACATGCCCGGTCTTCTCAGAAATTCAGACCTCGACAGTTCTCTAGGCCTCACCCAGTCTCGGTGGGTGGACATCAAGAATTTGTTGTCGAGAAGATCCTCGATTCAAAAAAGGTCCAGGGTCAGGTTCACTACCTCATTCATTGGAAAGGGTACGGTCCTGAGGAAAGATCCTGGGTACCACAAAGATATCTCCACTCTGATAAATTACTTGCCGATTCCTTTAAAAAATTTCCCGGAAAACCCGGGTGTCGGGGTTCTTTGACCCCTCCTCAAGGGGGGGTACTGTTACGAGTCGCGGCGGCTCTGGCCACCGCCGCGACTCACTTCTGGGTACTGAGCAGCGTCCCGGGATGTCATTTCCTCGAGCTCCCGGCCGTCACCTAGTCAACCCTCAGCGCAGCGTCCCGGCATCTAGGCAGCCCGGCGCGTGCGCACATCAGGGGGTTTTCAACCCAGCTGGGCTAGATTACAGGGGTAGGAGCAATTTCATTGGTGGACACCTGTTTATAAGGCACAAGCCCTCCCTGCCGGTTATAGTTCCTACTAGTCACACTAAGCCTGCTGTGTACCCTTGCTCTCTGTGTACCTTCTTGGATTTTGAACTACTGTTGCCGACCTTTGCTTTGTTACTGACCACGTTTGCTTGCCTGTGCCTATTGACCCTTGCCTGGACTCCTACGCTGCTGATTTGCCTGTGCCCTCTGACCCCGATTTTGTGTTCTAGATATTCTGCCTGCTGCCGGCCTCGACCCTTTTTCTGGACCTCACTCTGTTTTGCTCTTACCCTCTATCGCTGAGTTCCCCTCAGTCAGTGCACAATTCACGACCCTCAGTTGTCTGCGGCCAAGCCTGTCCCCACCACTAGGGGCTCCAGCGAAAACCAGACTTCTGAGCAGACTCCGGGTTTTGTGTTACGGGCTGTTGGGGTTCCTAACAACTACCCCCGAAGCTAAGGGAAATAGACTGGTAGACCAGGCGCACGAGAAGCCGCCATAGCCCCAGTACCCCAAGGGGAGTCTATTACACAGTGACCCCCTGACCCCAAGTTTGACCATACCACACTCAACTTATGCAGAGACAAGCAACAGAGAATGAGAAAGACTTTGGCAAAACATGGAGCACTAAAAGTGCAAGGAGAGTGGTGTAAAGGTCAGCGTTTGTATCTGCCAAAAGCACTTTTATTCCATTATGGCCAATATAGCACATGGGAAACTGCATCTGGGGAAAGATGCTATGGTTGTACTCACTAACAGGTTATGGATAGCACCAGGGTTTGCCCAAGCAGCACAGGCATTAGTGGCAGGATGTTTAATCTGTGCACAGAATAACCTGGGTAAGTCTGTCCCAACTCCATGGAAAAGCACACCCCAGGCACAGTATCCCTATAACAGGATACAGATAGACTTTATACAACTTCCCAAATGCTCGGGCTTTGAGAATGTGCTAGTCTGTGTCGACTTCTTTAGTTCCTGGCTGGAGGAATGGCTGTATAGGAAAGCAAATACTAAAGCAGTACCCCAAAAAATTACGAGTGAGGTAATCTGCTGATATGGGGTACCAGAGGTCATTGAAAGTGACAGAGGGACACACTTTACGGGACAAGGATTCCAGGAACTGTTAAAAGACATGGGGCTCAGTGGTTAGCACTTCTGCCTTACAGCACTGGGGTCATGAGTTCAATTCCCGAACATGGCCTTATCTGTGAGGAGTTTGTATGTTCTCCCTGTGTTTGCGTCGGTTTCCTCCGGGTGCTCCGGTTTCCTCCCACACTCCAAAACCATACTGGTAGGTTAATTGGCTGCAAACAAAATTGTCCCTAGTCTGTCTGTGTGTGTGTTAGGGAATTTAGATTGTAAGCTCCAATGGGACAGGGACTGATGTGAGTGAGTTCTCTGTACAGCGCTGTGGAATTAGTGGCGCTATATAAATAAATGATGATGATGATGATCATATCTGCCCTTCACGCCCCCTACAGACCCCAAAGTTCAAAATGTGTGGAGCGCCTTAATGGTACTCTGAAATTGAAAATGCAGAAAATAATGGCTGAAACAGGCCTGCCATGGATCTCATGTTTGCCTATGGCCCTGCACTCAGTAAGAAACACTGCTAAGAAAGACACAGACTTAGCACCAAATGAGATAATGTTTTGCACAGCACACAGAACAGACTGTTATTTTCCATAGCAACTACAGCATCTACATAGTGATTGGTTGAACTATGTTGCTTTATTATAGAAACAACTAACTAAAATACATGGTCAAGTGTTCTCTTCCATTCCAGGCCCTAATTTTGATGCAGGTACCCATAAACTGCAACCAGGGGACTGTGTGGTCATGAAAAAGCATGTCAGAAAGAGTCTTGAACCCAGATACGAGAGTCCTGTCCAGGTCTTATTGACGACTCCCATGGCAGTGGAAGTAAAGGGAAATGACACCTGAATACAGGCATCCCACTGCAAGATCTTCAGACAAAGGGAGTCTGAGTACAATGTATTTTACAAGTTATTTAAAGGTCCAAGGGATACCAGAGAGTGGTGTTCACTGATATTAGCAGGAGGAATATAGACTGCACGTTATTTTCCTTTGCTGTAGGCTGTAGATGTGTACTAGTCTAGAAAAGAAAGCTAGGTCTGGAAAAACCAGACTCACGCCAATAGTAATGTAGAGATCATTATACATAATGAGAAAAATTCTAATATGACAGCTTAACCCAACCAAATAACGAAAAGAGCAACCGATGACTGTAGGGGGTTATACCCAATACAAAAATGTATTTGTGAGTAATGGGGCCCAACACATTATTACAATTACACAAGACAATAGGTTAATATTGGACTACCTGACAGCTTAGTCTGGAGGGTACTGCCTGACTCTAAATATTGAAATTGAAGCCCAGGGATGCACATTTTTAATTAATGACACAGATGATCCAAAGAAAATAATTGATGAACACTTACAAAAAAAAATAAGACATGAAATATAAATTTCTAAAGGTGCACACTGGAGATGCTTATATAGAAGGATAGTTTTCATGGCTGTACCCAGGGCCGCCAAAATGGGAGGGGGGCCTGGACCCTCACTGCCCACAATTTTTTTTTTTGTATTGCTTAATCTTTTTTTTTTCTTTTGCAGCTTTTTTTTTTTGTGGAGGCAGGGGTGAGGGGGTTGCGGGAAAGGTTGGGTCCAGGGCTCCGCACCTTCATTGGATGGGGGAGCAGGGTAGTAAAAAAAAAAAAGATATGCACACCTGATCGCGGGGCTGGCGTCCCTCCTCCTTCCTCTCTGCTCTGTTTACACTGAATGTCAGATGTGGCGTCACCATGTCACGCCTGACAGTCAGTGAGGGGGAGCAGCGCAGAGAGGATCTAGACAGAAGGAAGAAGTCAGAAGATAGAAGAGAAGAAAAGAAAGAAGCTAATAGAAAGGTAAGTAAAAAAAAGGGAATAAAGCAGAAAAGCACACTATGAGGAAAAAGGAGGGGGAAAGAGGTACAGTATAAGTAAAAAGGAGGGGAGAATGGCACAGTAAGGAAAAAGGGGGGAGAGAGGCACAGTATGAGAAAAAAGGGGGAGAGAGATGCACAGTATGAAGAAAAAGAGGGGGGAGAGAGGCATAATAGTGGGGACTATTAATTTAAGATGGGGTGGTTTGGGCGCTAATGATTGTGGGGGTGAGTTTGGGGAGAATGAGGTCTCTTTATTAAATGTGCCTGTAATACTCACCCTTCCCCGTTCCATGCGCTGCCGGCCGCCGGACACTTCCAGAGCAACAAGTTGTATTCCTGACTCCTGCTCTTTGCTCCCTGTGTCTCCCTTGGTCCTGCTACTACTCTCAGCTCTCTGGTGTACCAGACCCGGCTAGACTTTCACTACTCCTTTGGATACTCCCCTGGCTTGACGGACATTGGATAAACGTGTACCAGACATTGTGTACCAGACCCGGCAGTGCCACACCAACCTCCGCAAAGACCCTGTCCCAGTTACTGTGTTCATATTACACACTGCTGTTTGTCTATCTATTCCTCACGTGTGTAAGCTCAGTAGGGGCCGTGACCTGTAGTTTCTCAGCGGCCAAGCCCATCCTGCCTTGCGGCAGTTCTTGGTGAAGACCTGAAAGGCTGTTAGACTCCGCGCCCTAGTGAGCTGGTGCCACTATAGACTGAGTGACTCCCCTGGGCATAACAGTGCCTATGAATTATTTAATGACAGTGGCGGTTGCGGGAAATAGGTATATTTCTGAAATGTAAATACTATTAATTTATTGCTGGGGCTGTTTGTAGGGAGGGTAATATGTTTATTTATTAAATGTGAATACTATTATTTTAATGTTGGGGCTGGAGGAAGGCCTAATTATTAATCGTGGGTGGTATTGATTTAACGCCGGGGCTGGCTGTAATTTTCTAAATGTACCCATTTATTTTTTTCAAATAGGGCCCCCAACATTCCAGGATCCAGACAAGCCGCTACTAAAGAAACCTGCAGCAGAGGTGGTGAAAGTGAGAAAAACAGATGGTAGAGAGCAGCAGAGTCTGTGAAATGTATTGATTCTAGTGGGACAATTCCAATTTTTGGTGACTGTTCAATGGTGTACAAAACAATGCAGGTTTTTTTGTCTGTAGGAGGGTCGCTCGGACATGCCAAATTATGCATAGTCACGCCCCCAATTGTATGAACACACCCATTAACAATTTTGCCCCACTACACAGTGGTGGTGCAAAATTTTTTACATTCTCAACTATAAGGGGGCCCCATGAAGTTGTTGTACTGGGACCCTGAATTCCTCTTGGCAGCCCTGGCTGTACCTGGCCGATTTAGTCAAGGGTATAGGAGGATGGGTATCAGGTTTTATACATGTTGTACTTCAAGGACTGTTACTAATCCTTATTATTATATATATACTAATAAAACTGATGATGTGGCTTATTAACAAGATTATTAAAGCTAAGTGTTTCTCTTCCAGAAAAATTAAAGTTACCACACCTGTCTTAACTAGAGATGCTCACTGAGCCCCGTGAAGTGGTTTTGGTTTTGGTTTCGGTTTTGATCTGTATTTTTTTATAAAAATTGCTAAAATATTCTAAAAACACATAATTTTGCTATTTTTTTGATCCTACATTATTATTAACCTCAATAACACTAATTATTTTGACCACCTCACAGGTCACATTATTATTTTCATACATATTTGGACAAATACAGCAGCGATCTGGCTGGATAGTAAGCGACAGAGCAATAACTCAAACAAACAGCAGTTCCTACCACATTTAGGAGACATTGGCATACAGCAGTGGCAGAAAAGAAAAGTGGGTCAAGATGGAATTGTCCTTGGATCATGAAACCAGTTATGGTTCAATTGATCGCTCCACCTGTTTCTTGGATAAGAGAGGTAATTCTACAACTAATACATGGCAATGAATGCTGAACCCCCTGGGATGCGTTCTTTTATCAGACACACACCAATCCAGGGTGCCAGACAATGCACAAAAAAGAGCCATTGTAATTCCCAGCAAAAAGCCAGTTCATCAGTGAGCTTTGAATCAGCCCCAACTCCCACAAAATTATAATCTATTTGTGCACCACTTTTGGAGTCCAAATTACTTGGTCTTGCTTGGTCACGAGTGACCTTACAAGATGCCTCAGTAACAATTTTAGATCTCGCACTCATAGAGAAAGGCAAAGGCCTCATTCTTTCTTTGCCACTGCGTGTGTAGAATGGCATGTTGGCAATTATTTTTTTTTCGGCAGATAACTTTTCATGGTTTACAGCTCTTTTTTCCTCACCGCGGTAAAAAGTGTTTTTTTTATGATTTTTTTCCTGACTTAAAAAGACTATGTACTTTTACATAGGCTTTACCAGATGACGTACAGGGATTACTATCATCAGGACTGCTGGCAGCAGCTGCTTGCTGCTCCTGCTCCTCTGTGTACTGCTGTGAATCCATTTGGATAACACCCTACACTTTTTGATGCAAATTCAGAAAAAAAGCCTGCAAGGACTAGTATATTATATTTGTATTTCAGCAATGACAAATTCAGCAATGGAGCTCTTGTCTTTGGGTGTATATAATACCCTACACTTTTTGGTGCAAATTCAGAAAAAAAGCCTGCAAGGACTAGTATATTATATTTGTATTTCAGCAATGACTAATTCAGCAATGGAGCTCTTGTCTTTGGGTGTATATAACACCCTACACTTATTGGTGCAAATTCAGAAAAAAAGCCTGTAAGGACTAGTATATTATATTTGTATTTCAGCAATGACAAATTCAGCAAAGGAGCTCTTGTTTTTGGGTGTATATAACACCCTACACTTTTTGGTGCAAATTCTGACAAAAAGTCTGCAAGGACCTGTATATTTGGATTTCACCAATGATAACAAAGCTATGGAGCTTTGTTGAACACTGCTACCACCATCCTCTTTCACTTCTGTTCATTTGCCTGCCCAACTACTCTCACTCTATCCTACCCCTTCTGTATCCCTCTCTCAAATGGCGCTAGATCGCTGTGGAGGGCGGTATTTATAGATACCAAAACTCAGAGGTCCGAGATCCGAAGACATCACAATGACGTTTTGCATCGTTTTGGAATCCGAAAAAGCGCAAAAGTACCGAGCTGGAGGGAAGCCTAATTATAAAACGTGGGTTGTATTGATTAAACACCAGGGCTGGTTGGAGTTTTCTAGATAACATGTACCCATTTTTTTTCCAAATAGGGCCTCCAACATTCCAGGATCCAGAAAAGCAGCAACTAAAGACTCCCACAGCCACAGGTGGTGAAAGTGACAAGAACAGGTAGGAGAGAGCAAGACAGTCTGCCAACTGTCCTAAATCTGGTGTGGAAGTCCCAAATTTGGGTGACTGTCTCGCTTAGTGAGATTTGGTCCGACTACAAGGACAGTTGGGAGGTATGTCCCGCTTCACACTGTACTGCTTCTGAAGACAGAGCTGCGTGCAACTGACAGTAGTGCACACAGTATTGCCTGTATATTTGACTAAAATTTGTCTAAATTGATAAACATGTTACATAATATGGGCCCCCTATCTTAAATACCCCGGGCCCCCCAAGCCTTAATCCAGCTCTGGTTAGCAGGAGGGAGTGGATAGCTGCTCCCTGTCCCAGAAAAGCAAGCCGAGGAACTCTAAGTCTCACAAGATTTGGTAATCTCGTGAGACTAAGAGCTTCCCTGCTCACTCTACAGGAAGTTCCCACCCTGATGCAGGGTGGCTAAGTGGTTAGCACTTCTGCCTTACAGCACTAGGGTCATGAGTTCAATTCCCGAACATGGCCTTATCTGTGAGGAGTTTGTATGTTCTCCCCGTGTTTGCGTGGATTTCCTTCGGGTGCTCCAGTTTCCCCCCACTTTCCAAAAACATAATAGTAGGTTAATTGGCTGCTAACAAATTGACCCTAGTCTGTGTGTCTGTCTGTCTGTGTTAGGGAATTTAGACTGTAAGCCCCAATGGGGCAGGGACTGATGTGAGTGAGTTCTCTGTACAGCGCTGTGGAATTAGTGGCGCTATATAAATGATGATAATGATGGATGTCAGCAGCACCAGAAGCATAGATAAGTACAGTGGGCTGGGGGTGTCATAATGTGCCTGGGGGATGGCGTGATATGGCTGGGTGGGTGTGATAAATGTAATGTTTTATTACAATCTAAGTATCAATGACCCATGTTAGCCACACCCACAACACAATGTGGTCACACCCTTTTCGGCGACACACAGTTTCTCTCCTGCTCATCTAGTGGGGGGGGGGGAGCCCAAAAGTTCACTGTACCCGGGCCCCAAATTTCTCTTTCCGGCCCTGTACATCCCATTGTCTGATACTAGTGTGCCCTATGCTGCAAATAGATAGCCAAGCTGCGCGTAATACATTTGTATCTCACAAGACACGGTAGTGATACCGGGAGAAGGCCAGCGCAGGGCAGGTAAGAGACAGCAAACATCTGATCCACAGAGGACTTTAGTAACATACCCCAACACCCTGAACTAGACGTCTCAGTATACCTGTGAGCCTATTGTGGGGCGTGCTGGTACTTGTAGTTCCACGTAAACCGGAGAGCTACAGGAGGCTGTTCCTCAAGCATACTTCTGTTTGACAGCAGCATGTTTTCATAGATTCTCTGATTATGATACAATGATCTTTGCAAAAAATACTGTGTACTTTAAATGCCAGGGCAGATTTATAGTCCCAGTCCGGCCCTGGGCTCATCACTGCTTGTGGAAAATTAAATCTAAAGAATATTCCAACAGGAATGTGGCTATGCAAGAACTGGTTAAGGCACGTCTTCCACATTATCCTGGAGCAAAAGCTGAGTGGGCCAAGTGAAAGATACAGAACCTTAGGACTGTATTCAAAAATGACTAAATAAGATTGAGGCCTCAAAAAAATCAGGGGCTGCAGCAGAGGATGTATATGTGCCAAAGCTGTGGCACTTTGATTTCCTGCACTGTGAAAATGAAATAACAAGACAGTCCACCTGCAACCTGGATACAGACAGTACTAGTTCTCCATGTGAAGTGGTGCAGAGTGATGATATATCACCAAGTGGAACAGTAAGTGAAAAATGTAGCGTTGATGATGCATAAAAGGTTTATTGTATTAAATATTGTATAACATATACATCACAATCAAGTGTACACATATAACATGCTTCTGTACATACATTACACAATGTCATTCTGCCGTGGCACACCACCCACACCATTAAAATATTGTAGGTATGCCTCCCTGTTTAATTTGGCCATGTGACTTGCATTTCTAAGCTGCCCTGACTCCAGTGGTGTCAAGCCCACAACTTCCGTTAGCATTGTTGTCCATATTGGTATGCGTACTGCGCACACAGAGGGTTTGCGCTTAAGAAAGTTATGTAGTACACAACAACCATCACCAATTTGTCTACCTTGTCTAAACATAGATTTATTGATGAATGAAAGAGTTCTAAATCTTAGAATTCCAAAAGTGTTTTCCACAACACGCCTAGCTCATGACAGCTTAAAATTAAATATCCGCCTCTGTGTTGACAGATTGCATTGCGGGTACGGTTTTAATACATTATTGTGCAAAGCAAAGGCTTCATTTGCCACAAATACAAAATTTAGTCCATATTTTGTATCACTTCCTGTCGGTAGATTAAGTTCATTGTTTTTTAGTTTGGAATAGAAAGGAGTCTGCTCCAATGAGACTCCATCTGACACCTTCCCATTTTTCCCAATGTCCAGAAATAGGAATTCATAGTTGGCATTTACTATGGCCATTAGAATGATGCCGAAAAAAGCTTTTGGAGAGTGGAATAACTCGAACATGTTTCCCATCAATGGCATCGCCAGAGTTTGGAAAATTCCAAGATAAATAGGTTTGAAATTGTTAAATCGGTACATGCATGCTGTCCTGTTAGAACAAGTAATGTGTGATGACCAACTGGAGAAAACTCCAACAACAATGATATAAGGAAGCCAGCTAACAGATGACAGACAGATTTTATCAGAAGTTGTAACACAGCAACAAAGTGTGCAGAAGAAGAGAAAGAAAAGGCTCTGGGAACTCAAGCAAAATGATGCGATAACCGAAAAGATGGTGGAATGCGCAAACACTTAATTTTACACATTTGATCTGCTTGCAGCAATGCTAGCAAGTAAAATGAAAAGTGCAAGTAGACCTATACAAATCCAAATGGAACGTTTGGAGTGTGACTTCATTTGTAGGTCCGTGGCGGAGGATTTGTGGACAGACACAATTTTAACACCATCCAACCACAGACAGGCACCATACACATTTCGGCCTACTCAAATTCAACATTCATATATGGGAGGGCAACAGTGTCGGACTGGCCTGCCGGGGAGCCGGGGTATCCCCCGGGAGACCCTGTTGCCTGATAACCCCGCCCTCTTTGTTGGTGGGGCGGAGCAGAGAATTACTGAGTTGCGGTCAGTCTACATATGAAACGGAGACTGTCAAACTAATAAATTCCTTCCTACAGCCAGCACGTGAGAACACTTCCTGCTCCCGAGACAGAAATGCTGCACAGTGACACAGATCTCAGATTACTCCTTCTGTTGTAGTTGCAGGCGTCCTGTAGTCATAAAGTTGCCGTCCTAACTGCAGTGTGAGTCCGTGTAATCAGTAAGTGTAATAAATCGTGCAACTTCTCTAGAGCTCTCCACTGTGTGACCTCGGAAGGAGGGAGATAAATTAGAATGGCTTCATGGCAATATACGTCTTCAGTACCTCTATAAAAGGATCCTATTGCAGCTGACCAATGAATGGATTCCTAATAAACTAGTACCAAATTCACTGTTTATATCATGTTTCATGTTTATTTGTTTTCAATCAATTTTGGGACTCTATTCCCTATAGAAGCATATCTTAATCAGAATAAAACACATTGAGACAGTTAGTTCCTTATAGGATTACATCTGCTATATGCTTTAATATTAATGTTTTGCTTTTGTCCTTTGTAGTGGCATTGGATTATTATTGATTGTACATTTTGTGGGTAGATCATTTTTTAGAGTCCAGTTTTTATTTGCCAGTCTCTAGAGTGTAGGGAGTGTGATTAGTTTTATGTAATATTTTAAATGTGCATATATTTTTATGCTAATAAATTTGTGGTTTCTATAGTGCTTCATGGATATATTAATTTATAGTCTATACCCTTATATTGTGGTTTTCATATGATGAATGGTTGATCTCTAGTGCTGTACTATAGCATTTCTTTTCTGTGTACACTATGAGAGAAGAGAACACTAGCCACAAAGAATGGACAGCACACAGAGGGGGAGTGTAAGGGAAATGTGAGCAGATGGACACAGGGGGTATAGCCTTGTATTTAATATGTATCTGTCCCTAGTGATACAAAGCATCTAAAATGAATTCAAAGTGGGCCCCTACCGCTGCATTTCCCCCGGTGGGCCCTTCATGTCCCAATCCGACACTGGAGGGCAATGTATTATGCCAAAAACCTACATGACTTCAACACCAATGCCCAGTACAAGCATGCACCACTACATCGGGACTCCACCCCTAATGGATGACAGCAAACTATTGCTCTACGAGCAGCTGTGAACCCCTTATTTGGTTTTTATTTATTTTATTGTACATTTTTTATATAATGTATAGTTTCTATTTTAATTTTTTTTTTATTTTGTTTTATCAAACTTCATATACTGTTCACATAGAACTTCAATTATAGCATCACAGGTCTCAGATATATTCAAACCCAGAGCTTGAGGTGAAATTGCTGTGCTGTATTTGAGACCAGCCAGTGTCCTTCCTGTGGCCAATAATCTCAGGGTAGCAACTAGTCTCTCCTCTGCAGATATGGGTCTCCTTAAATAGGTATCCTCTTTCTGGATGAGGTGGGGGTTACAAGTTGCAGCAGTTTCTGGAATGTGAGTTCATTCATTTGCAGGAAATTCCTGAAGTCATCAGGGTTGTTGTCCCATATCTCCTGCAGCAGGAATATATGAGAGTAAGATAACAGAGGGCGGGGATTCGACCGAGGTAACATAAACGCTGATGGGGCAGGTAGAATAAAAGTAAAAAGTATAGCAAGAGTTAACTCCACTGGGGGGCACGGGTCAGCCAATCAGTGGGGAGATAGGGGGCAGGATTATAGTGGGGGGAAAGCAGGATAAGGCCAGGTACAGGGCAGTCAGCTTCCCCTTTCACTGCTGCAGAGTTTACGGAGAGCTCGCTGTCCTGCTGTTCTGGTGAGTACACATTGTGCAAACTGTTTTTATCCTGCATTTTACTTGTCTTACTGTTTGTTGCTTTCCTTGCTTATCCTCTCTCTTCTGCTTTTCCTGGCTGTATCCTTCTATTATAGCTCTCCTGTGTTTTCTTTGTCCCTTTTTGGTACTTTCCCTATTTTTCCCCTTTTTCTTTTTTATTGCCTTTTCTCTTCTTCCCCTTTCCTTACATTCAACCCCCCCTTCACCATACTAATTCACCCCCCCCTTTCCAGCATGACAAGGGCCAAAAGACTCCGTGCGCCCCCCTCTGCCTATTAGAGGCCGCTTCCCGGCCTGCTGCCAACCCCATTCGGCGAGTCCAGGTCCAGGACTCGCCGCAGCAATAAGCGCTTCTGTGCATGCGCGGCGCCACGTTCGTGCACAGCACATACGCAGTCGCAGAACGGATGTCGGCGGCCATTTTGGAGTCGGCCGCTCCCGGAGCTCCCTGTTCTCCCTGCCACTGCCACCAATGTTTTAATGGCCAGGAAAACCCTCCCTCGCCCCAGCGTTAGTCTGCCAGTGGGCCTTGGGGGGGATCGCTGCAGGCTCTGCTGTTATGGTCGCCAATAGTAGGTCAGGGCAAAATGCGCAGTCAGACACGTGTGGGTGCCAGCGGCCATTTTAGGTGTGGGCACCACAATTTCGGCGCAGGGCAGTCCCGCTGCCACCAATGATTCTGGGGCCCTTATTATTAACCCCCCCAGAGCACCAGACAGTTAACGGGGCTGGGGGGGAGATGCATTTTTGTAGCTGGCCTCCATTAATATCCCCCTGCCCCTAGCTAACCCCCCCTCTTAGAGCTCCTGTTATGTTGGCATAGGGCTATGTGTTAGGCACCCTCCAAGTGCAGTTTCCCAGGTGCCATAAGCCCTGCTAACCCTTACACTTCCTCCTATATTCCCTGCCAACCCAGGCCATTTATCACCCACCCCCATACATTAGCAGTTTTTCATAACGGGGGATACCTCTCCCTCCCTGCAGCGGCATTTGCCTGCCACCCTCCCATGCCCCTCATGTTCAGCTTTTCCAACCTCCTCTCTTGTTCCTCCACCTCTCCCTCAGTACACTATCCCCCCCTTTTTCTTCCTCTTTATCTCTCCCCCCATTCCCTCCAGCTGGACCCCGCATAACCAAAGCCCCCCCTTTTCTTACTCAGTCACGGACCCATCCCTTGGCCTTACTACTTGCAAACCCCCCCTCTCTGCTTTGCTCTTTATTTTTCCTTTTCTCCCTGTCCCAATACTTACGGTTTAACCATAAGTGCATTTGCTCCCACAGTTTCCATTGCTTCCGTTCTCTCAGGGTCGGATGGCACGCACACATCCGCATTAGCCCCTTCAGGGGCATTAGGTTCTCGGAACATGCAGAGAGTGGCCGGAGGGCCCGGTTCAGGGCAGGGTCACACGTCCTCTCTGATGGGTTCTCGTGGCACCCCCCCCCCCGCACGGTCGCCTTAAAAAGGTAGTTAACCCCACCCAGCAAGCTGGTGCGGTTATGGCTCTTGAGCCCAGATTATTAGAGCATAATTCGGAACGGTCATTGCGTGCAGGGGCCTCGGTTCCTGGTCCAGGAAGCTCTCTTTCTGTTTCCTCCTCTGCAGGTCGGACCAGGCATATGTCATCGGGCCGGGGATCCAGGCGCGCTTTTTATGCAGGAGCCACCTCTACGGCCTTGGCAGGAACATCACCAGGAGGGGACGGTGGTGGCCGCGAGCCAGTTGGTGAGCATGCCAGTGGGTTGTCAGGCATGAGCTCTGAGTCCGGTTCTTCTTCCAGCAAGGTCCAGGAGTGTGGACACAAGGTGGATAAGGCGGCTGGAGAGGAAGTTTGAATGGTACCCGCTGGTGAGCGGTGGTGGTGAGCCTCAGTAACAGGCTGACGGGTGATGATGTGGTGCGCTGTTCCAATATAGCCGTCCCACGGGACGTGAAAAACAGGGTACGTGACAGATACGCACTGGCCGGTTTGTATATATGTTTGCCATTACCAACAAGGCTAAGGACGATTTGGCAGCAGCAATGTCACGCTCTGGCGTGGGTAAGGAGGTTTATGGGAGTTTTTTGCCAATTGAAACAGATTGGCGGTTGCTTACTCTGGATTAATTTAAAATATAAGTGCAGGATCGCAGGAGATCCAAAATAGGTTGAACTTGATGGACTGGTGTCTTTTTTCAACCTCATCAACTATGTTACTATGTTACTATGTTTGGAGCAGGGTGCGTGACAGCTACGCACGGGCCGGTTTGTATATATGTTTACCATTACCAACAAGGCTAAGGACGATTTGGCAGCAGCAATGTCACGCTCTGGCGTGGGTAAGGAGGTTTATGGGAGTTTTGCCAATTGTTTGGAGCAGGGTGCGTGACAGATATGCACGGTCCAGTTTGTATATATGTTTGCCATTAGCAACAAGGCTAAGAACGATTTGGCAGCAGCAATGTCACGCTCTGGCATGGGTAAGGCAGTTGATGGGAGTTTTGTCAATGGTTTGGAGGGTTTCCTGGTGTCTGCAGCCTGTTATTCGGTGAGTAGGCCAGAGGAGCATATGAACATTATAAAACGCATTCTCTTGATACAGGGGATGTATACCCGCTCCAGAGGTAACATGTGGAGACATTAGGACGAGGCATTTCACAGGAAACAAGATGGTTTATTAATGATGGATTTGGTGTAAGGTTATGGCAACTCCCAAACAGTTTGGACCAGCCCTTTCAGGGGAGATGTGTTGCATATTACGAGAGTCAGTGTGACAGAGGAGCAGCCGTAGGCTTAAGCATGCCTGTGCCGCGTGCATATGGAGGAGGGCATCCCAAGAGAGAATGTCCTAAGAGGAGCGGCCAAGGTGCCACAGATAGACCCACTGCAAGTGCTCCTGCAAGTTAAGGCCTTGTCTCCTATTGCATTGTCTGAACTGGATAAACGGCTAGGTTGGTACCCCAATAGACCGGAGTCAGAGTTTTTAAGGGTTGGTTTTAAGCATGGGTATAAATTGCTGGTAAGTGGATCTGTACATGCGTAGTCTCCCATGAACCAAAAACGAGCTCTAGAGTTGCCTTTGGTTGGGCAGGAGAAAGTGAATAAAGAGAATGAGTCATGCAGAATGAACGGTCCCTCTCCTACCCCCCCCCCTCCCCCAGTTCAGGGCTTGGTCATTTCCCCAGGGGGTGTAGTACCAAAGAAGGAGGTGGGTAAGTTTAGGCTGATGCAGCATCTGTTTAACCCACATGGTATGTCCGTGAATGACGTGTTTGCAGAATCTGAGTGCTCGGTGGTGTATCAATCCTTGGAGGACGCGGTGTTGATAGTCCAGCGCTGCGAGGCCGGAGCGTTGCTGGCGAAGCTGGATTCTTGTTGGAACATGATTCCCTCTGCAATTATTTTGAAGGATGTGCATTATGGTCTGTAATAGGGATTATAATGTACATACTACTAAACAGGGTTTGATGTCTATATTCAGCCACATTTTATATGGTGATCTTATGTGATGTTTTGTAAGTTGTACCAATAAATTTTGGAATGTGATTTTGAACATAGTTTGAATGGCACCCTATGTAGATGGTAATTATTGATACTATTATGATAGGTGGTCCCAGCGCTTGTCATACTGTATATTTGTTTGAATTAACGGTCTGGTGAACCGTGTTCAAGCTGCAGGGTCATCTATATTTTATAATCATCACTTTAATCAATTAGGTATATTGCCTGTTAGCGACGGGGTGATCCCATAGGGGATCGTTTCTTTTGAAGCTGGATAATGAGTCAGCATTTAGGTTCCGACTTTGCTTGCATATTCATGTAAATACATGGGTGTTCGTTTGCCAGAGGGCTATTATGTGGATGAATGTTTGTCTATGGGAGGTTTAATGTCTTGCGCAAATTTTGAGTGTTTCAGCAATTTTCCCCATTGGTGTGTTGTTACGGGGACGGGGCATCAAAAGGTGGCCCATTACCCGGATGATTTCTTGTCATTGGGCCTAGTGGGTCCACTGTGTGTCAGGAATTGTTGTTTTCCGCTCCGCTCAGTCAAGGTTAGAATTATGGAAGTTCCTGTGGTGGCGGACGAATCGGAAGGTCCTTCAGAGAGATTGTCACACCTGGTAGTGGAATTGTCACTAGAGCAGGGTGCTGTAGGTGGTGTTTGTTTTGGTTAACTTCATTGGGGTTTGTGGAGGTTGCCTGCCGCCAAAAATGTGGAGCTGCACTTGTTTACGGATGTGGCTGGCTCATATGGGTTTGAGGCTTACCTGGGGAGTAGCGTGCGGCCGAGTGGCCCCCTTTGTGGCATCAAGAAGGTTCCATGAGGAATGTCTGGTTTCTGGAGTTGTTCCCAATTGTTGTAGCATTGGAATCGTGGTGTAATCGCCACGGCGATAAGAATACAGTTTACGGTTGTGATAATTTAGGGGTAGTGCATGCTATTCGTCCGCTAGCCCCTGTGGCTAATGTGATTGGTGCTTTATGCTCTGGTTTTGTAGAAATATCAGTTGGCTTGGCAGTTCTGGGGAGGGTCTTGTTCATCAAGGGAGACCGAAAGTTAGCCTGATCAGCAGCGTATAGTGTTTTTGTGTGGCATTGTTTTCATGTGGGTAAATCGAAGCCCTATTTAGTGTCAGCTTTGGCAGGTATTTACTTCTTTCTGCAGTGCACGGTGGTCAGGATGCTGCCAAGCAGGTTTCGGCTCGCAGGGCATTAGGGGTTGGGCAAGTATTCCTCCTGCGGTGGAAGTCAGACGTAGGCCCATTTACAGAGATTGTTGGCCGGTCTTGTGAACATCATCCCGGCGGTAGCTAGCGATGCTTTTGAGGCTGCTTTGTTTAGGTTGTCGGTTGCTATGGCCTTTTTTTCCAGCATTCAGAATAAGTGAATTGGTGGCGCCCTCCAGACTGGCGATCGGGTCAGGGTTATGTCGCAAGAATGCTGTGGTAAGAGCGTTAGCATGGCGTGTAAAATACATAGATCAAAGACAGATCCGTTGGGAGAGGGTGGTGGAGTACTTTGTATCGCAGCAGTGACAGTGTAGTTTGTCCAATTGAGCTTGCTAAGTTGTATTCGGACATGGCCAACCCCCCCCCCCTCCCCTGGTGGTAATTGGCTTAGACACCGAGATGGGTACCCCCTGGCAAGGTACTAGTGTTCAGCTGTCTTTAAGTAGTGCGCTGCGAAGCTTGCCTTGATTACCGCAGGTTATGGGCTCATTTCTGCAGAATAGGAGCAGCTACAGTGGCGGCCGAAGTAAGCGATTCAGAACAGTCTATTATGGCGTTGGGTAGGTGGAAGTCAAAGTGTTTTAGGAAATATGTTCGTCCACCTATTGAACTTTAGCGTATCGCTGCTATTTCGGGAGGTTGACCCATGACATAGGTTGCTTACCTTGTTGAAAGGAGGCGCGGAGGGTTTCGCCATTTTCTTTTCTCCGGGGGCCTGATTGGCTGTTGGCACCCCGGGGTTTCTGGTTTTACCTCCGCAAGGGTCACCCTATCTCGCACAAACAGTGGTGTGCCTTTCCGCTAGTTATTAAGTGTGTATTACGTCTCTGGTCGACACACATATAAATCCATCTTACAGGTTCCCGTCAGGATGGCAAAAATATTTGGTTGGTTGGCCATTCATTCGTTCTTTGGGCCGATAAGTGGGCCCGCTCATAACTCGGCCAAATACCCCCAGGCAAGTTCAGTGAGGTGGATAGGTCGCAGGGGGCTTTGTTGGGAGTCGCTATTGAAGGTTCTAAGGGATAGCGAGGTCAGGTTGGGACGCCCTTCGGTGATTATAATCCACCTCGGGGGCAATGATTTGGGTAAGTGGAAAGGTATAGAGTTCATAGTAAGGATCAAAGTGGATATTGGAGCGATTAGACTACATTGGCCAACAGTACACCTCAGTACACCTCATCTGGTCGGACATAATCCCTAGAATTAACTGGAAGGGAGCAGACAGGCCAGCCCGTATTGAAAAGGCTCGCGGGAAGGTTACCAGGGCGGCGAGGAGAATATTCTCGGAAATAGGGGGGCGAGTTTATCAGCTACCCGGGCATCAGAGCAGGTTT
This sequence comes from Mixophyes fleayi, assembly GCF_038048845.1. NCBI lineage: Eukaryota > Metazoa > Chordata > Amphibia > Anura > Limnodynastidae > Mixophyes > Mixophyes fleayi. Next base: position 278,445,716 of record NC_134402.1, read on the forward strand.
CACAAATTGATATAGGCCTGATGGGGTGCATTTGGCAGAGACAGGGTTGGCTTATTTCGTAGAGCAGATTTTCAGTGTTTTGGCTATGAGAGGTCAGTTGGTGGCGGGCTTGGGTTCGTAACAGGACCCAGCTGTGGCGGTAAGCAGCCCAGTCAGCAGACAATTGGGTCACAATTATGACGCAATAGGCACTCTCCCCTAAAGGGAGTGAGCACTTGGGGAGAATACCCCTTCGGGGTTATGGAGCTCCGCTTAGGCGGGCGCGCCCCAGCCGTACCCAATCTAGTGGGGCGGATTTGATAGTGCATGAGTGTGGCCTAGGTGCTGATTGGTCTGCTTATATTGGCCACCTCTCTCAATATATTGAACATTTCAATAAATTACTGACCATTCATTTAGTCAAAACAAAGTCTCCGTGTCTTTATTTCATAGTGGTATATTAACTCTGCAGTAACACTGTAAAAGGTAAAATGTCACCCGTTAAGCGGATTATGAGTCTCTCCTCTGGAACCACTCTTTGGTCCAACAGATTCTTTCCCTTTCGGTCTATACTCGCAGTCTTCTGGCCATAGCGAGTAGCAAAAGAGCAGTAACTTGCTGTTCTTCAACAGTATTCATTATATAAAAATAAATCGTTGTTGTGGAGTTGCAAACGAACATACTCTGTACACAAATATGTATTATAGAATGAATGAAGAAGACCTGTTTCCTTTTCCCTTTAAGAGTTTTTGGGAGGTTCTTACCGGAGATGTACTGCCCTTTATTTAAATTTCTTGGGCATATCGCTGCAGAGACGTCATATGTCGTTTCAGTGTGTATGAAATCAACATCTTTTAACACAACAATATGGCTGTGAAAAGTCGCTGCCCGGACCGTCAGTCTTTTGTTTATTATTTAAAACTAGAGATGCTCACTGACCCCCATGAAGTGGTTTTGGTTTTGGATCTGGATTAGCTTCGTGTTTTGGTTTTGGCAAAACCACCCTCGTGGGTTTTGGATCTACATTTTTTTAAACAAATTGCTAAACTATGCTAAAATCACATAATTTTGCTCTTTTTTTGTCCTACATAATTATTAACCTCACGAACACTAATTTAAAGTCATATATGTAAGGCAGTAAATCAAGAATAAGCGCTAATGTATACCAAAAAGCAACCTAAGTCATCATGAGAGGAGCCACCTGCTCCCCCAAACAGATATACAAAGCAAAAAATAATAACTTACAGCGCTGAAAGGTTCGCACAAACAGGAATGCCAGCATCAAACAGAAAACTGTAACATAAAAATGGAATAGACATAGAGCAGTAAAGTCCCAACAAATGAATGGGGGTCTCAAAGTGTCTTCAAGAAATCCCTCTTCCAAGTGTATTCAAGGTAGCCAAGTATAGGAAAACCACGTGAAGGGGCCCCCCATAGGTGTATGCTTACAAACTAGTTTCTTGAAACACAGCACATCAATCAGATTTTTGATGGGAATCACGACGTCTGCTTTCTCTGCATACTCCAGCGATAAGACATGTGCACAAAGATAAAATCATAGTATAATACCATTTTTTGAGTAAAAATAAAATCTCATAATAAAATCCACAGAGTTGGTCTGCTTCTAGGAGCGTACCTCAAGGTAAAGTAAATACAGCATTTATAGTATAACAGGGTAGATTACCCAAAGTCCGATAGACTCTTAGCAGCTGCCGTTATCCTCAGATAGTCCCAGCAATCATCTCCCTGTTAACCAACGCATTTCGAATCATAAAGATTCTTTTTCAAGGTAACAGGTGAATAGACAGAGAGTCCTTTTAAAGTGGTTGAGTCCGGTCACATGATACGCATTGACGAATCACGTCGCAATCCAGAAGATAGGTTTTATCTTAAAACGAGGCTTGAATCATATGCAGTTCACACATACGCAGATGAATTCTTCCTCTTAGCGATAGCGTACATGTAAATGATCTCAATCAAAGTGGGGGACATTGATGAATTCATATAGGCTCCCACGAACATAATAAAAATAAATAAAAAATATTAAATATTAGCTATGTGACAAGATACATATGCGTTGTACCAATAAGAGTGCACATTACAATGAAATAACATATACAGTATTAGACATAGCAGTGCTACAGCAAACACTATGCATAGCCACTAATTAAACACTGTTTTTACTCCAGAATAAAATATATAAAATATATGAAATGCAGATATGAAATAGAGAAAAGGGGAGCAAGATGGATCCTAGCAAATATCTCGAAACTCAAATGAACCACTTAAGTTCGAAATCTGCATTTAATCCCCTGGGTACCAGGGTTTTCAGCTGAAAGATCCATCTCATCTCAGCCTTTGGTAATCTTTGGAGTGTATTCTTGTATCTCCAATGTGGTATAATACGTTCTAATCCCCAAAAATTAACAATGTGTTTTGGATTGCACTGATGTATTTTTTTAAAATGATCGGATAGGGTATGGGTTTCTAGGCCCTATCAGATGCCGTCCCTGCGCCTCCTCGTTAGGCAGGGACGGGCGTCTTCTTCCACCTAAGCGCCCCGTTTCCAAGCAACGGGGACGCTTCTTCCGGCGGCGTGGTGCGCATGCGCACCCGTCACAATAGCAACGGGATGCACTGCTGGACTTCCTGTCGGCGGTCAGCGTGTCTAACCGCCGACCCACTGCCCACCAATGAGGGCTGGTCACTTCCTTTAAATAGCCTGCTCTGACACCACTAGGGTGCCAGAGCAACTGGTTGTTTTGTCTCCAGAGTTCCAGCTCCATATTATATTCTACTTTGCCTGACTTCTCCTGTTACTGACCCGGCTTTCCTGACCTCGCTTTGTGGATCTCCCTTTGGTACTGCATTACTCTCCGGATTGACCTCGGCCTGCTGACTCCTCTTCGTCTCTTGATTCTGTACCTTATCTGCCCGCTTGGTTCCTGACCCTGCCTGTACGACCGCATATTTCTCCGTCATCTCGCAAGAAGCTTCCTGGGAGGGCCGCGACCTGCAAGTTGTTCGCCGCGAAGTCCAAACCTCCTTGCGGGGGTCCCTGGTGAATACCGGCGGCGTGTTAGACTCCGCGCCTCTCTGTGTAGTTGTGCCAATACTTGCAGGTGCTGAAACCTCCACTGTGACAGGCCCTTTTTAATGTTGTTCACATGTTCCCTTAATCGAACTTTTAGAGGCCTCGTTGTACGACCAACATACATTAAATGACAGGTGCATTCAATTGCGTATACAACATTAATCATATTGCATGTTATAAACTGATGTATACGATAGGTTTGGTTATTTCTAGAGAAGGTGTCTAATTTCATACAGTTCAAAGGTGTATTCTTACACATACTACATGTTCCACATCGGTAGAAGCCAGTGCTCTTCACATTGGATTGGCCCACATCAAAAGTGACGCTTCTAACAATCTTGTCTTTGATATTCGGGGCCTTCCTATATATAAAGGATGGAACCTCTGGAAGATTCACACCTATAACAGGGTCTTTTTTCAAAATAGGCCAATATTTATGGAATATGCTTTCCACCTGTCTATGCGCAGCATTATACTGCGAAATAAATGACCAATCACACCTATTCCTATTGGATACCCCTTTGGTCTGACCTTTATTGTCCCATTCCCGGACTATATGGGAATATTGGAGAAGGACATATATGACTATATCAACATAGAGGATATCACTATCCCAGTCATATATGTCCTGCCTAAGGTCCATAAAGATAGCCATAACCCCCCTGGACGACCTATTATTGCTGGTACAGGATCAATTACTTTGAATATGTCAGAAGTGATTGATGGGTTCTTACAACCTTTGGTCCAAAAAACTCCATCTTATCTCAGAGACACCAAAGATTTCTTAGACAAATTGTCTGTTGTTCAATAAAAAGACAGCTATAGGGGCGTGGCCTGACTGCCATACAGAGCGGACGTGTTCTATCTGAGCTCCGCTCACCCACCCTAAATATCTTCTTATATTAGCGGTTTTCCCAAAGTAACACTCACTAAACAGCGCCATATAAGTCATTAAACTCTGGGCTGTGTAACTGGGGTCTCTTAAGCCCAAACGTGTAGCCTGGCCAGGTGTTTTGAGGACGCAGAGTCCCGCTCAGTGTGCGCCGCAGATCGCCCTGATCCTCCTGGAGGCGTCAAGCTGCTGTACCCAAACACACGCTGGATGCTGTGGAAGCTGCAGACTGTGATACAATCAACCCAGGGGACGCAGCTTCAGGAAATATAGAGGTGAGGCAGCGCGGGGGGAGACACGAGAACGGGCAGTGTCTGCCTATTCTAAATACCTGCATGAGCTGTGGGGATGTCTGCGCTGACGAGCGGCTGCCCAGCGGTGGATCCCCTCGCTTTCCCTGGATCCCGGTGCAAGGATTGAGTGACCGGATATCACTGGCGCCATTACCACCTTCACTTCCGTTACTGGAGCCAGTGCAGTGTCTGCTTTTGCCGAGCAGTTTACACACTGAAAGTTAGTCTCTGCTGCCACCTTGTGACGTTTTTGTGCTACTACATCTGTAAAGGAAAAAGTTACAAAGAGTTGGTGCTGCCATCTTGTGGCTATATTATACACTATACTCTCCACAAGTCTTATCCGGTGCCCTACTGCCATCTAGTGGCCAACTGGTGTAGATCATAAATTTGGCCATCTAGACTTTCTTCAACACAGTCTGTTGCCCTCTGAAGCCATCTCGGGACGTTATACACATTCTACTGCTCTCGGGCGAGAGGAACGAAGATTTATCATCCTCTACTGCTAACTCAAAAATTGCAACTGTGAGGCGTGGCCTGACAGCCATAACGCACGGCCGGATTACTTGAGAGCTCCTCAGCTCCAGAGCAAAAACCCGGGTGTGGTGACGGTGAATAGCGGGACACCGGAGCATATACCGCCCCTCTACTTAACTGTCCCACAACTTACTATGTCCACTTAACCCACACGGGTCTGTCCCCCGCCCGTCTGCCTCATACTCAACAATAGCAAACGGTTTCCCAGAGATTCTGCACTTAACATGAATAAATCTACGGGTAAAGGCCGCAAAGGCGCACCAGTTGAGATAACTCAGCACTTCTCCCGCCAAGACAAAGCACACACTTCATCTTCTCCTAACTCACCCTCGGAGTCCCAGAGCGACCGAGACCCTCCTACCACTGCTTCTCCCTCAACCAAGGCGGACTTTGCTGAATTACGAAACTTAATAGCAGAGCGCACTAACGCCTTTTCCGTTGATCTACAGAAGGCTATAGGCGATCTCAAAACAGAAATGGTCGCAATCTCCAAGAGAACTTCGGTTCTGGAAAACAAGATGGAGTCGTCACTTACATTCCAAAATGAAGCCTCAAAAGATATAGACTTCCTGCTAAAGGACAACGATTTCTTGAGGGACAAGCTGGAAGATGTTGAGAACAGGGAACGTCGCAATAATCTCAGATTACGCAACATCCCCGAATCAGTGGAACCTGCGGATCTGGAGGACTATGTGAGTAGGTTCTTCTCTTCTCTGGACTCTGCCTTATCCAATCACCCAATGCAGATCGAACGGATTCATAGGGCCTTGAGACCACGCCCGAAAGACTCTGAACCTCCTCGTGATGTGATATTGAGACTACTATCCTTTAAGACCAAGGAACTTATCACCAAAGCGGTTCGGAATTCTTCATATACTCTTTACGAAGGGTCCCGTATCCAAGTTTTTCAAGATCTTGCCCCCTCAACGGTAGCCAAGAGACGCGACCTCAGGGAGGTTACCAGCATCCTTAGAGAAAATGGTTACAAATACCGCTGGGGTTTTCCTTTCCGTTTGATTATTGAAGTCGAGGGCCGCCAAGTGTCAATCCGAACACCAAACGAAGGAAAAGACCTACTCCGCAAGCTCCATCTCTTCCGTCTTGACAGGACCGTGGGTGGCGATGTCCAGAGCTCCTCGCAACAACCTCCTTGATTTGTAAATCTGTGTCTCTGTTAGAGGAGACGTGTAGTAATATTGTGCCTTAATTTGCTCTGTCTGTATCCTCTTTTATTCTTCTAACAAATGTCAATATTTTCATGTTGCTCTCATAATTTCCGTAGATATTGTTGTCTCTGGTTACAAGTTTAGCTTCGGTTTAACCTTATTATGTTATTTATGTACGGGCGGGAGACGTATCCTGTCCTCCTAGCCACGCACCCACATACCTTGGGATCTTCTTAGCAGTCTATCTGATAGTTTATATTTTATACGCACTCCCGTATTCTGTGCCTTAGTTCTGATAATTGTATAGGCAAAATTTTGCCTCGTTTTTAAGTTAACATAGCTCTTTTAGGCACTATCCTAGTAGGTCTTTCCTCTGCTATTGAGGCCTGAACCTACACCCTTGCCTTTCTTCTTTCATAACTCCTCCTCCCTTTACTCTTCTTTCCCTTCCCTTCCCACTCCTCGCTCCCCCCTCCCCCTAAGAATACCGATCATGACTCTCACAACACTCTCCCTCAATGTTAAAGGCTTAAACACACCTCAAAAGCGCTCTATGCTATACCATACGTTACGAAAACTTAATGGTGATATAATTTTTTTGCAGGAGACTCACTTCAAAGCAGGTGGCCATCCCTCCCTGTCCTCAAGAGGATATCCTGATGCCTACTATTCCTCTCACTCAACAAAGAGGAATGGTGTTGCCATTCTTCTCCGCAGTTCAGTTCCGTTTGTCGTGTCAGCAGTTAAGGACGACCCTGAAGGCCGGTTTCTCTTCCTGTCGGGAAAAATTGGCCATCTAGATATAACCTTTGCCAACGTTTACGCGCCTAATACAGGTCAGACAGCTTTTTTCACACACTTATTCTCGGAACTACACCATTTCCGTAAGGGTCTGCTTTTACTCGGGGGTGACTTTAACACTGTTATGTCCCCCCTCTTAGACAGATCAGCATCTAGGCACACTTCCCTCCCATCTTCACATACAAAACACCTGCAGAAACAAGTGACTGAGGCCGGCCTATTTGATATTTGGCGAGCGCTATATCCCTCTTCAAGGGACTACACATTCTACTCCTTTCCCCACCAAACCTATTCCCGGATCGACATGTTTATGGGCTGCTCAAACATCTTCCAACATATAACTAGGGCTGATATAGTCCCCAATACGTGGTCCGACCACTCTATATTATCATTAACGGTTGACCTTTTTCAGAACCCTCGGGGCAGAACCTCCTGGAAACTGAACGAGACTCTTCTTAAACTCCCCGGGTTTAAAGATCTCATATCTGATTCTATCACAAAATACTTTGAGATCAATTCAGATCCAGAGATTCAGACCTCCACTATTTGGGAAGCCCACAAGGCAGTCATTCGGGGGGACATCATTCAGTTTGCCTCCCGCAGGAAAAAAGAACGTAACGCAACGCTTGATAAACTCACTCTTCAACTTAAAAATCTAGAAACAACACATAAGGAGTCCAACTCCCACTTAGTTTTGAAAGAAATCCAAAAGACTAGAGGCGAAATTCAATCAATTCTCGCAGAGAGAACAGAACGCCAGCTTAGATGGCTTAATCAAACATTTTTTGAAAAAGGCAACAAGGCCGATTCTCTTCTGGCTAGGAGACTGAGAGCCAAACGTGGCTCCCAAATAATCAATTCTATTAGAAACAAAAAAGGGGACTTATCTTATGATCCTAGGACCATAAATGAAACATTCCACAAATATTATGAAAATCTATATAACCTTCAAAAAGACCAAACCTCATTTAAAGCCCCTCCTCAAGCCATCAATACCTACTTAGATAATTGTTCTCTTCCTTCCCTATCCTCCCGCCAGGCTTCTACTCTTAACGAGGTTATCTCCAGTGAAGAAGTAATCCTTGCACTAAAGTCACAGAAGAACTCTAAAGCCCCCGGCCCTGATGGCTTTATGATGCTTTATTATAAAACATTCTCCAAAGAACTAGTCCCTCATTTGACACATTTGTTTAATTGCATTATGTCGGGGGGTAAATTCCATATGGAATCCACGCGCTCCACTATAGTGGTGATTCCTAAACCTAACAAGGACCCGACCTGTTGCCCCAGCTACCGCCCCATTTCACTAATCAACTCTGACGTTAAACTTTTTGCCAAAATCTTTGCAAATCGTTTAAATGCCTATTTGCCAACACTGGTCTTCCCAGACCAAGTAGGTTTTATCCCCACCAGGCAGGCTTTAGACAACACTAGGCGTACTATAGATATCATCGCCCACATAAACCAGAACAAGATCCCGTCAGTGGTTGTGGCATTAGACGCCGAAAAGGCCTTTGACAGACTCTCGTGGCCCTTCATGTTTAACACGTTAAGTCATTTCGGTTTAAACGGGGCCTTTCTCTCAGCCATCCAGGCCCTATATCACCGCCCCACCTCATCGGTATTGACCAATGGGCTCCTATCTCAGGCTTTTTCACTAGGTAATGGCACTAGACAGGGGTGTCCCTTGTCCCCCCTCTTATACGCTTTATGCATAGAACCTTTAGCTGCCGCCATTAGAAGAAACCCGGACATATCAGGGATCCAAATTGGCCCTCGTCATTTCAAAATCTCCCTATTCGCCGATGACGTACTATTAACACTCGCAAACCCCCTCATCTCACTCCCAAATCTTCTTAAAGAACTTAAAGAATATGGTTCCTTATCAAACTATAAAATAAATAATTCTAAATCGGAAGCCCTCTCACTCCAAGTCCCTATTGTCACCAAAAATATTCTCGAATCCTCGTTCGATTTTCAATGGCGCCCAAAGGCGCTTCGATATTTAGGGGTTCAGATCACGAAAGAATACAAACAGCTATTCCACGCTAACTACACCCCCCTATTTGACTCAATAAAAAGAGACCTGGCCAGATGGGACTCGCTTTTTGTCTCCTGGTTTGGTAGGATTAATGTGGTAAAGATGAACGTTCTGCCTAGAGTCTTGTATCTTTTTCAGACCTTACCCATTCCAATCCCAGGTACTTTTCTAACAAATCTGCAATCTTCATGCGGTACTTTCATCTGGCAAGGGAAAAAATCGAGACTCAAAAGGTCCTGCCTAGCCAAGTCCACCCAATCAGGGGGGTATGGACTTCCGCTCTTTGAGCGCTACTATCATGCAGTTAACCTCAGTCACATCATTTCCTGGCAGTCTGCTCCGGGGGTCAAGAGATGGGTCGATCTAGAGAACGCACATACAACAGATCACAATCTGAATTCGCTCCCCTGGCTCCTTAGAGCTCAAAGGCCGGCCTCAGTGTACTCGCACCCCTCCATACAGTTCACACTCAATCTATGGGACAAGCTCCATAGAAAGTGGGAGCTCACCTCATTTCCTTCCCCTCTTACCCCACTGTGGCATCACCCGGATTTTCCAGCAGGAAATATGCGGTCGTTCTCGCGCCCCTGGCAAAAGGCTGGTATCACTCAGTTCACTCACATTATGGGAGATTTTGCTCCCCGCACTTTCCCAGATCTAAGAGAAAAAAAGGGCCTTCCTTCGTCCTTACATTTTGCTTACACTCAAATCCGAAGCTTTATCCAATCACTTTGCAGATCTTCCAAGCTACGTACCCTTACTCCTTTTGAGAGGAGCTGTGTGTATAGGCCAGGAGACTCAGGATTAATATCACTGATATATCATAATTTCCTGGAACCAAAATCTGACACTGCGGAATCGTTTGAGATGGCATGGCTTCGGGATACTGGCAGAGATCTGGATCAGAAGGGATGGTCCCGGCTACGGGTGAGAATTTCCAAAATCTCCATTAATACCTCAATACGAGAAAACACATTTAAAGTATACACAAGATGGTATCTAGTGCCTTCAAAGCTCCACATAATATATCCGGATACTTCTGACTCATGCTGGAGAGGGTGTGGGGAGGTGGGCTCATTCTACCACATCTGGTGGACATGCCCCAGAGTTTCAAATTTGTGGTCCCAGGTGGCCGACCTAATGACAAGAATTTTAGAGGTTGAGATTTCACCTGACCCAATGGTTATGTTGTTATGCTCCCGGGTCGAAGGCTTAACCAAGCAGGCAGATAGACTTGTTCAACACATTTGTGCAGCTACTCGCCTACAGATAGCGAAGGAATGGAAGTCCCTTCATCCACCCAGCCTCCAAAGTGTAATCTCTCGTGTGTGGTACATGGCTTCCATGGAATACATCACCAGCCTTCTCCACGACAAAATTATAAATTTCAAAAAGGTATGGAATTTCTGGTATTCTTTTCATCAAGCAAACATGCCCGCTACTTAAAAGGTTGTTTCTTCAGAAGCTCTTACTAGGTCCTTACCCTCCCCCCCTTTCCCCTCTTTTTCCCCCTTACTTCTCTCTCTAAAAAATAAAAAAATAAAAAGCAGCATCGGTTCATAGTTCCAAGGCAGCTGATCTTCTATAATCTTTGACAGGGTCAGCCTATTTCCTCTCTATGGGTTAATTTACTGCTTCCCTTTATGTTTAGGAATTTGTTTAATAATATGTCATATGCCTGACTTTCTTCCCGTCTCTCATTTGCCATGTTCTGGCCCTTATGCTCAAATGTTTTTCTTCCCTGTTACTATCTGCTATATGGAACCTCTGTTTTCTTTTGCATAAATAAAGAGTTTAAAAAAAAAAAAAAAAAAAAGACAGCTATATTTTAGTTACGGCGGATATCCGTGCTTTGTACACCATCATTCGATATGATTTGGGAGTTAAAGCAGTGTCCCATTTTCTGAACACAACAGATATGGCTGAAAAACTAAAGGAATTTTTTATTGAATCAATTAGATTCATTTTGAGCAACAATTACTTTCGCTTTGGGGATGATTATTACCTACAATGTATTGGAACGGCGATGGGCACCAGATTTGCCCCTAGCTATTCCAATCTCTTCATGGCCCTGTGGGAAGAAGAGTGGCTGAAAGATCCACGCGGTCTGGGGGCGAATCTGGTGCTATGGACTCGCTTTATAGACGATATCTTTTTTATATGGGACGGACCACGATACTTATTGGAACAATTCCTTGAGCATCTTAATTCAAATACGTCTAATGTGGAACTTACTTTTGATGTAAGCAATCAGAACTTTTTGGACATCACAGTTTACATCAAAGGGAATGTCATAAACACTAAAACCTATCAAAAGCCTACGGACAGACCCAGCTACGTTCATTATGATAGCCATCACCATAGGAATTGGCTTTCAAATATTCCAATAGGACAGATGAAACGTCTTAAAAGAAATTGTACTGAAGAAGCAGTTCTAAATCACCAGATTGATGATCTAAAAAATGATTTTAGAAGTAGAGGTTATAGAGAAGAGTTATTGACAAAATCTGAGCATATAGTCCGGAAATGGGACAATAAAGGTCAGACCAAAGGGGTATCCAATAGGAATAGGTTTGATTGGTCATTTATTTTGCAGTATAATGCTGCGCATAGACAGGTGGAAAGCATATTCCATAAATATTGGCCTATTTTGAAAAAAGACCCTGTTATAGGTGGGAATCTTCCAGAGGTTCCATCCTTTATATATAGGAAGGCCCCGAATATCAAAGACAAGATTGTTAGAAGCGTCACTTTTGATGTGGGCCAATCCAATGTGAAGAGCACTGGCTTCTACCGATGTGGAACATGTAGTATGTGTAAGAATACACCTTTGAACTGTATGAAATTAGACACCTTCTCTAGAAATAACCAAACCTATCGTATACATCAGTTTATAACATGCAATATGATTAATGTTGTATACGCTATTGAATGCACCTATCATTTAATGTATGTTGGTCGTACAACAAGGCCTCTAAAAGTTCGATTAAGGGAACATGTGAATAACATTAAAAAGGGCCTAGAAACCCATACCCTATCCGATCATTTTAAAAAAAATATATCAGTGCAATCCAAAACACATTGTTAATTTTTGGGGATTAGAACGTATTATACCACATTCGAGATACAAGAATACACTCCAAAGATTACCAAAGGCTGAGATGAGATGGATCTTTCAGCTGAAAACCCTGGTACCCAGGGGATTAAATGCAGATTTCGAACTTAAGTGGTTCATATGAGTTTCAAGATATTTGCTAGGATCCATCTTGCTCCCCTTTTCTCTATTTCATATCTGCATTTCATATATTTTATATATTTTATAGATTCTGGAGTAAAAACAGTGTTTAATTAGTGGCTATGCATAGTGTTTGCTGTAGCACTGCTATGTCTAATAATGTATATCTTATTTCATTTTAATGTGCACTTTTATTGGTACAACGCATATGTATCTTGTCACATAGCTAATATTTAATATTTTTTTTTATTTTTTATTTATTTTTATTATGTTCGTGGGAGCCTATATGAATTCATCAATGTCCCCCACTTTGATTGAGATAATTTACATGTACGCTATCGCTAAGAGGAAGAATTCATCTGCGCATGTGTGAACTGCATATGATTCAAGCCTCGTTTTAAGATAAAACCTATCTTCTGGATTGCGATCATGTGACTGTTACAAACTAGACGTGATTCGTCAATGCGTATCATGTGACCGGGCTCAACCACTTTAAAAGGACTCTCTGTCTATTCACCTGTTACCTTGAAAAAGAATCTTTATGATTCGAAACGCGTTGGCTTAACAGGGAGATGATTGCTGGGACTACCTGAGGATAATGGCAGCTGCTAAGAGTCTATTGGACTTTAGGTAATTTACCCTGTTATACTATACATGCTGTATTTACTTTACCTTGAGGTACGCTCTTAGAAGCAGACCAACTCTGTGGATTTTATTATGAGATTTTATTGTTACTCAATAAATGGTATTATGCTATGATTTTATCTTTGTGCACATGTCTGGAGTATGCGGAGAAAGCAGACGTCGTGATTCCCATCAAAAATCTGATTGATGTGCTGTGTTTCAAGAAACTAGTTTGTAAGCATACACCTATGGGGGCCCCTTCACGTGGTTATCCTATACTTGGCTACCTTGAATACACTTGGAAGAGGGATTTCTTGAAGACACTTTGAGACCCCCATTCATTTGTTGGGACTCTACTGCTCTATGTCTATTCCATTTTTATGTTACAGTTTTCTGTTTGATGCTGGCATTCCTGTTTGTGCGACCCTTTCAGCGCTGTAAGTTACTAATTTAAAGTTATTTGCAGTCAATTTTGACCACATCACAGGTCACAATATTATTTTCATACACTTTCAAACAAAGATTTCAGCAGTTCTTGCCAGTGATAAGAAAAAGGCCATTGTCATGCCTGGGCATAAGACCAAAAATCCACCTCTTATGTGTGTAATTATTTTTACACAAATCCTGACAACAGTTGTCTAGCCATTTGTAGCATTTGTAAAGCCACACTCAGTAGAGGTAGGGACCTTAACCATCTAGGATCCTCATCCATGTTACAGCATTTGAAGCGAGTTCATGGAAAGCTGTTGGGAAAATCAGAAACTTATGTTAAAAAAATAACAACAACCCCGATAATGAAGTGGTTCAGCTGGCATGTGTATGTTACGGACAGAGAGGGAGCGCGTCCAGACCGAATAAACTCTGATTTACTACCTGCATCTCCTACACTTAGCGAAGTTCCCCAATGTCCCTATTAGTAGTTCCCTGGTGACCATTCGACCAATGTATCTTTCACGAATTGGAAGGGAACCTATTAGGTTCCCTCCCTCATGTATTCAATATGGTTTAACAGCAGAATTGTTTAATGTGTTCTCCCCACTATGTACCCCCTCAAACCTTCCCCCTTTTAATTTTGTGTCCTTTCCTTACCCCCATCCCTTTCTACTTTATGTACCCCATAATTTTTGAAAAATTAATAATAAAAATACTATTGAAGTTAAAAAAAAAATAACAACAAGCAGTCCAGCATCATCTACCTCCCTTCTCTCATCTAGATCCCTGCACCTGCAATCTACACCCCCAACACCTTCATCATCAATATCCCCACAAGTGATGGGAGTAAGTCCTGCATCCAAGTTGCTAAGGCTAGATGACTCCTCCACTAACCATGATTACTCTGAAGAATTATTGAGCGTAAGTCCCGCTGCTGCTGTTGCTGCTGGGGGTGGATCTTCAACCCAGAAGAATACTACTAATAGTTTACAACAATTGACTGTTAAACAATCTTTTGCTAGAGGAAGAAAGTAAGAAAAAAATGAAGGATGAAATTAAATTAAGCAAATCCGCTAACTATATTGTAATTGTAGATCTAGGACTTAATTCGCTTTGCCAGGATCCAAGAGCTATCAACATCTTGTAATGACGTCTCCTCCTTCAGTTTCTCTAGAAACTGCTTATCGGAAAAAACTTAGCTTTCCCAAGACACCCAGTGGTGATGCAGATGAGTCAGCACAACATTTTGACATTTGCTCTGCTCTAAAAGAATTGCCCAAAAATCGTGACAGCTCTGCCATAAAACGAATTACAAATTCCATGAGGAAGGCCATTATCTGCAATTACATCAAAGTACACAGACTTCTGTGATGGTGCATTCCAGCGGGGATGAATTAGTATTGCTTGAGGAAGATGTACACAATGATGAGGGTGAATATGATGACAGTGTAGATTGCATGTGCTGAAATCTAGCTAAGAGAAGGGAGGTACCTGATGCTTGTATGCCTAGTAATATTTTGGGTAGTATGGTATTTTGCCAATTTTATGATTTTTTACAGTTAACTTTCACCTTTTTTAGAGAGGATTTTTTTTTCTTTAAAAAGGTACAAGCTTTTTATTTACATTTTTGCTTCCCTGACTTAAAACCACTATGCACTTGAACATAGGCTTTAGCACATGGGGTAGAGGGATTAGTATCATCATGACTGAGACTGGAGAGTGACAATAAAAATGTCACTCCTCCTGTTTCTGTATGAGATATGGCACAATACAATGTGACTGGACACTTTAAAGAACACTTACAGCCCTATTATTACAATTTCTGTTTCAGCACTGAATCCTACCACCTCTTCTGTTTCTGAGTTGAGCTATGGTACAGTAAAATGTTACTACAGATTTAGACCAAGCCAGCCAGCCCTATAATTTCTATTTCAGCAATGACTCTTAGCAATGGAGCACTCCTCTTTGTCTGTTACCTATATAACGCAGTAGAATTTGCCTGCAAATTCAGAATACAAGCCTGCAAGCCCTCCCATTTGTATTTCAGCAATGACTCTTAGCAATGGAGCACTCCTCTTTGTCTGTTACCTATATAACACTTCTGAATTTACCTGCATATTCAGAAGAAAAGCCTGCAAGGACTAGTATTTGCATTTCAACAATGAGATTTAGCAACGCAGCTCTCCTTTTTGTGTTACCTATATAACACACTTTTTGAGTCCGAATGACAAGGTCTTGCATCATCATGACTGACCTTACAAGAAGATGCCCCACTGACAGTTGCAGAACTAGCACTCATAGAGAAAGGCGAAGGACTGATTCTTTCTTTGCCACTGCGTGTGTAGAATGGCATGTTAGCAATTGCAGGTTGTGGCCCTCTAGGGAAGTTCCCAGTGAGACAGAACAGAGAGAAGACTTTAAGAGGCAACTTGACACTGAGGAGTACACCCCGTGAAGGGCAGATACATGAGTCCTAGTAGAACACTAGATAGGAAGAGATGATGAGCCCGAACAGGGTAATCCACGGTGAGGTGGCTACGCAGAGATACAGTGTACAGGGTATGCAGCAGACGATGAAGCATGGATCAGCGGAGGTCAGCAGTGCATGCAGAGTAGATAGCAGGCGTTGATCACAGCAATTACCACTAAGGAGTGAAACAGGTGAGCAGGGATCAGCTATATCCAGGTTATGCAGCAGACGGTGAATCACAGCTATTACCACTTGGAGGTGGAACGGATCAGCGGAAGTCAGCGGTGCATGCAGAGTAAATAGAAGGCGTTGATCATAGCGATTACCACTAACAAGTGGAACAGGTGAGCAGAGATCAGCGGTATTCAGGTTATGCAGCAGATGGTGAACCACAGCTATTAACTGTCGAAGTCAGCAAATTGGATAAAGTCATTTCAATTAAAGTCTAGCAAACTTGGTTGTCTTTGTCTGAAAAGATGCGTACGGTACGCTACGACGTACAAGGGCACGCTACGGCGTGAAAGGGCGTACGCATCCACTACACGTGGCAGCAACAGTAATCGGTCTTTTACCATACATTCGCACAAACACGCACACTTATAAAATAGCACACATTAATGGTAGTTGCAACACATAGTCAGTTATGTCGAAATATAGTAGTATTTATATGTTATAACAGAGTTACATGTATATTAATGAAATACACTGAACAGGTTGAAGGAATCACATCATAATTGGTATCATAATGAACCTCGTTACATATCCTACTGTTTGGTTCACTCTGCGAGGGAATCGCAGAGTGCATACACAAGTTATGAATGATAGAGAATTATGAACTACTTAAGACTAAGGAATCTTGGCGGGAAGAGCAGAGCATACCCCCTGCAGAGATAACCCCCTCCTTTGGATTCCTTTGTATGAACTAGCCAATGATGACGACCCCTTGGACCTTCCTGAGACCTGGACCAATAGATGCAAGCTATTCCATCTTCATTGTATTACTGTATTTGATTGTGTATATAAGCAGCAGCTTGTGATCCAGAGTGCAGACATCTTGTCCCCAGACTTCAGGATTGAATGACTGCACTGGATCCAGAGCGCCTGCGATAAGTAACGGCTGTATTTACTATTACTTCGCTTGAGCATATTATTCTACTTATTTGCGAATAATTTTTTGTGCTTTGGAAACACAAATCGAGGTTCGACAATCGTTATTGGTTAGCGAAGATACGCACATAACATACCACTTGGAGGTGGAATGGATCAGCGAAGGTCAGCGGTGCATGCAGAGTAGATAGCGGGCATTGATCACAGCGATTACCACTAACAAGTGGAACAGGTGAGCAGAGATCAGCGGTATCCAGGTTATGCAGCATACGGTGAACCACAGCTATTACCACTTGGAGGTGTAACGGGTCAGCGGATGTCAGCGGTGCATGCAGAGTAGATAGCAGGGGTAGATACAATGGAGAGAAGGAAGCTGTACAGGTCAGGTGAAGACTTGAAGAACCAGCATTGAGAAGGTGAGGGGAGGAGCCTTATAAATGAGTATTGAACAATGGCTATATAGGCTAGATAACACAGTTGAAGCATAGCACAGGTGCAGACTGGTGCTCACAGCATGCACAATGAAGATAATTTAGATGAGGGCAGGTGTGCCGATGTTTGGGTGGAAATACCTGGAGAGCGGTGTGTGACAGTACCTCCCCCCCCCCTTTAAAGGTGGTCACCGAACACCTAGGACCAGGTTTCCTGGGGAATTTGTTATGAAACTTCTTCAACAGAAGAGGTGCATTAACATCATATGCTCGCATCCAAGATCGTTCCTCGGGGCCAAATCCTTTCCAGTCAACGAGATATCTCAATACCCCTCCAGAATATTTGGAATCCAATATTTGTTTGATCTCAAATTCCTTGGTTTGCTGGATCTCAGGATGAGCGTAAGAGATAATGGGAGAGGAAAATCGATTGATGATCAGAGGCTTCAATAGCGAGATATGGAAGGTATTGGTGATCCAGAGAGCTGAGGGAAGCTGAAGTTTAAAGCACACCGGAAAGATGACTCGAGAGATCTTATAGGGACCGATGTAGCAGGGAGCAAACTTCATACAGAGTACCCTGAGATGAATATTCTTGGTCGACAGCTAGACTTTGTCAACAACCTTCAGGGGAGGCATAGCTCTGCGTTTCCTATCTGCAAATAATTTATACCGAGATGAGGATTTCTTCAATGCCCTTCGAACTTGTGCCCAAGTGGAGAGAAAATCTTGTCTCAAGAAGTTAACTGCTGGAACCTGGGTAGATGGTAGAGCAGAAAATTCTGGAATTCGCGGATGTATGCCATAGACAATGGAAAATGGAGCCTCCGAGGTGGATGTATGAAAGGCATTGTTATGTACAAATTCGGCCCACGGTAACATATCGACCCAGTCTTCTTGGTTGGTTGAGGAGAAGATTGTAAGATAATTCAGGCACTGGGTGGATTGGACATAAAGGAGGTTTTTATGGTCTGTAAACACCGTGACAATGTGTCGGCCCCTTCCAAAAGATAACGCCATACGCTCAATGCTAGTTTAATGGCCAGTAACTCCTTATCACCTATGGAATAGTTTCTTTCAGCTGGTAGGAATTTACGGGAAAAGAAGGCACAGGGGTGGAGTTTCCCTTGAATGAACTTCTGTGAAAGAACAGCTCCCACTCCCATCGTAGATGCATCGACTTCGATAAAAAATGGGAGGGAGAGGTTGGGTTGCTTCAGGACAGGAGCAGTAGGGAATACCTCCTTGAGAAAAGAAAAAGCCTCAACAGCTTCTGGAAGCCAATGCTTGGTGTCAGCACCTTTTTTGGTGAGAGCCACTAGTGGGGCCCCGATGGTGGAGTATCCAGAAATAAAACGTCTGTAATAGTTGGCGAAGCCCAAGAATTGTTGGATAGTCTTGAGAGTATTGGGACAAGGCCATTTCAGAATAGCCTGGACTTTCTCAGGGTCCACCCGGAGACCGGAACCAGACACAATACACTCTAAGAAGGGCAGTTCAGCGGCTTCAAAGGAGCATTTCTACAATTTACAGTAAAGGTTATTTTTCTGCAGTCAAGAAAAAACTTCGGCAAGGTGAAGGCGATGAGACTGGAGGTCTTTAGAAAAGATTAGTATATAACTAAGGTACACTACCACGGAAGAGTACAAAAGGTCACGGAAAATTTCATTAACATAGCTCTGGAGAAGGGAAGTTCCCAGTGAGACAGAACAGAGAGATGACTCTAAAAGGCAACTTGACACTAAGGAGTACACCCCATGAAGGGCAGATACATGAGTAGTAGTAGAACACTAGAGAGGAAGAGATGATGAGCCCAAACAGGGTAATCCATGGTGAGGTGGCTAGGCAGAGATACGGTGTACAGGGTATGCAGCAGACTATGAACCACGGCTATTACCACTTGAAGGGGGAACGGATCAGCGAAGGTCAGCGGTGCATGCAGAGTAGAT
The DNA here is from genome assembly GCF_038048845.1 of Mixophyes fleayi. NCBI lineage: Eukaryota > Metazoa > Chordata > Amphibia > Anura > Limnodynastidae > Mixophyes > Mixophyes fleayi. Next base: position 278,464,767 of record NC_134402.1, read on the forward strand.
AGCGGGTGTTGATCACAACAATTACCACTAAGGAGTGGAACAGGTGAGCAGTGATCAGCGATATCCAGGTTATGCAGCAAATGGTGAACCACATTTATTACCACATGGAGGTGGAACGGATCAGCGGAGGTCAGCGGTGCATGCAGATTAGATACCGGGTGTTGATCACAGCGTTTACCACTAACGAGCGGAACAGGTGAGCAGAGATCAGCAGTATCCAGGTTATGCAGCAGATGGTGAACCACAGCTATTACCACTTGCAGGTGGAACGGATCAGTGGTGCATGCAGAGTAGATAGAGGGCGTTGATCCCAGCGATTACCACTAATGAGTGGAACAGGTGAGCAGAGATCAGCCGTATCCAGGTTATGCAGCAGACGGTGAACCACAGCTATTACCACTTGGAGGTGGAACGGATCAGCGGATGTTAGCGGTGCATACAGAGTAGATGGCAGCGGTAGATACAACGGAGAGAAGGAAGCTGTACAGGCAAGGTAAAGACTCGAAGAACCAGCACTGAAAAGGTGAAGGGAGGAGCCTTATAAAGGAGTACTGACCAATGACTAGATAGGCCAGATAACACAGGTGAAACATAGCACAGGTGCAGACTGCTGCTGACAGCATGCACAATGAAGATAATTTAGATGAGGGCAGGTGTGCCGATGTTTGGGTGGAAATACCCGGAGAGCGGTGTGTGACAAGTGACTTCACATGTACACAACCTTTATTGCTTATATGTTAGAAAAACAAGCCAAGTATGAGCTTGTTCATACAATACATGAGAGGCACAGGCAGTATTATATGTACAATGATCATTTGTAATTGTGGTATACCACAGAATGTGGTTATCTGACATTTATGCTGAAAGGTTAGCAAAAGGAATTTTTAACTGTGAGATTATTGCTTATTAGCCATGCTATATGTGTATATTAAGGAGTAGAAGAACAAAGGTTGGATCTCGCATAGTGGATAAGGCCTGGACAGTGGATCACCACAGACTGTAAGTTGATAAAGTACCATGGTAAAGGACATAGCAAAACATCTAAATAATTTAGATTTGAGCTGATGTAGAGGGTCCGAGTAGAAGGCTTTCAGCACAGAGGGGTTTGTTATGGCAGGCATTCTATGAATAGACTGAGGGGCAATTGAAATTGAACTGTAGGCAGTCTGTGATCAATTGTTTCTTGTTAGCAAGAAAATAAAGGGAATATTTGCAGATTATGTTGTAGCTATAAAAAAACACAGAAAAAGAGATAGGTGGGAGATACAGATGGCATGGATTTGTGCTGTGAATCAACAAGGAGAGTGGGGAGATTTAAAAGGGACAATTGTCAGACATATTGACATAGATCACTATGATCCCCTAGCAAGCCTACAATTTTAATTCAAAACTAATGACCCCAGTGCAATGAGACAAAAATGTTAACCACTGTGCCACAATGCTGCCCATACCCAATGGTAATGTGACTCCCCATATGGAAGCTACAGCAGAGATTGAGTAATGAAGGGAGAGGAACACATGTACTTGTCTAATACAGGGCAGTAAGTTAATGAACAAATAACTGAAGAAACTGGAACTTGCAATTCTGGAGAGAATAGTGATTTGACAGCTAAATACATACAGAACCTGATTAGTAGATACTAACATGTATGCTGAGAGGATTTAGAGGGATTTAGAGGGAGACAAAGTGCAATTAAACCTTTAGGAAGGTGGGAAACAAACCACAGATCCGATCCTGGTTTTAGGTCGCACGTGAGAAAGATACAACTGAGCTCTAACCACGTATTACCTTAAAGAACTAATATAGTAGTGAAACCAGAAAGAGAGGTTGTGTGTGGTAAAACAAAGAGAACACAAACACATACTCACTGCTCACATATTCATTCCACTGCTATTAATACCTGTGTTTTTATGGAATTATGAGGGAAAATGAGGTATTACATTGCAGAGCTTTTGATGTTATGCATCTTGCAGAAGAAGAAAATAGGGGGTGGCTTACATAAAAATAAGAGGTGTGGCTTATCAAAGTGGCAGCACCAGAATCCTTACCGATAAAAGAAATGGGTGTGACTTACTGAAGGGGTGGCAACAGCACAAGTAGCCACTGCCCATAATCTCATCAACTTTCTTGCAGATAAGCAAGTAACAGGACAAAGGAGTTTAAGCCAAGAAATGGGCCTAGCCCATTGATAAACACTTGTTGATGCTGCCCTTAACCCCAATAGCAGATCTAACTGTGATGATGCTACTACTGCAAAAAATGTGCCTCACCTGTCTGATGGATGGATGCCCATAAAGTAGCAACATAACTTAAAAGATTTAAAGTCTACGACCTGGGTAAGTGAAGACAAATGGAACCACCTGTGAGTCTAAGCCCACCAAAGACACTTTAACAATGATACACAGTCTGGTTATTTAGACCTGAGAGACCAGTTAAATGAGCTATGGGCTCAGGATCAAATTTTATGTATCACAATGGACACTGAAGATAGTCAACTGCAAAATTTATGCCGAACTACATAAGTAGCCTCTAAGAAGAAAATCTCCATAGACACAGAGGGGCTCAGTCTGTTCAACTGTGACCAATGGATGTCATTGATCTACTGGACATGGATACCAGAGAAGAACAATGCAGCGGCACAACCATGAGCACGTGCTCAGGACTGATGCAAGCAACACTTTCTAAAACAGTACAGTACGCCAGCACTTGCACAACATGTTGGGTGGCAGGACACACAAGACAGCCCATTGGTAGTGACAGTGATAGGGAGGCCAAGGCTGAAGGACTCCGATAGATCCCTTTGCCACTTATGAGTGCCCTGCTATGAAAACTGCTCATTGTCACTTCTGAATGCTGATTTTTTTTTTTTAACATAAAAGTTTAAAAAAGCAGTTCCATTTCATATTTGTGGTACAGTGTCTTGCTTTATTTAAAGACTTTCCAACCTCTTACAACATCAATTCTGGTTTATGAAAATCCTCACATTGCCATATGAATGAGGTTAGTCATTAATTTCATAATAATGCATGGTTTTCTTACAATAAAGAGAAAAATCATCCAGCAACAATGCTGTGAACCAGTAAAAGAGCTGCCATTCTACTTGTACATCAAAAATGCAGAATTCTCAGTTACACATAGGTGCTAGAAAGGGTGGGGTTATCCAGAAAGGAAAATACAGAGAAAATCCCCCAGCAACACTGCTGTGCACCAGTAAAAGAGCTGTTATTCTACTTGTACATAAAAAAGCAGAATTCTCAGTTACACACATTTGCAAATGTATGGTAAACCACCAGACCCATCAAGGGGCTTCTACTAATAGGGTGGTCCTAAATCTAAACAATGAGAGTCCCTATATTGGATCATGCATTCATGTGTTTTTAAATTGAGAGGTGGTTAGCAGACAGGCATTTCGTGGGCCAGTGGCAGATCTAAGAGGGTAACAAGGAGCGTATTTTGAGATAAGATTTGAGATATATGAAGTGGTGGAGTTGTTGAGGGCTTTGCAAGTAAATGTGAGTAATTTCATTTGGATTGTGGAGGACATGGGAAGCCAGAGTAGGTTTCTGCAAGAGAGGAAAAGCAGTCTCGCTGCGACATTTAATAGGTATTGAAGAGGGGATAGATGGGTGACGGGAATGTCAGATAGGAGAAGTTTGAACTAATCAAGGTGGGAGATGATGAGAGAGTGGATGAGAGTTTCGGTAGCATTTTGGGTAAGAAAAGGATGTATTCTGGCAATGTTTCTAAGGTGGAGCCTACAGAACTGGAAAAGTAACAAAAGAGTAAATTGCAGTGTTACTGACGGTGAAGGGAATTTGAAGTGTAAAAAAAGCTGTATAAAGACACACATATTTGTCCCACTTAAGCCAGACGATGGCTTGGTTTGTGATTAACCATGTCGGTAGGTGGATAGTTCTGGAGGCCGAATCCTGTAAAATCTCCTCTCTGGTTGCGATTGTGGGAGACCCAACCAGAGGGTGGCCCACATCAACACATCAATCACATCTAGTAGTTCATTTTTCCCGTCAAGTATGGAACCATTGTAAACTCCACTTTAGCACTATCGCTTACACCTCACCCCTTACCCCACTCTGGAACAATTTTAAGTTTACTCCTGGTCAGTCATCTTTCTGTCTCTCACATTGGTCCTCTAAGGAATCAGAATGGTGATAGATGTTCTGGAAAAAGATAAATGCACCACTTTGGAAGCGGTACAAAAAGAATTGAGCTCCGGGCGGTGAGACCTTTAGAATAGACATTATGGACCTGATTAATCTTCAAACACAATGTGAACGCAACTTGCATGCACGTACCCCCGTATTCAAATACAAGTGGAGCTCAAGATACATTTCCATTTGAGCTGGATATACACATGCAAAAAACAAAACTATAAAATAAATTACAATCTCATAATACTAGAACATTAACACAAATATGTGTTTTAAAAATATATATGGACCACAAACAAAAAATGTTTAAATGCACCACAAACAAAAATGAAGCTGAAATTCAACATTTTAAAAATATGACAATATTATATGGGGTAGGTAGTAATAATGTATAGAAGCAGAAAAAAATGTACACTCTTAGTCAGGGCTGCCAAGAAGAATTCAGGGCCCGGGTACAACAAATTCATGGGGCCCCCCTCATAGTGAAGTAAGCCCCAAAATTTTTTTGCGCCGCCTTACGGCGGCGCAAAAAAAATTAGGTATATGGTCATATATTCAGGGGCGTGGCTAGCCAAACGGCAGTGCAAAAATTTTGGGAGGTGCGGTCATGCATTTGGGGGCGTGGCAAACGTGCCATTGGGGCGTGGCTAACATAAAAACCACTAGGCTCTCAATTCGCCGGAGCGTCACATATGTTTAAGCACTCCTGACTTTCAGGACATCTACCACCACAGGGTAGTATACAAACAATGCAGTGTGTACACAAACAGTTCAGTCTTGGCCTACACCTTACATTGGACACAACATTCACCAAAAATTGGTATTGTCCCTACTAGAATCACAACATTTCACACACTGTGCTGCTCTCTCCTACCTGTTCTTCTCCACTTTCTCCACCTGTGGCTGCTGCTTTCTTTAGTTGTGGCTTGTCCGGATCCAGAAATGTTGAAGGACCTATTTTGAAAAAAAAATGGCTACATTTAGAAAATTACAGCCAGCCCCAGCGTTAAATCAATAGCACCCACGATTAATAATTAGGCCTTCCTCCAGCTCCAATATTACAATAATGTGCCCCTTCATCATCGCCATGCCTTATGATCACACTGTGCCCTCCATGCTGTTTTTGCCCCCTTCATCTGGCTCCCCTTCATCAGACTATACTATGCTGCTCCCCCCCTTTTTCAATCCCACTGTGCCATGCCTCCCCCCCCCCTTTGTAACCCCACTGTGTCATGCTGCCCACCATTTTTTAACCCCACTGTGCCATGCTGACCCCTGTTTATTAACCCCACTGTGCCATACTGCCCCGTTTTTTAACCCATCTGTGCCCCTCTCATTTTTTCACCCCCTCTGTCATGCTGCTTTCCCATTTTTTAACCCCTCTGTGCTCCCCCCTCAATTTTTAACCCCTCTGACATGCTGCTTTCCCATTTTTTAACCCATCTGTGCCCCTCTCATTTTTTAACCCCTCTGACATGCTGCTTTCCCGTTTTTTAACCCCTCTGTGCTCCCCCCTCAATTTTTAACCCCTCTGACATGCTGCTTTCCCATTTTTTAACCCCTCTGTGCCCCCACTCATTTTTTAACCCCTCTGACATGCTGCTTTCCCATTTTTTAACCCCTCTGTGCTCCCCCTCATTTTTTAACCCCTCTGACATGCTGCTTCCCCGTTTTTAACCCCTTTGACATGCTGCTTTCCCGTTTTTTAACCCCTTTGTGCTCCCCCTCATTTTTTAACCCCTCTGTCATGCTGCCCCCCCCCCCGTTTTTTAACCCCTCTGTGCCCCCCTCGTTTTCCTCCCTTCACTTACCTTTTCTCCTCTCTTGGTCTTCTCTGCTGCTCTGTGCTCCATTGTTCCAGACTGACTGAATGCTGGGCATGACATGATGACATCACACCCAGCATTCAGACAGTCTGAATAGAGCACAGAGCAGCAGAGAGGAGGGATGCCGGCTCCGCGATCAGGTGAGTATGTTTTTTTTTTTTTTTAAACTAGCCTGCTCCCCCCACCAACGACCGAGCCCCCCCCCCCCCCCCCCCCGCCAAAAAAAAAAAAAAAAAAAAAAGGAAAGGAAAAAAAACGTTTTAAAAAAAAATTAAAACATTAAAAAAAATCAGCAGCGCAAGGGCCCGGGCCGGGCCCCCTGACATGCCGGGCCCGGGTAATTAGTACCCGCTCCCCCCCCCTCTCGGCGGCCCTGCTCTTAGTAGCTAACTGCTATTGCTACTATGCGTGACTCATGGTACAACTGAATGGACAAGGGAACATAGGGGACTTATTTATTTATTTAAACCTGCTGTCCTAATGGATTTTGCAATATGATTGTCACGCTATACACTTTAAAGACCTTATATTTATGATTGATACACAAACAAAAAAATGAATGTTAACCAAACTATACTTAACATCAATTTTGACATGCGACTTGTGTTACATACAAATGTGACTCTCGTTACATTTCTGTCCCCAGTCAAATGGTCAGAAAATGTATATGCTATTACGTCTTGTAGTCACAAAATTTAGACTGCTACTATTGATGAACTGCTTACCCTAAAAGTACCTTATGGAGCAGCAACTATGAAATTACGATTCTATAATTTCATGGATAGAACACTTTGTTTCATTTATTTTTGTGTCAGTCTCTATATTGAAGATTTCATCAATAGACATTTATTATTTTAAATAAGCTTGCTTCTGCTTAAATCAGACACGCATACTATTTTCCACATATAGATCCTTTTAGTCAGCGTTTTATGTATTTATCTGAATGTAATTATTCTGAGATATATGTATGTATATACCTATATATTACATTAAAAAAAATCATTATTTTCTCAACGCATACTGAACATACCGTATATACACGAGTATAAGTCGACCCGAATATAAGCCGAGGTACCTAATTTTACCACAAAAAAACTGGGAAAACTTATTGACTCGAGTATAAGCCTAGGGTGGGAAATGCAGCAGCTACTAGTAAATTTCAAAAATAAAAATGATATATACAATCTATAAAAACAAATGTATTGTTCCCAGACTAGATAAATAAATAGGATGATTGACTGGTGTAGCAATACCAACATGTAATATATCACAAAGGATATATAGGAGATGCAGACCTCAATAAACAGTACTGAAGAGAATGGTGGTATATCCGGAGGCTCCAAACTGTATAGGACATAACAATAAGTAACAATGCAGAGCAGTGTTGGTGTGTATAACTCACGATTTCTTAATAGCAGTTCTCAGTCCGTCCGCGGTATTCCTTAAAGACTGCAAGCAAACAGATGGGGTGCGCTGACTATAATAGCCGTCCAGACACAAAGTCTTTTGAAGGAAAGTTCCTAGCTCCGTTTGGTCCTACCACTCCAATAGCGCTGGTTGAAGTAGTGATGTTTCCATTCTTCAGACGCGCCTGTGCAGGAGGTTCCTGACGTCCCGGCTGTTACTGATTTCCTCATGTCTCACTAAACAGGCTGTCAGTGCAGTCCAGCGCTGCAGCGGCAGAGGATGAATGGGATGTGAAGCGATGATTCATTTACCATTCATCGCTTCATCGCTAGGAACTTTCCTTCAAAAGACTTTGTGTCTGGACGGCTATTATAGTCAGCGCACCCCATCTGTTTGCTTGCAGTCTTTAAGGAATACCGCGGACGGACTGAGAACTGCTATCAAGAAATCGTGAGTTATACACTCCAACACTGCAATGCATTGTTACTTATTGTTATGTCCTATACAGTTTGGAGCCTCCGGATATACCACCATTCCTTTCAGTACTATTTATTGAGGTCTGCATCTCCATCCCCCGAGTATAAGCCGAGGAGGGCTTTTTCAGCACAAAAAAAGTGCTGAAAAACTCGGCTTATACTCGAGTATATACGGTAATCCACTTTTAAAGTTTCTCTACCTTGCATATACAGGTTCTGTGCATTGTAGAGGTATGCATACTTCAGTAAGTGCAGTTGGTACAAATTATATGGCTATAAAAACATAAGTACAAGATGCCCAGAGCTTGAATTGGCCGCATCTGCATTGGCATGCCCCTACTGTACATTTCTATGTTCATCTGCCCCTTCCCTTCCCCATTCCGGTCATCAGGACGAAGACAGTCGAAGGTGTCATTTGCGTTCAGACATGAATTGCATGAAATTGGGTTCATTGACATAAAGTCCGTTTATGAGCATGAGCAGAGCAATTTCATGCTAGATACGGCACGCAAAGGGACTTATGTCTGAAGATGAATTAGACTCTATGTTTCTACTCTCCCCAAAACTCACATTACCAGACCCCTGACACTACTTGAGTCATTTTGTTACCGCAAACCCCTCTCCAAAGGTATGAACTCATACCTCTATAGCTTACTGATTAATGCAAAACAGTCCTCTACACCTAAACATGAAACCAATTGGGGAACAGATATGGACAGGCCTTCGGACGTGGACATATGGTCAATGTTTAGGGAAAGGGTGTCAAAGTCCTCCATTTCAACTCACATTAAAGAAAACTCATATAAATCTACATTAGGTGGTACCTAGTACCAACTTCAGAGGATCTTTGGAACGTCTTCCCATTGTTGGATAGGTTGTGGTGAACTAGGTATCTTCTACTATATCTGGTGGACCTGTCCTATAATAACCAGTTTCTGGAACAACATAGCAAGTCTTATCTCTAAAATCATTATAATGCCCATCTCTAAAGACCCCTGGTGCTTTTGGACCTACCAATAGAGGGTCTATATAACACCTCCAACAAAATATTTGATCACGTTCTTAATATGCCCAGATGCCTACTTGCGAGCCATTGTAATCAACTGGACCCCCTTCCTTACAACAGGTGCATAATAAAATATGGCACCTTGACCAAAAAGAAAATATCTGCTCACCTGTACAATAAAACCTATACATTTACCCAGACGTGGAGCCTATTTTACTAGTTTAACAATCCAACCTCCCAAAAGAAAAACCCTCTAGCGGACTTTCAGTACTTTTTAGTAGTCCTTATACACTTGCTATTAAACTCACTTGTTGTCAGTTCCCCCTCAATGGTATGCTCACCCACCTTGCGCCTTCCCGGGGCCTTGGAGCCATTCTTTGCTTCTGCTACCCTTCCTCCCTTTACCCCCTTTTTTCTCTTCCTATCATTCATGTTAAATATACTTAGACATCACGAATGGGCAATATTGTACCCTTCAATCTTAGGCATCTCTATGCTATAATAATTGTGTTCTATTTGCTGATTTGAATTTGCCTACTATCCTGTGATCCATTGCTGCCTTTTTGTACCCGCTTCTTGCCTGTTGTTGTTTGCATTGTTATATATAACCATCAAAATAAAGTCTTAAAAAAAGAAATGAAAAAAATGCACATATTTATGCCGATATACTGAGTCAGACACATCTCAAGATGCATACTGCTCTGCACTAGTAGCATATATGCCTGGTTGACGTTAAAATTACACCCAACCAGATCATAAGCACAAAAAGAGGTTTTTTTAACATTAGTTTTGATAATGAAAAACACATTTACTGTTGGGTTTGATTTAAATGAAAAAAAACCCTATATAGCAGATATAATCTTCCTTTTTGTGTACAAATGAAATTAACAAAAAAATTAATTATAAAATTTGCCCACAAAATCATGTATTATAGACATGATCAATGAAGGAAGCATTTCAGAAGTCAGTCCGCAATCAGCCAATCAAAAGCGGCTAGCTAGTGCTGGCGACCGTCATCATCATCAATGCATGTATTTGCACAATGCCTTGCAATTACGCGAACATGCCCTTACTGTACTTAGATTACATTTGTCCTCCCCTTCCCTCCCCCTTTCCACCTCTCCAAGCATAAGGAGGCACAAGGTTCAGATCTGCATATGGACATAAGTGCACATTTTTTTTAAGGATGAGCGCACTCGGATTCCTGGAATCCGAGCCCCCCCCGAACATTGCGGATCCGAGTCAGATACGAGCACTGTCCGGGTATTCCCGCCGATTCCGAAATTTAAAACAAGGCTCTGAGTCATAATCCCGCTGTCGGATCTCGCGATACTCGGAACCTTTAAATTCCCCGCTTGCCGCCGCCATCTTCACTCGGGCATTGATCAGGGAAGAGGGAGGGTGTGTTAGGTGGTCCTCTGTCCTGCTATTTCTCGTGCTGTGCTGTGCTGTGCTCTGTCCTGCTGAGTCCAGTGGTGCTTTTGGCAGTGCTCTGTCCTGCTGAGTCCAGTGGTGCATCAGTCCAGTGCTCTGTCCTTGCTGAGTCCAGCGGTGCATTTTGTCCTGTGCTTTGTTCTGCAAAGTGCATATTTCTTTCAAAAGTATTAAAAATTCTTCCATAAAAAGAAAAAAAAAGAAAAATTCTACAAAAATCCTTTTAAATTAATATAAAAAAAATAAAAAATAAAAAAAGTCCTTGCTGAGTCCAGTGGTGCATCAGTCCAGTGCTCTGTCCTTGCTGAGTCCAGTGGTGCATCAGTCCAGTGCTCTGTCCTTGCTGAGTCCAGTGGTGCATCAGTCCAGTGCTCTGTCCTTGCTGAGTCCAGTGGTGCATCAGTCCAGTGCTCTGTCCTTGCTGAGTCCAGTGGTGCATCAGTCCAGTGCTCTGTCCTTGCTGAGTCCAGTGGTGCATCAGTCCAGTGCTCTGTCCTTGCTGAGTCCAGCGGTGCATTTTGTCCTGTGCTTTGTTCTGCAAAGTGCATATTTCTTTCAAAAGTATTAAAAATACTTCCATAAAAAGAAAAAAAAAGAAAAATTCTACAAAAATCCTTTTAAATTAATATAAAAAAAAAATCAAAAAAGTCCTTGCTGAGTCCAGTGGTGCATCAGTCCAGTGCTCTGTCCTTGCTGAGTCCAGCGGTGCTTTTGTCCTGTGCTTTGTTTTGCTAAGTGCATCTTTATTTTAAAAGTATTAAAAAATCTTCCAAAAAAATTATAATTCGACAAAAATCCTTTTAAAAAAATATAAAAAAATATTCTTAAAAAGTCTAAAAAAAATTATTGCAGTCCATTAACATTAATACTGCAATTTATTAAAAATTGTTCACTGTTTTTGCGGTATTTAAAAAATAGTACTGTAATACAACGTGTGCTGCATATAATGGAGTACCAAAATTTGGGGGATAAAGTAGGGAAAGACCAAGACCCACTTCCTCCTAATGCTGAAGCTGCTGCCACTAGTCATGACATAGACGATGAAATGCCATCAACGTCGTCTGCCAAGGCCTATGGCCAATCTCCTAGTAGAGGGCATGTAAAATCCAAAAAGTAAAAGTTCACTACAATTAGTAAAAAAAGAAAATTGAAAATATCTGAGGAGAAACGTAAACTTGCCAATATGCCCTTTACGACACGGAGTGGCAAGGAACGGCTTAGGCCCTGGCCCGTGTTCAGCACTAGTGGTTCAGCTTCACCCAAGGATCTAAGCCCTTCTCCCCCCCCCCCCCAAAAAATTTAAAAGAGTTATGCTGTCAGCAACAACACAGCAAACAACTCTGCCTTCTAAACAGATGACATCACAAATCCCCAAGGCGAGTTCAAGGGTGTTGATGGTTGCGAAGGCTGACCTTCCCATCACTGTACGGGAAGAGGTGACTCCATCCACCATTTGCAGCACACCCTCTGCATATTCTGTAAGGATGACCCACAGTGTCGCTCCAGATTTGGATAATCAAGGTGTCAAGGAGGCTATTGATGTAGCTGGCATTGTGGAGGAACTTGGAGCCTGATTCATCAAGGTACGCAAACGCATACGCATCTGCTAATTTGTCCTGCGCATGCGCGAAACAACACTTGAGATGCGTGTGAGGAAACGGGGTGATACTGGACTGAGAACTATGTAATCATCACCCGTTTCTCACGGTTTATTGTACTTTTTAATCCTTGGCCCAGTCTAAGTATATACACCAGAGCATTGGTGTATTATGTGTATTATTATTTCATGTTATTGGATACATTTTGCCCATACTATTACCTGTGATATTGTATGTAGTATAAATAGAAACAATATTGCCATACTGTGTGAAAATATCAGAACAACAGCAGTCATTTTGCTTGTGCTAGCTAATGTAATTACCATTTGTCTCAAATGTGTATTGTATGGGGTGCAGCTGAGATGAGGTTTGTTATCAGAACAATGTCTGAGTTAACTAGCTGGCAGCCCATGTTAATTAGCTAGGTCAACAGATAACCTGAGAGGTAATGAGGTTAGAACTTCTACTCATATGTAATGTGCCTCCACAGTAATATATTGGTTGAAATAGCATGGGGAAATGTATCAATATGTGTAAATATAAATGTAATTGTATCAAAAGGTATCACAGACTTATATTGTGTAACCCTACTGATATAATGTGTCAAAAGTCTTATTGTTCCATGTAAGCGTGCAGTGTCATTCCTTGATGTACTATTGTAACCCCATGTGTAGTGTATCCAGCCAAAACAGCTAATTGAGTCAAGCCATTCTATTGTCTAATCAAGGTAACAGGGACAGTATGTCTAGCAGCTAAATTGTTGACTGGGAGGCCCCTTCTGTAAAGGGGAGTTTTGAGACATTTGACCCTACTTCCTGGGTACAGAGAAAATAATATAGGGGAGGAGAATGCCAGGAGAGTATGCTAGTTTGGAGGATCCTGGTGTAGAAGACATCAGTGAAAAGGACTCTGGGCCAGGCACTGTGGTGCCGCTGGAGGGAACCCTACCAGGACAGGGTTGGTGTGAGCTAGTAACCCAGGCTAGGAGACACCATAACTGTTTTGCTAAACGGTAGTGGTAATATTGCGGGAGGATAAGACTCTGAAAGGGACAGAGATTATGACTTTGGAGTGCTGACTGCAGGAGGCTGCTGGAGGATACGTGCTACCATTTACCCTGTAACTTGTGAACGTCTTGTGGTGTTGTGCTGTCGTAATAAAGTCTTATTTTGGATATATCCTGGTCTACCCGAGTGAGTTGTATCCCACAGAGGGTAACTTCCATCCCAGCTAAGGGTGGTATCCTCACATTTGGTGGCAGCGGTGGGATCACTCGGCCCGGTGTCACAAGAACCGGGAAGGCTGCAAAGGACGCAAGCGGTTGTGGTCCAAGAGCCTTGTAGGTACAGCACAGCACGGGCTACACAGCACCCAAAGGAAGCCTATCAGAGGAGTTGCAAGAAACGTGAGACATGATCAAGTATAACTCCCCAAAACTGGGTGAACTCCGGGGATTATGCCAGACAAGGGAAATTGCTACTACACAGGATGACTTCAGGCCACAACTAGTGGAAAAACTATGCAAATGGGACCTGTGCCTACTCGATAATGCAGGCAGGATGAAAATAGCAGAGGTCCCAGCAGTGGAAGGCACCCAAGTTGGGACTTATGTTGCAGAAATCCTGAAAGCCAAGGAGTTGTATGAGGACCAGGAGCAGCCAGTAAGGATTCAGGAGATTGCAGCTACAATGCAAACATCCCCCACCCCAGGCCAGTCAGCAGTGCACCGTGGAAGCTATGACTATGGTCAGCTTCGTCAAGAGCTGCAGCACGTCCTCAGTCAGTGGATCCAGAGAAAAGGACTTGAGCTGGTAAAAGCAGGGCTGACTGAGATATTTCCCAGCCTTCAGGATTGGGTGGCAAAGTGTAACCCACAGTCCTGGGATAAAGCAGAAAAGGGGCAGCGTGAAGGCCAAAGGCGACCCAGCAGCCAAGGACAAGCAATACCACACTTGGGACAAGGCGGGAAGTGGTGCCTTCGATATGGATACTGGGGACATCTTCAACAGCAGTGTCCCAGGAAAGGAGGTCAATTAGACCAATTAACATCCACGGGGGTTGTTGGCAGGAGCCACCCCCGGAAAAACAAACACTACCACCCGGATGCGCCAGAGGCGGGGGGGGGGTAAAGGCCACTTGCAATGCTGTGGCTGACATGAGGCAAACAACAGGAGAACGCCTTTACAGGCACTTGAAACCTGTATGGGTGGATGGCAGAAAAGCCCAAGGGATTAGGGACTGTGGGGCAGCCATCACCCTGGTACGGCCCGAGTTGGTGGATTCAAGAAGACTTATCCCCAACAAGTACTTTAAAATTAGGATGGAGGATGGACGATGGGCAGAGATTCCAACAGCCCAAGTCCAGTTGCATTGGGGCCATTGTAACAACCTGGTGGAAGTTGGAGTTATGGCAGGAATGTCCAATGAGGTGATTTTGGGCAATGATTTGGGGCAAGACCTCGGGAATTATTTTGTTGGAAAAGCCCATAGAAAGGTGAGCCCCAGGCAGAGGAAGAACAACCACTTCTACACGCCAGTAACTAACGGGTATCAGCAACCTCTCTTTACCATCTCCGGGCCTCTGAGGGTGAGTAGCCAAGACCATCCTGAGGGGGGGGTTAGTCCTGGGGGAGGAGGATAAATCTAGAATGCAAGATGCCCAGCTACTAGATCCAGATCTAGAAGGGATGCGGGCACTAGCAGATATGTCGTATAAGACTGGGGTGGTAGAGGATTGTGCTTGGTTGGATGGGTTACTGTATACGGTGTCCAGCCCAAATCATAAGTACAGGTTGGTAGTCCCACCCGAATATCGGGATCGGTTTATAGCTCAGGCCCATGGGGAAGGGGGTACTGATCACCGAGGAAAAAGGAGAACACGTGCCAGGCTCAGACAGCAGTTCATGTGGTTAGGTTTAGCGAGGGATGTAGACCGCTACATAGCCAACTGTGCAGACTGCAAGAATATGTTAGGGCAGGGCTGCAACAGTGACATTCGGACACAGGAGGGGAGAAGGCAGCATAGAAAGCAGGACATTGATGACTGCGTGATGTTACTCTCAGTAGTCCCTGTAGGAGATAGTGTGCAGCAGGATTCCTGCAAGAAGCCAGTCCATAAGCGGACGCAGTCTGCGAAAATGAGTAATCCCAGTGCAGAAGGGAACTGGGGAAGGGGGAGGCGTAGCCAGACAGGACCCCAGACAACCAGGGAAAGGCAGTCAGTAAGGCTCTTAGACAGCAGGGCTCAGAGTAGCTACTGGAGCAGGAGACCGAGACTTCCCGCAGAGGTTCTGGGAATTGATAGGTGCTGGCGGCTACAAGAATATAACAAGGTGCAGCAAGTGAACGCTGGAGGCTGCGCACAGCCCAGCAGGAAATTGGTTCATCTCGTGGGAGACCACATAAAACCTGCAGTAGTGTCTGCAGAAGAGACTGGGGCTCAAGTTTAAAAAGTAGGGGAGGAATGTGAGGAAACGGGGTGCTACTGGACTGAGAACTATGTAATCATCACCCGTTTCTCACGGTTTATTGTACTTTTTAATCCTTGGCCCAGTCTAAGTATATACACCAGAGCATTGGTGTATTATGTGTATTATTATTTCATGTTATTGGATACATTTTGCCCATACTATTACCTGTGATATTGTATGTAGTATAAATAGAAACAATATTGCCATACTGTGTGAAAATATCAGAACAACAGCAGTCATTTTGCTTGTGCTAGCTAATGTAATTACCATTTGTCTCAAATGTGTATTGTATGGGGTGCAGCTGAGATGAGGTTTGTAATCAGAACAATGTCTGAGTTAACTAGCTGGCAGCCCATGTTAATTAGCTAGGTCAACAGATAACCTGAGAGGTAATGAGGTTAGAACTTCTACTCATATGTAATGTGCCTCCACAGTAATATATTGGTTGAAATAGCATGGGGAAATGTATCAATATGTGTAAATATAAATGTAATTGTATCAAAAGGTATCACAGACTTATATTGTGTAACCCTGCTGATATAATGTGTCAAAAGTCTTATTGTTCCATGTAAGCGTGCAGTGTCATTCCTTGATGTACTATTGTAACCCCATGTGTAGTGTATCCAGCTAAAACAGCTAATTGAGTCAAGCCATTCTATTGTCTAATCAAGGTAACAGGGACAGTATGTCTAGCAGCTAAATTGTTGACTGGGAGGCCCCTTCTGTAAAGGGGAGTTTTGAGACATTTGACCCTACTTCCTGGGTACAGAGAAAATAATATAGGGGAGGAGAATGCCAGGAGAGTATGCTAGTTTGGAGGATCTTGGTGTAGAAGACATCAGGGAAAAGGACTCTGGGCCAGGCACTGTGGTGCCGCTGGAGGGAACCCTACCAGGACAGGGTTGGTGTGAGCTAGTAACCCAGGCTAGGAGACACCATAACTGTTTTGCTAAACGGTAGTGGTAATATTGCGGGAGGATAAGACCCTGAAAGGGACAGAGATTATGACTTTGGAGTGCTGACTGCAGGAGGCTGCTGGAGGATACGTGCTACCATTTACCCTGTAACTTGTGAACATCTTGTGGTGTTGTGCTGTCGTAATAAAGTCTTATTTTTGATATATCCTGGTCTACCCGAGTGAGTTGAATCCCACAGAGGGTAACTTCCATACCAGCTAAGAGTGGTATCCTCACAATGCGCAAAACGACACTTGAGATGCGCAAAACGCCACTTGCGCTACGCAATCACGGCAGATACTACTCTTAACGTCAACGCAATCTCAAAGGACAACGCAAATAGATTTGAGATGGCTGCTGACCACTTGAGAACAAAGGGGTTGGAATGGGCGGAGAGTAGGCGCGGACTGGGCGAAGATGAGACACCATTTGAGTAAAGTAGGCGTTATACATTTTTACTTGAGAACAGTAGGCGTTCCCTCTTTCCAGTTGAGTGAAACTGACGTCACTCCTGTCTCAAATCTTTTACAAAAGTTAATAACGGCCAGGGTCATGTTTAAATCCCAAAAACCCCCTTTAGAAGGCTTGCACGAAGTTGCCTTCGTTTGCTTTTCTTTGCATATTCCGTGCCTCATCGGTGTTTTGGAGTGAGTTTCATATGTTCCCACATGAGGAGGGTGATGTTTGATCTGATAAGCGCATACCACCTTTTGGAGATGTAAGCATACACCCGAGAGGGGATTTGAGGAGAAGAAATCACAAGTGCGGTTCTTTGAGGAGAATTACATATTTAGAACTTTTTCACACACTATCAATCTGGTGGTGGACTTATAGCATTGCATTTATTTTTACATATTATGCTATGTGGTTTTGTATGTTTTTGTGTTTCCATACATGTACATGTCTCATGTGATGGTGGCATTGAATTCTAAGTGGAAGACACCATCTGGCCATGAATAGAATATTTTGACTGTGATTATCTATAGGCATGAAAAGAAGCGCCAGTGTATGTATTTATTTTACCTTGTATATCTATGTCATTTGGAATTTGTTGTGGAAATTCTAAAGTGTATACACGGCTGCATGCTGGAGTGAAGCGCCTGACAGAGCTGATTATTAATTCCATAACAATTAACATTAGTCTCAATATGCAACATGGATGATTTGACACTTGTTGATGGTGCCTTTTCAATATAATAAAAGAAAAATACACATAGAATAACTGTACACTTTTTAAAGGAACTTACATGCATTTTATGAGCTATTGTAAACAAAGTGTTCAATTACCACAGGGTAAGTTTGGACACCAACACAAATATTGTAAGGAAATATCCTTAATCCGTAATTAAGGATCCCTAAGACACAAGTGAATTAGTGAGGTCTTGAACACACACACATTTGCAAGCTTCAAAGGTGCCTTAGCTATCTGCTATGCCACTGTACAAGTAGTGACGAGAACAGAATAGAATAACAATGAAAGATGAGCACCAACGTATATAATAAGTTGGTGTCCTTAAAAGATGTTTAAAACTCCAAATATTTTCACATATTATACACGGTAGGAACTGGTATATGGTGAGTAAAAATGTATGCATATTGAATTATATCCATGTTCATTAATACAAATTAAAAGTATATTAATATTGCTACAATTTTTGTGTTCTCTTTTTCTACTTCTGAGAGTATAGATTTACTATGTCTTTGCAATAAAGTCTTTTGCTACAACTCCTTTCATCTGTTGTAAGTGATCACAATGTTCAACATGACAGATGGGCAGATTAAACACCAAACCATATACAAAAGCACTCTTACATAAGTCACAGAGTGGAATAAATGCGCTCAAACATTTACATAAACAAAGGTAAGCCACATACACGCATGAATCGGGGGTCAAACTCATTACCTTATCATTGCAAGGTTAGATCTTTATCCACTAAGGTATACTTCAGATAGAAAAACACACACCAAACTGCACAATAACTTTTTTGGCCAGCTGAATCGCTGTCTTAGGTCTGACAAATCTGGCAGGTTGCATTTCTTGTTAACGGAATGACGGATAAGGTGCTATAAAAAACATAACCCCCTACATACACACACATAAAATAAAAAAATGCTTGTCCAACGCATCAGGACCTTGAAAGACTTGACCATGTTAATAATTGAGAAAAAAAAGTAAAAAATTGTGTATCTTGCACTATGTTACAAGCATTTGCATATTTTTATTCCTATTATACTTTACTGAGTATGCTTAATGGAGCCTCGTAAATGGCTCTGTGGGCTCAAACTCCTGCACTTAGTACTGGTGGGTGGAATACATAACCACTACACTATAGTGCCACACATTAAGTTTACTCATGTTAATTCAATACATGTAAATGATTTTTAGGGAATATAATTATAGTCCAAATAATTTATTTATTATTATTGGCACAGTTATAAAAGCTAAGCGCATTATTTACATCTGTAATAATAGTTTAAATATTGACTCACCGTACAATGAAAACCTTAGGTAACATGCCAGCATGACTTTTAGTCAAAAACAAACTTGTTTAATTGGTACGCACCTGTCAGCTCCTAATGACTTCTGTTCGCCATACTCTCCGGCGTTCGCACCGGCATTTTATTACCTAATTAGAGTGGTAGTTAAAAATATCTTGCTTGCACTTCTGTGTTGTTGTGAGTTTCACAATTCAGGGTAAGTAGACTGTAGATGGGCAAATGTTTTTTGAATCTGATGTTTACTGCTATACCTTGCTCAGTACTCAGTATGTTTAAAGATGTAACTATATGTTGGTGAGCAAGAAATCTCTATTGCTGCAGAAAGGGCTTAATGTACTGTGCTAGTGGTTTTTATGTTGAAGGTTAGTGCAAAAGTGTTTGGTTAGCTGTGGAGTTTTAATATTTAGTCCACTGTGTATACTTAGAGGCGCAACTGCATACAGTCCTCTAGAATGTAGTGAAATGATTAAATATTATGCCTTTTTTTTTCTTTTCTTTTTTACTTGTTTACCCTCCCCCACAGATATTTGGTTCTGCTGGGATTTTGACTAATCTTGTTGTGTGCCATTTTAAGACAATCTTGGCTGTGTGTGTGGTAAGTATAAACCAGATATAGTTTCTTATACATACCCCTTGTTAAAACACCTTGCAGTAATAATGGGCATGGTTTTAGGATTTATTTTCTTGTGCTATAATCACTTTTATTAAAGTGGTGTTTTTTGCCCCTACCTTAAAAACACATTAGCACTCTGTGTTTAGTGTTTCACTCCCTTCACATTTGTACACCACATAAAGGTCAATCTAACTAATCTGATTTGTGAAAGGGTCTATGGCGATGGTAAGTATCACGTTTGCAAGCACTTTGGTGGTGGTTCTATATGACTATATGGTGTTTGGACAATGAATAGGGTTTGTTTATGTAAATATGTTTATTTTTTTTATTTATTTTTTTATTTTTATTTTATATACAATCTCGCCCTTCCACATTACTTTCATCTACTTATGGACTGTCCTTTTACACCATTAAGCGAAAGCATGAATAACGACATCATTGTAAGTATTGGTTGTGTAATTTGTGCCAAAGTCAGACAATGCAAAGTCTAAACGTTTCACCTAAGTGCTGGTTTGTGACCTCTTCCTTTTCAAACATATACAGGCACTCCTGGAGTTTCAGTACATTATGCATCACGAGGGGCGTGCTCCTGTGCCCCGTCCTAACCAGCAACTACGCCAACGTCGCCATCCGAGGGAGCGCATCTTCAGGCCACGTGTCAGCCTCTTTGGGATGTGAGATGCGGAGGTTGTCCGTCGATATCGGCTTCCTCCATATCTGATCTTGGACACCTTGCGCATTGTGGAGCGTGACCTTGAGCCAATGCGCGTCATCCCGACAGCAGTACCGCCTTTGACCAAACTTGTGGCGGTACTGCACTTCTGTGCAACTGGATCTTTCCAGTTCACAGTCGGGGTCGCTGCAGGAATGTCCCAGACGACCTTCAGCCGTGTGCTGGAGGTTGTCCTGAGGGCATTTCAGTCACGACTCCGGCAGTTTATACATCTTCCACTCGAAGAGGAGTCTCTTGTGCGGATCAAGCAGCAGTTTGCCACCATAGCTGGCTTTCCAAACGTCATAGGGGCTCTAGATGGGACGCATGTGGCACTGGTGCCCTTGAGTGGAGATGCTTCCGTTTACATTAACCGGAAGCATTTCCACTCAATAAACGTCCAGGCCATATGTGACCCATCTCTCCTGTTTCGAAACCTGGTTGCGAAATGGCCTGGGAGTACCCATGACTCCTATGCCTTTCGTAACTCATGGTTGTAGCCTAGATTGCAACAGAGGCAAGGGGGTGTGACACCACACGGAGATGCGTGGCTTCTTGGTAATTATCTGCAAATAATGGTTCCCTCAACTCTAAATGTTTAGTCATATTGTATGGCAGACATAGATTGTTAAAGTTTAATATTGTAATTGATATTTCACTGTTACACATGTGCCTTGTATTTATAGATTTCGCTACTATAGAGTGATTGTATCAATCTTTTGACTAGTAAGAGATATAATGCTCATGTAGTCGTATAACTGAAAGTCACCTATAAGTAATAGGTATGTGTCTTGAGAATAGTGGACTCTGCCAGGTGTTAAAATATTAGTTAGGTGCACTTTGCCAATCTGTAAAGTTTATTTACCTTTGTTGTTGAGGCATTAATGGATATGGGTAGTTTTGTTTGGAGGCTAATTATACAGTATTAAGACGTTGTAACCTTACTATTTGGCCTAGATTGTAGTTTTCTCATATATTAGAATGTTTGCATAAAATTTTTATGACGTATAGTTGTAGTCTTAAAAGGTTTAATTTTTTTTTTTTCCTTTCCTCTCTTCCTACATAGGAGACAATGCGTATCCCTCCTGCCCTTGGCTCCTCACTACTATATTGAACCCACACACAGAGCAGGAGGAGGCCTATAACTCGGCTCATAGGGCCACCAGATCGGTAATAGAAAGGGCTTTTGGAGTTCTGAAGGCTCGATTTAGATGCCTGGACCGGTCTGGTGGCGCCCTGATGTATGAGCCGAGGAAGGTTTGTAGGATCATCGCTCTGTGTGAGGTGTTCCATAATATTGCCATCAGGAGTGGGGCACCAGGGGTCATGGACGAGGTTGCTGGGGTGGACGAGGCGGAGGAGGAGGAGGTGGAGGAGGCAGAGGAGGAGGCGGAGGAGACGAAGGAGGAAGATCAAGTTCCCCCCCCCCTCGTGAAGCAGTGCGTGGCTCAGGAGCTATGTTGTTGATCGGTATTTTTGAAGCTGTGTGTTAAAATCATCAGCAAGCTTATTCAAGGTTAGATGATATAAGGTATGTTAAGTTCAAATGCCAATATGAATCTACATGGACTGGTGTGATAGTGAAATGTATAATATGTGTAATAATTTGTATTTCCAAGCTTTGCTACCTGTTTTTAACCTTTACAATGTGTGTAGAAAGTATAGATTCATGTCTGTAGGTTTTGCCTCAATGTCTTTTGCTAAATGCACCTTAGTGTGTTAGATTTAATCTACAGGTTTTTTTTTTTCTTTTTAAAAAAATTTTTGTTTAATGTTTGATACACTTTGGCCAGTCTAGACTTTGCACACTTGACGCTTGTATTTGCTAAGTCACAAAAGGCATTAATGCTGTAGTATGTAGATGTCCCCTAGTGTCATAATTTGGTTGCAAAATTGTGACCATGTAAATGTGGCCTAACTCTGGTTATTTATCCATGCGAGGTTTATAGGTAATTGTTTGGCACATATAGTGTGTTGTAGTGGTCATTTTTCTAACTGTGTTTTTATTTTCTTATATCTACAGCCTGTATATAACACCTGGCCTGGAGTGCTGGTCTTTGTGGCATTAAACTTTTTATTTTGTTTGCTTTTTGGAGTGGTGCAATTCGTGTCTCACTACATGTTGAAGTATTTCTCCAGAGCTCCAAGGCTGCTTATTATGGCAGACTCTTCAGTCTGGCCACATTGGCATCTCTTCATCCAAGGATCTTTGCCACACACAGACCATTAACTTCTTTGCTATGTTTTTGTTAGCCCGTTTGGATTCATATATGTAATAAATATATCTTATCCTGCAAATGACTCTGCAATCTGTTGTCATGCCATTTTGTACCATTACTATAGTGCTGTGATTTCTCTTTGAATACACACAAATCCTTGTGATTTGCTTACCTAACTATTGTGTAACAGGTATACTTTGAAAATATAATATTATCATGTGTGGTTCTTTTGTCCTTTGCCACAGACACAGCATAGCCTACAAACACACTCTATGGTGTTTATGTTCAGTTATAGGAAATGAGTTTAGTTTGGAGGTTTGTATGTGTGTTTGGTTGCTTAGTAGTTAATTTCTGGTACACTTTACAGCTTTTAGAAGGAACATGGTAGGTGCATAGCAATATAGGCATTATAAAATGTGTAACGCATACAAATAATGAAAAAATGTTACTGATGTTGCGTCTAACACTATAAACTTTTGGCCGTTGCACAAACAGGATAACTATCTTTCGCCTGTGCTAGTGGCACTTTGTTTAAAAGTGGCCCAACACCCACATGGCACACACAAAACCAACACTAACAATAATGGTAAATGCGTTAGTGTCCTAAATTAGTGTAGTGTTGCTACAAGGGCAGATTAACATTATGTGTAACCCACCTTTGGAACAACTAATAATACAGTATACACCCTTTTCATGGTGTCTTTACAAAGTTTCATTGTTGTGATAAGTAATACTTCACCTAGTTTGGTAATGGCTCCAATCTGCAAATTGTCTGATTACGGCCAACACACTTATTCAAAATTAGCACTAGTTACATTTGTCTGATTACACACATTGTTTGCCAGCTGTCACATGACATGTTTGGTGCCCCTGTCAATGTTATTGTTTATTTATTGTGTTGTATAAATGTGTAATTATTAGACTATCCAAATATCTGTTAAATTTCCCTCTGTAAATATAACATATCGACAAAAGCCACATTCCAGCTTGGTTGTACTACAAATCCTATGTCAGTGTGTGTGTCACTAGTAAATTATGTTAGTTTGGCCCCGATTAGAAGCTATGACTGTTTAAACATGCTACTACATGCGAAGAGTCTTTTGCTCCTCTTGCATTGTAACATGGTTTTCTCCAGGACACTGAAATAAGGATACAAAGCTTTGAACATCCTTATTCATTCTGGGCCAGTGATCATGTGCAATGGGTACCTGTGTCTGTCTATACCCGAAATCTCCACCTACCAAATGACTCAGCATTATAATTAGCACGTGATGTCAACTAGCTTGCCCTTGCGTAAATAAAATCCACCACTGGAAGGGAGCAAAAATATATTGTCATGGCCAGTATAGCAATGAATGAATGAGTTTTCATAACTAAATAAACTATAAGGTCTGTTTAGGAAAAAAAGGTATTAAGGCATCCAAATTGTTTTGAACTGTCATGCAATTGTGGAATGAGAGCATAGAGTTTTGTTAAATAAGGACTGTATCAATACAATTGGGTGAAAAACTACCTCTTGGATATCCATCACGGGCAGCACAGTGGCGTAGTGGTTAGCACTTTCACCTCCCAACACTGGGGTCATGAGTTCAATTCCTGACCATGGCCTTATCTGTGTGGATTTCTCCCTGTGTTTGCATGGGTTTCCTCCAGGTCCTCTGGTTTTCACCCACACTCCAAAAACATACTAGTAGGTTAATTGGCTGCTATCAAAATTAACCCTAGTCTCTCTCTCTCTGTCTGTGTGTATGTTAGGGAATTTAGACTGTAAGCTCCAATGGGGCAGGGACTGCTGTGAATGAGTTCTCTGTACAGTGCTGCAGAATCAGTGGCGCTATAGAAATAAATGATGATGATGATCACTAGGTGATGTAGATAATGTTGTGTATACTTAATTGAATTAGAGGGTGTGTTTCTTTGGCAGAGTAAACCATAATCAAACTGCCATGTTTTTAGTGTCCTTATGACATGATTAGCCAGGCACACAGCAAACAGCTCACACAACACAACACAACATACACCCTTATATAGTGTACAAATGTCACGGCCATCTGTATTTCTTGGTCCGATTATGGGCCCTTGGGACTAGCTGGAGCTGGACTGAATAAGAACCTAGCAGACTGGATCATCTTCCTGCTCATGTTCTTGATGATTGTCTAATATAGCAGGGGAATGAGCAGTCTGCAAATGTGGCCAAAAACTCTGCTTTTGTAATGAAGGCCAGAACACTGGAGGCAAGACCTATCCTCTGGAGAGAAGTGTGTTGTTCAGCCAATGAACAGATCACAGCAACAGATTTAAATAGGGTGTCCCAAACAACTATTGGCTAATCAGTTAATGTGATCTGAGCTGGTGATTCTGGTTGGTCTGGAATGATCACCTGACTGCATCCAAGCTGGCCACGCCCATGCAGCAGAACAAACAGTGTGTGTGTTTTCAAATGGTGGTGTGGAGGACGGGAATGTTGCAGACTAACAGAAGGGGCCAGGGTAGACGTGATATGACAGAGGTGGATGGGGTAAGTGCACCTAAGAACCCAATTTGACTCACTAACTATATGTGCTTAGTGCAATAAGGACATTAAGTAACATTTAAACAAGCGTTAGACTAAAGGGTGATTGGTGTACCATACACTGTGCATTAGTACTATTCTTAAAGACAAATGCCTTATTAGATCTGTTTAAATTTTCTACAGTCAGAACGGTTCAGAATAGTAGTTAACAATACTTGACCTGTGGCATTATGGGAAATAATCTTAGGAGTATTTTGGCGCTATTTGCACCTTTTTTTTCCGGCTACTTTGTGTCAACTTACAGTTTACAAAAACAATACTTCCTTTACAGGATGATTTTTGCAACCTATAAATGCCCACTGTAGTAGTGCCACGCTTGATTTAAAAACATTTACTCACACAAATAAAGAAACACTGTGGCAAAATCATTCTGAAGCTTAGCTTGATAAACTTCTTGTTTAAGTCTTCTTGACCAAACCATGGACCTGAATCATTCTGGAAAGTTAAGGCAAAGTAACTAAGTCAGGCCAAACCATGTGGCATTGGAGGGGTATGTTTTAAAAATGGAGCTTGCTGTTTCTTATGGGCGGGTAGGAGAGGTCCTAGATGAACTTAAAATTACCGTCTACAAATAAGCTATCAAGTATTTGTGCACAATATTAAGATACAGACAGTATGTAATTTTTTTAAAAAAACGTGTGATATTTTACTACCCTGACATTAATTCATGGTTTCTAGCAGATTATTGTAATAAGGATCCTTTGCATTTATGACCCTGAATCAATCTGCCACTTCCTTTTGGACACCACACTGAAATTAGATACCTATTCCTTAAAGAACCTTAATGATTCCGCCCGTGTGTTCGGAGGTAATATTTTGCTTATACTTGATAACAAGTATTGCGTACAAAAAACCATAAAAGATTGTTTATTTATTATTACATAAACACATACTTATTAATAAAAAAAAATGTAATTATGAAACAATGCATTTTTTTTAATCAAAATATGAAATAAGGTTTGGAAACCAAAACAATAAATAATTTTCTCTTAGGCTTTTTGTAAGGAGTGGGAATGGGCTGGCTCCGACTCCTACTTCTTGTCACCCGTGATGTAGAGGAGTCAGATGAAGCAGCCAAACCTGCATGGGAAACGGTTTGTGTCCAACGAGGTGAAGGTGCAGCCTCATGGACAGGGGATTGGGAAGGGACCACGACAGGGGATTGGGAAGGGACCACGACAGGGGATTGGCCGAAGCCACGGGCAAAAGCAAAACACATAAGACGACAGAGGGCTGGGTCAAGGAGGGAGGACGCAACAGAACCAACAGGGAGAGAGGACGCAACAGAACCAACAGGGAGGGGGGACGGAACAGAACCAACAGGGAGGGGGGACGGAACAGAACCAACAGGGAGGGGGGACGGAACAGAACCAACAGGGAGGGGGGACGGAACAGAACCAACAGGGAGGGAGGAGTCGGGCACAACAGGGAGGTTGGAGCCACCAGCCAACTGGGTATGGGGCTGGTGAACAAAAAATCTGGTGGGTGAAGGGAATGTGGCGGAGGTGCGTTGGGAGTGGGCATGCAAGAGATCACCCAGGAGTGTTTCGATATGTGACATTGTTTGATTTAAATTTGCCATTTGGGTGTTGTTAGTGGTCATTAAAGAGTTGTGTGTGGTCATTAAAGAGGTGTGTGTGCTCATGAAAGTGGAGAGTGTGCTTATGAGACTTGTAAGTTGCTGATCCGTGTGTTGGACAGTGCTCGCTATAAGTGCCAGGTGATCATTCTGTGATTCTGTGGCACAGTTAAGTCTTTGTGATGCGTCCGAAAGTGCCCGCTCCCATGCATTTTGAGCTGGATCCACCTGATCCCCCCTCCACATCACGGGCAACTTCTGGAATGGCTTCAGTGGCCTGCTGCTCGGAATCTGTAGAGAGAATAAAAACAAACACTAAGATATTAGATAAAAACATTTGGGAACAATAATGTTTTTTTTAAACATATTGAGGTACGCCTGATGTAGCATTGGTCAAGTGTGAAATCACATTTAATGTGCTTGCAGCCCTTTACAGTCACCCAAATCAGACTTTAGATTTTTTATTTTATTCAAATTATGCACAAAACTGTATATATAGAGGATTTTTATCTTCACTGTCTACATTGCATTTCCTCAAATGTGATAGGCTAAGATATTGTGCAATCAAAGTTATCCTTCAGACACATCCAGAGAGTTTACACATTTGCTCAGACATATAGAAACATTTACAGTCATTAACTAAGCACACTCATCATTGTACCTAGTGGAGCGGAATCTCCTCTTCGGGGTGGGCTATAGCCAGTGTCTATGTCGCCCACCCCAACAATCTCCACAAGAGAAATTGCTGCCTGTGACAAAACGAGTATGATATGTGAATTATAGCAAATACTTTGTATAGCCCTTCTTTTGTTTCCCCAGCTCATCAGACTACAACTGCATTGTCCAATTACATGTGGTTAAGGGGACATTGTAATTCAATTTAAATATGTATATTTTGTATTATATATTGATGACTTGAAGTAATGTTATTCATTGTCCTTAAACTGAAGCCAGGAGGGTTATGGGTAAAGATCAGGTGGTGTCTAGGATACAGGTGAGAGGGCTTGAGCTGCATTCATTCTCCCCCCTCCTTCCTCTACAGGAAGCATGGAACAGCTGGGGACCCTGTGACATCACAAAGTAGTGTAAGGGGTTAATTTTAGGAGGGGCTCACTGCTACCTTATCCTTGGAAGTAGGGGAAGCCAATTAAGCATCAATTGTTCTCCTTAGGACTAGTCCAGACGTTCTGTCTGCATCCCAGCAGGGGGCTTCTGTGAAAGGACATCTCATCTCCACTGCCCTGTCCAAACCCCCTAGTCCTGCACTGGCCAATGGGGAAGTAGAATAGATGCAGGGGTTTGTCCAGGGAGGGGAAAGACTGTGGAAATTAGACCTGTGATATATAAGGAACAACTCCAGGGGGGAGGCATGTTCATGCTTGGATTTCATTCAGGAAGGTGCAAGATGGAGTTTTGAATTGTCGTTTTCTAACTCAAGTCTATATATGCAGCTGAGAGGGATCCATGGGTCATGAAGTCTGGACAGCAGGTGACTATATCTCCTTAAGTTATTGGGGTAAGGGACAGATGATGTGGTAAATCAGCCTGGCATTTATTTACTGTGTGTACATAATATTGTAGTGTGATTTGTATGACAATAAATATACTGTTGTATGTTTATAACTGCATTTTGCCTGAGTGACCATACGAATCCTAGAAGGTACTGGGTAGCACTGGGCCAGATAAACCCGGTATCTTCACATTTTTGGTGGCAAGCAGTGGGGTCACTCAGTCCCAGGTCCTATCTGGGTAGAGCTGCAGGGGAACTGTATCGTGATACATTCCAGGGCTCTGCAAAGCAGTTAGCACTAGAAACCAGTTACCACATTATCCTGAACTTACTCCTAAAGGCTTTAAGGTAGAAAGTGTCACGAAAAGCGTTGTGGGCTTTAGGCGAGGGAAGATGCCGTCTAAGTGCCGATTTGATAAGGGGAAGCGCACCCCGCCAGAGGAGAGCGGAAGATGGAACCGTGTCTCAAAGAGAGGAAATCACAGTGAGGTGATCCCTGGAAGTAAAATGGGTGTGAGCTCTAGGAACAAGAGAGCAGATCACAGCCCAGTGTTGAAAAAGTTCCCAAAGGAAGGGATGAAGCAGTCCAGTACAACCAGGAGAAAGGTGTACTGGGATGAAGGACTGTGGGAGTGTCTGCAGGATGGGGATATGGATGTGTTGCACCACCCCACCACAATGCAGCACATTTTGGATTATTGGGATGAGGAGTGCCCAAAGATTATTATGTGGGAAGGAGCCAGTCTACAGGAGAAATTGGAGAACCTGTTGGATGTGTTCCTAATGTTGAAAGAGGAGGCAAGTGCCTGTAATTTTCAGGATGAACCAGCATGGGATGATTTTACACATGAAGTTATTTGTACTATGCAGAATCTGGCCAAGGGAGAATCCAGATACAACAATAATCAGCAGTACAAACAAGACGTAAAGGGACTATTACAGCACAGGGACATGCCTGATGAATCCCCTGCAAATGTATTAATAGAATCTGTCCCATTAGCAGATTCTACAGATCCACTAGAGACAATGAGTATGGAGGAGCTGATAGTGGAATGCCAGATCCGGGGTGTACCTTACCTGTACAGCACACACATGGATATCCTGAAACGTTTGTTAAAAGATCAGGAGAATCCCGTCAATGCCTTTAGTGTTTATAGAAAATGGATGCTCACTTTAGGTCCCCACATACCTCTCTGGGAACAAATGCAATGTCTGCAACAGAGTTTTGAAGAAGCAGAGGATGAGGTATGGCGGCAAGGATTTACGGACACTGAAATGTGGCAGGATCAGTGTTATCGAGTGAATACTGAAAAATGCCAATTGGAATATCTTTTATCACACTCTAAAAAGATGGCTGCTCAGTCTGTTAATCAGGGGGAGGTCCATCCCAGTGGATTAAATACAGTTGCCCAAGCTACTATCTTGGGGGAGACTGGAGAAGAACTGCTTGGTGAGGATGTTGTACCTCTGACTACTCAGAAAGGATTAGGAGAAATTCTCCCATTTGGTGACTTGGATGGAAAAGAGCTACCAAGTAAGTACCATGTAGTAGCATCTTCTGATAATTTGCCAGTGTTATTGGAACCTGAGACTGTGTCTGAGTTAGAACAGAATTACAGAAAAGACCAGTTATCCATCCCTGTTGTGCCTGAAAAGAATTTGTTTAATGAAGTAACGCAGGATACCGCATGTGTGCTCTCCGGGGCAAGTGATGTACAGCTTTACCCAATTGTGACAGAAGAGAATCATAAACTTGCGCAACATATGATCTCAGCAGAAATCATGTTTACAGACTGTAGGACAGAATTAATGGGAGAGGATAAAGGAATTGTCATGTCAGAGGCCACTACCATGGGGCCCTGGGAAAATTACACTTATGCCTTCCCCTATGCAGAATTGGCAGATGAGGAGATGTTGACTGAGTGGGTGTCTGAGAGGGCACCAGTACAGCAAGATTCACCAGCCCCACCAGCTTTGATGCATCGCACTCCGGCTCCAAATCTGGGAATCCAGGACCCAATACCAGAGGCCTGCACTGGACCATCCACTTTGCTTTGCTGCCAGGAGGACAAGTCTGTGTCCAATGAGGATTCACACTACCCCGATGCGCCAGAGGCGAGGGAAGTAGTGCAACAGTTGGATGTGGTAGCAGGGGAGGGGAGATGCACACAAACATACTTACAGGGGTACCCACATGTGGTTTGGGAGGGGGACAGAGGATTCCCCATAAGCAAAGAATTAATGGAGCCCCCACGCTTGCCTGCCACTGGGCAGTTGTCCCTTGAGTGTTTGGGGGAGGGGGGATTGGATCTTTGCCAGAAACAAACGGACAAGGAGCCAGAAAGTTTGCCTGCCACTTGGCAGTTTTCACTTGAATATGTGGGGGAGGGGAGCATGGTCTCCAGAAACAGAGGACAGGCCAAGGGACTATTTGCAGTTGGGCAATTAAGGGTGGATAAGGCACACAAGGGATGTTGGACTACAACTCTCCTACCATGGATGTGTGCACAGGAGTGGCCCAGTTTTATTGTTGTCTCATCTTATGACACAGGGCAGCATAAACCCCCACTCCAGCTGAGTGGGAAGATATGCCTGCAGCCATGGGACCCTGGTGGGAGATTGAGGAACTGTGTACTGCTGTCTACCTTGCCATCAGACCCAGGAGAAACCACAGCAGGCCAGAAACTTTGGACTTGGAAGAAATGATTACTTGGGGCTAGGGAGCCACTGGGAAACAAGGGCTAAAAAAGTAGGGGAGGAATGTGACAAAACGAGTATGATATGTGAATTATAGCAAATACTTTGTATAGCCCTTCTTTTGTTTCCCCAGCTCATCAGACTACAACTGCATTGTCCAATTACATGTGGTTAAGGGGACATTGTAATTCAATTTAAATATGTATATTTTGTATTATATATTGATGACTTGAAGTAATGTTATTCATTGTCCTTAAACTGAAGCCAGGAGGGTTATGGGTAAAGATCAGGTGGTGTCTAGGATACAGGTGAGAGGGCTTGAGCTGCATTCATTCTCCCCCCTCCTTCCTCTACAGGAAGCATGGAACAGCTGGGGACCCTGTGACATCACAAAGTAGTGTAAGGGGTTAATTTTAGGAGGGGCTCACTGCTACCTTATCCTTGGAAGTAGGGGAAGCCAATTAAGCATCAATTGTTCTCCTTAGGACTAGTCCAGACGTTCTGTCTGCATCCCAGCAGGGGGCTTCTGTGAAAGGACATCTCATCTCCACTGCCCTGTCCAAACCCCCTAGTCCTGCACTGGCCAATGGGGAAGTAGAATAGATGCAGGGGTTTGTCCAGGGAGGGGAAAGACTGTGGAAATTAGACCTGTGATATATAAGGAACAACTCCAGGGGGGAGGGATGTTCATGCTTGGATTTCATTCAGGAAGGTGCAAGATGGAGTTTTGAATTGTCGTTTTCTAACTCAAGTCTATATATGCAGCTGAGAGGGATCCATGGGTCATGAAGTCTGGACAGCAGGTGACTATATCTCCTTAAGTTATTGGGGTAAGGGACAGATGATGTGGTAAATCAGCCTGGCATTTATTTACTGTGTGTACATAATATTGTAGTGTGATTTGTATGACAATAAATATACTGTTGTATGTTTATAACTGCATTTTGCCTGAGTGACCATACGAATCCTAGAAGGTACTGGGTAGCACTGGGCCAGATAAACCCGGTATCTTCACACTGCCCTTGCCCGCTCCTCAAGGGGGTACAATGAAATGTCCATTGGTGGGCCACCCCCAGTCCCGTGCGCATGCCGGTGTTGCCGTGCCAGTTTGCTTTTCAGCCTAGCTTTATAGTCTGCCCAGCTGCGGAATAGACAAACATTATGGTGTTAAATATCTGCCTTTTGTAAAGGTTAAAATCAATATACTAATTAAACCACATTTATTAATGGCACATTGTACACTAATGTCTTGGGATTTACAATCGTGGTTAATGTGCACAACTCATTATGTAAATGTGGCCAAGGCCCATGCTGCTTGGAACCATCACCTAAGGCCCTGATAGAAGAAAAGATTATACACACAAGGCTGCTTTTACATCACAGTTGCCTAAGTAACACTAACACACAATGTACATTCATATCTATATATATATCTATATAGAGAGAGAGAAACAAAAGCTAATAAATACTACTCAACACAGTCACTCACATTCTATAGCCCTTTTTTACAAACATTGGCTTTGTACCGTTTCTGGACCTCATGCACTTTTCGTCCATGGGGCGATATATCATTAATAGCTTGCGTTATTAGCTCCCAATGGCGGTGACGCTCCGGCCCAGTAATCTGCCGCTCCTCCGAATGGAATCGCTGTAAAACCTCAGAGACTAAAACCTCTTATTCTTCATTAGAAAAGTTTTTCTTGCGCATACTTGGGCGTCCGGGTGCCTGCTCCCCACTGGGGCCTGGGTCACACATATTCCTATTGGAAAGATAATTAAATTAGGTTTTGGCAATGCAAACAATCAGGTGCCAATACAGATTGTATGGCCATCCACCCCCTTAAAAGATTTAATTTGGGAAAGTACTACCTAGGTATAAAACACATAGACCTTATTCTAATCAACATTGTTGCTTCTATATTGAACCAACATTTACTTTGTCCACTGTATTTTTACATTAATGGTCGACAAATACTACTTAAACATTCAGCTACTACTACCAGTTGCCACTTTTAAAAGCCTAACCTTGGTTAACAGGTTTAGCCACATACATAAATTAATGATATCACATTAAGTTTGTCGGAGTAGCAAGCCCTATATGGTGCTTGCAATATTACTTTGGTAAATCAAATCAGCCAGCAACACACTTAAATGTGTACTACAAATGCTATTTGTTATGTAAGCGTCCCAATACATTTAAACATTTGAATGCATGTGTCCCTCAATGCAATAAGTCAGTTATTAGTGTGTAGGATATGGATAATCTAACAGTACTTAGCATAGTGTAAGCTACTAATGCATTCTTTTACAGTTAAATGTGAGGCCAAGGCCACTTCTGGTCACACTCTCATTACAGCTAGGACACACATTTTTGTGCATACACAGATGGCTAAATGAGCAGGTACAAACTATTGGTATATAATACAATATATCTGACCTATTTATACTTACTTTTATATATTTGCACACAAAGATAACAAAAAAAAGATTACAACAGTGTGTAATGTTTGGGGTAGCCTACAAAACAAAAAATTAAGTTGATTAAAACGCAAGTTAAGGTTATGTTATCAACAATGCTAACATCTAAATATTATTGAGTGCAAGATTGATAAGGTAAAACAAATTAGCTTATTGTAGGCAAATATACCATTAGTGTCATGTTAAAATGTGATGGCAAGGTCCCTTTTTATAACAGTTTTATGACAGCTAGGACACACATATTTAATACAAAAAAGAAGGCTACATTAGAAGAGACAAGCACATTGCATATATTACAATCTTTTACTTACTTTTGTTGTTACTGTTTGTTGTTTGCTTATTAGGCAAAGCATGTAAATGTTTTCACTGTTCAATGTGTCCTGTTCAGTCAAATCAGCTACTGAACAGGCAGTAAGGCAAAGCACAGGTGGGTTTAAATGGAGGTTTGGATTAATAAACCAGGTGTACACTCTTCTTCCTAATTGCAACGCACAGAGTACTCGTCTCATCGTAGGGGGCCGCCATGTTCTTGGTGGGAGAGGCACCCATTACAAACACAGGTGTGTGAAAGATCCGCGTGTGACGTGAGTTACGCCCATACGTGCTCTGAGAACCAATCGGAGCTCAGAATACTGCTGAGTTGGTTTCCGTAAGGAAAAATGAGGGCCAGTATTTTCATGAGGCGTGAGCTCCGTGTCCTCACAGAGGCCATGGACAACGTGCCCTCTGGGCGATATGTGTCCAATGAGGGTAAACTGCGGGCATATCAAAGGGTCCGCAGACATTTCCGCCTGCGGTATGGGATACGCAGGAGCGTCGTCCAGCTCCAGAGGTGCTGGAGCGATCTCCGGCGCCGTCAGCCCAGGCTCCTTGATGACATCCGGCAGGATATTATAAGAGGTGAGTTCTGTATTAATCGCAAAAACCGTCACATGTGTACATATATATTTGCTATATGTTTGTAAATAAGTTCACCCTAATCACCTGACATGGCCTACATAACAATGTGCAAGCACACTCTAAAGGACATGCCCCTTCCAGTGCACCCAAAATGCTTTGCCTCCTGTCTCCTACATTTGTCTGCTGACAATTTAATGACCTAAATGTTTTATTGTGAAAAATCTGACCATTAAGGGTGGGTTTTGGAATCAGCCATTGTAACTCTTGACCCGTGTGCTGTAGCTTGCTGGTCTAACCTTAAAAACATTTTGTAGTGGCAGATGTGTTGTCATTATTTGGCAAAGATGTAAAAGCCAGGTTTCAAATTCCAAACACCTTAGTGTATAGACTAATTTTTAAAAACTCCCATAAGATGCAAACAGATTACAGAGTGTACTAGATATAGCTAATCAATCATTACTTAACTGCCTATTTTGACTATTGTAGACTGTGAGGTAGTCCCAACAAAGGGTGATTTCCAAAGTATACTCCACATTCTAAGATTTGGAGCTCCATCCACTAATTCTGTGGTCATGTAAAGAGAGAACTAATTGACATCATTACCAGGGCCATGGGAGTTTGCAGACTTAAATTCACCGACATGAAAAAACATACTAGGGGCAAATTTGTACAAAACCAAATTAGGCGGCCACTAGTATGTTTGGGGAGTGTGTTAGACAACACATGCAAATATGGAGCAAGCCTCCAAACTCCACACATATGAAACAAAAATCAGGGAGTTGAACTCATGACCCCAGTGGTGTGAGGCAGATGTGCTAACCACTAGACCACTGTGCCGGCCCGACAAGTCATGTGAAATGCTTTGTGTTCATCATGTTTAGCTCCTTGCATTGTTAGTAGCTAATATTTCTGTCTGCTGACAATGTAAAGTTTATTAAATATGTATGATCACCTAATTGTCATAATACTATCAGTTTTTTCAAATGGTGATTGTGTTAACATGTCCATTTGTTTATATTTCCTTGTTTCAAACAGACCGAGCACGCTGGGAACGCCGGCAACGCCGCCGGGCAGTGGTGGAGGCGCAGGCAGCGGAGAAGGAGGAGCAGCCAGTGGCGATGGCAGTGGCACTGTCCTCGGAGGAGGAGGAGCCAGTGGCGGTGGCAGTGGAACTGTCCTCAGAGGAGGAGCCAGTGGCGGTGGCAATGTCACTGTCATCGGAGGAGGAGGTGGACCAGCCGGTGCCAGTGGCAGTGGCAGAGGTGGAGGAGGAGGAGGTGGTCCAGCCGGTGGGAGTGCAGGAGGAGGCTGACCCGGAGGACCAACAATTGGAGGAGGCAGCATCGGGCAGCCAAGAGGCAGTGGCCTTTGATGATAGTAAGTATTTGGCAAAAGTGAGGGACCTAATTTGATAAGATTGAGATGTCCATTATACTTGTACATAATCCCTGCTGTGACACGTGATGTTGATTAAATGGTGACATAAATGCCACCGATTTAACACATATCTGCCTATAATTTTCATATACATGAAACACTCAAACCACAGCCAGAGCCATATTTATATATATCAATTTAAATATATCAATGTGTCCTGTTCAGTCAAATCAGCTACTGAACAGATTATTGTTAAATGCTAGTTTCCCTAGCTACACATAGGCACGCAGGGCAGGGCCGTAAAAAATGTGTCCACTAGCCTGGTCAACTTGCCAGTATATTAATGACTTGTTTTTAAATTCAAACATCAACCCAATTCTTTTTAATTCCTGTGAGTGATTGTGAAGGTAGTGGCCCATGGTAGTGCTTTGCCCTCGGACCAATAATGCTGGATAAGACAACCCTGTCCATGGCCCTCTCCTCGTGGCTCACCAGAATGTAGTACATTGATCCAAATGCATTATCAACGTCTAATGTGCGTCCAAATGGTTTGGTTGCCACAAGCCTAACATTTTAAAGTAATGTAACACTACACATCTCGAGTAAATCCTGTCTGTTTGATCAAATAGGTATACATGTATGTAATGTTTATTTTATGTTTTTTTGCAGCACACATGGAGCAAGCTGACCATTGGCCTCCCCCCCCCCCACCAACCTTGTCAGAGTTGAGGGCCTACATTCTTGCCTCGTGGCAACATATTAAGGACCTCCAAAAAGAACAGGAGCAACACATGGAGGACATTGAGGTCAAACTGGCCTATTGTGTTGCTTTATATCAATAGTTTTTTTTTTTCTTTTTTTCGTTTTCTTGTCATGTAAATAGTTTAAAATTAAAAATAAACAAAGGTGTTTCGGATTGTAAATATGTAAAAAAAAATATAAGTTTAAGTTAAAAAACATTGGTGTGTGTGTGTTTATTCATCTATTTATCCTACTTGTGGTTGTACGGATAAAAGAGTATATATATAACCCGAAATATATATATCTAAAAAAAAAAAAATATATATATATATACATATACAAAAAGAGTAACATTTCAGCAAGATGGTTTTGGTCTAAAATAATTTCTCTAGCAGAAAAGATTTTTCATTTCTGTGTGCATTTCATCCAAAAGGAACATGTGCCCTCCACCAACAAGCCACCCCTGTAAGAGGTATGGCATCTGTAGGCCCTCTGTGCAAGATAAATTCCCAAAGGTCAAATGCCCTAGCTAGTTTTCAATTTTCAAAAATCATGTGTCATTGTAGTAATAGTCCAAAGTTACATTCAAGTGTCAGAGAAAAGCCAGTCACACATTGAAGAGAACATGGAAAGTGTACCCGTAGTGGTGTAAGGCAGAAGTGCAAGCGATGCAAAGCTCCATGGTACTGGAGTGTGGAGATCGGCCTATTTGGATAAAGCTGAGTACATGACATAATGTGTACGCCGTGGATCCAGATGAAAGTCTGTTTGCTGACAATGTTGCATGTAACTCCAAGGAGGCTGACCCCTACAATCCCCCCCCCATCTTAGTCCATTTGTAGTAAAAAAATGTAAGCATGGACATAATAATGTGCATGTGTGAAGTGTTAGCCCTGCGGCTTGTATAAAGTACACCCCCAAAAAATGTATATCTTACCATACAGGAACAATATGAGGCCTTATTTTACAATGTGGGTGAGCACTTAAAACAAAACCCATTTCAAAAATTACACCATTATGTCAAGTTCATGTGTTTCTTGTTAGTGTCATGATTCCAGTCCACACAATAGTTGTGGGTATGCTTGGTATTTGAACTCATGTCTGCTGTGTTGTGAGTCCAAAGTGCAAACCAGTGAGCTAGCTGTGAGATGGGTATGTTGAGAGTAATTAGTGTGAATAATGAAGAGTAGTATTAAGTGTTAGTTGCCTGTGTAGCACGAATGCTGTATGGATGGTGTTGTGTGTGTTTTTTCACATCTGAGGTTGGCCTAATGGGTAGCTGTCCCACTTTGCATACAGTCATTCCTGAGTTCTGATCCAGCCAGAAACCATTCCTCTGTGTGGAGGTTGTATACACTCTTGTGTGTATCCTTCATGGAAGAGTATGCTGTGCATTTTGCTGAAAAGCCAAGATTTATTTACACCACATACATTTTGATACATTCGTTATTCATGTGTTTTTAATGTAGCCATTGTCCATGCATTTTGCGCACTATACGGCGACTTGAAATCCTAAACACAGAAAGATTGTGAAGAATGTGTTTGTTAACAGTGTGTATTACACTAATTATTAGCAAAGGAAAAACAAGGTTGAGAGTGTTCCAGATTATTGTTAATTGACAGTGATTAATGAGTAAAGAGCTATCTTGTAAAAATAAGCCCCAGGCATGTTTGTTGTGTTGTATATAAATAAACTGTTGGCCCCTCCCACAGTGGGCGTGAAGTATGCATTGTTTAGCTTGCCGTCAATCAGTTGAGAGCTGTCGCTTATGCGTGTAGCATGTTTAAAGATCCGCAGGTGGGTGTGTTTTCTAACGTTTGCACTGCTAATTTGCGTCACTTCGTTGTAATGGACCACAAAGGAGTGTGTTTTTGCTGTTTGAGATGCTTATTTCACTCGCAAATCGGTTTCCGTCACTCAAAGTATGCAACACAGATGCGTATGCGTTTGCGTACCTTGATGAATCAGGCCCTTGATGAGGAGAATGCTGATGTGGTTATTGTAAATGAGGCACCAGGGGGGAAACAGCTGTTGTCCATGGGATGAAAAAGCCCATCGTCATGCCTGGTCAGTAGACCAAAAAATGCACCTCTTTGGTCTGGAGTTATTTTTATCCAAATCCTGACAACAAATGTATGGCCATATGTAGCTTATGTAAAGCTCAAATAAGCAGGGGTAAGGATCTTGGCCACCTAGGGACATCCTCCCTTATATGTCACCTGAATAACCTTCATAGTTCAGTGGTTAGTTCAGGAACTGGGGCTAGGACTGTCATCAGTCCAGGGACACCTAAATCCCTTGGTCCTGTTGGATACACACCACCAACACCCTCCTCGTCAACTTCCTCCACGATCTCCATCAGATTTAGTCCTGCAGGCCATGTCACCAGCCAGACTGAGTCCTCTTCAATACGGGATTCATCCGAGGAATCCTGCAGCGGTACGCCTAATACTGCCACTGCTGCTGTTGCTGCTGGTAGTCGGTCATCTTCCCAGAGGGGAAGTCGTAAGACCGCTACGTCTTTCACCAAACAATTGACCGTTCAACAGTTGTTTGCCATGAGCACAAAGTAAAACAAAATTAAAACAAATTAAACCAAAAGTATAATATAACTTATAAACACTACACTTGAAAGCTTGAGCCTTTAAATGAAAAAGTCACTCTTCATTGCATGAAGATTTGCAACCGGGACAGTTTTTTTGTTTCCAAAGTCAACAAATAACACTTCGACCCTGTCTGTCTTTAACATACTTG
The DNA here is from genome assembly GCF_038048845.1 of Mixophyes fleayi. Classification (NCBI taxonomy): domain Eukaryota; kingdom Metazoa; phylum Chordata; class Amphibia; order Anura; family Limnodynastidae; genus Mixophyes; species Mixophyes fleayi. The sequence continues at coordinate 278,503,762 of NC_134402.1, forward strand.
ATGGGATCTCAATGATGAATGGTCTGTACCATGGTTGGAGGAGGTATTGTGGACCGTTACCAAATTGGGTACCGGGGCCACTTCACTACGCAGTCCAGATAGAGGCGTATCAGATATTAAAAAACGTTGACTGTTGCTGCCAAATCCAAAATTAATCAAAATGACCTGTCATCGTCTAAAACAAGAGGTATTGACACGCTCGAACTACACCCTGTATATGCTGCAGAGGATGTAGGAGCAGGCAGCTGTGCAGTGGAATTGAGACCATTTGAGGGCGGAGGTATTGTGGCCCCGGTAACAAATTGGGTACCGGGCCCACTCCACTACACAGTCCAGAAAGCTACCTCGGTGCAACGTTTTGGACTAAAAACAATATTGTGAGGTGTGAGGTGTTCAGAATAGACAGGAAATAACAGCCCACAAAAGCGCACAACACTTTATCTCACACTTAAACAACATATAGCAGATATAATTTTTCTCCAGGAAACACATTTCACCCGTCATTCACATCCAGAGGTGAAATCTAAACAGTACCCTTCTGCTTTCCATGCTTGTGACCCCAGACAAAAAAAAGCGAGGAGTAGCTACACTTTTTGCATCCCACGTAACCTTTGAGCTTTTTACATCTCATTCTGACCCTGAAGGTCGTTTTCTAATCCTAGTGGGCAAACTCAATAATACTATATGCAATAATACTATATGCACCCTGGTTAATGTATATGGCCCAAATCAGAATCAGCGTTCATTCCTGGCTGCCCTGGATTCTCTACTCTCTCAGGTACGCCAGGGAGAGGTGATTATGGCAGGGGACTTTAATGTTGTAGTAGACGATACCATAGATAGATCGTCCACTGTGCTCCTCCCCCCGTCAGTGGCTCGGAGTCCCGTAAATCTAAGGCCTTGGTATCCCTTCTTTCCCATCATCTCCTCTTTGACTCCTGGAGGCTCAGGGAACCCTCATCCCGAGATTACACATTTTACTCCCCGGTTCATGGTACCTACTCACGAATAGACATGGTCTTCCTCAGCCACGATTTGTCTTTAAGACTCAGGGCAGCTCACATACACCCGATGGTTTGGTCCGACCACTCTCCTATCTCAGCTGACCTATCAGACATAGTACCCCATCCTCGTGGCGCATTAATGACTCCATTCTCCATGATCAGTCACTTATCTTAAAACTCCGGACCCTCCTTGACGAGTATTTTCTCTTTAATGACCTCCTTGATACTTCCTCCATGACCCTCTGGGAAGCTCACAAGGCAGTGGTGCGAGGCCATCTTATTAGTATGGCCTCGCGCCATAAGAAGTTGGCCACCTCCAAACGTGCGTCACTAACTATCCAACTCCAGACATTGGAGAGACAGCATAAGCTATCTCCAGATGAAGAGGTACTGGCCAAAATTCTAAAGGTGAGATCTGACTTGAACCTCCTTCTCTCTGAATCCACTGCCTCTGCCATGAAAAGGCTGAGGCAGACGTTTTATGAAAAGGGAGATAAAGCTGACAGAATACTAGCTTCCCATCTGAGGGCCCAGAGATTTCAAAACAACGTCATGGCCCTGAAGTCCCCTTTCGGCTTACCTATTTACCATCCTGATCAGATAGGGCGAGAGTTTTTATTCTACACTGTACAACTTGGATGCTCTAAACCCCGGGAATGCCCCTCCTGCGGACACGATAGCAGCTTTCCTGAGGCAAGCAAACCTCCCTACCCTTTCCAACAGCCTAGTCCAACAATTAAATGAGGAGATTACGTCGGAGGAAATACTAGCAGTTATCAAGGCCCAAAAGACCTCCAAGGCCTCGGGGCCCGATGGCTTCTCCGCAGCCTACAATAAAAGATTTTCCCCACCTCCGCTCCTTGTTCAATGCTGTCTTACATGGTGAACCCTTTCCGACATCAATGTTAGAGTCGCGTATTGTAGTCATACATAAGGAGGGGAAAGACCCTAGCGACTGTGCAAGCTACCGTCCCATCTCCCTTCTCAATGTCGACATTAAGCTATACGCAAAGATCCTGGCTACTCGCCTGAATGGAGTTCTTCCGGGTCTAATCCATTATGACCAAGTGGGTTTCATCCCAGGTCGTCAGGCCAGGGATAACACTCGCCGCGCGATCGACCTTGTTCAAATCATTAATCAAAGGTGCCTCCCGGCCATGATGCTCTCACTGGATGCCGAGAAGGCGTTTGATCGGATTTCCTGGGAATTTATGTCCCTAGCTTTGAAGGCGTACGGCTTCACAGCTGAATTTCTGACCTGGGTTTCTGCCCTCTATAACTCTCCCTCAGCTAGGGTTCTGGTCAATGGATCTCTTTCCGACCCTATCTCCCTCTCCAATGGGACGAGACAGGGCTGCCCCCTTTCGCCCTTAATTTTTGCTCTAGTGATAGAACCCCTGGCGGCGATGATCAGACAGTCGACGTCGATCTCAGGTGTGACAGTGGGACCGTGGAAATTCAAGGTATCTCTCTTCGCAGATGACATACTTCTCTCTCTGACGAATCCTCAGGAGTCTCTACCCGCCCTATATAAACTTATCGATGAATATGGCCTACTGTCTGGCTATAAAATAAATTTTTCTAAATCTGAGGCCATGCTCCTTCACACTTCCCCTTCCCTTAGGTCCAGTTTACAGACTAATTTTACACTACGCAGGCAGCCAAATAAGATCAAATATCTTGGAGTTTATATCACCTCATCCTATGAGAGATTGTATCGGGAAAACTTCCCCCCCTCCTCCTGTCAAAAATCAAACAGGACTTGGAGATTTGGAAGAGCTATATCATATCGTGGCTGGGGAGGATTATTGCTATCAAGATGAACTTGGTCCCTAAACTTCTGTATCTTTTCCAGACTCTTCCAGTGAGGGTTCCCGACTCTGTGTTTAGGGATTTGCATTCCTCTTTTCTAAAGTTTATATGGCGAGCCAAGCCCCCTAGAATTTCTATAGCAGTGCTTAAGAAGCCCAGGGCTCGGGGAGGTAGGGGTTATCCAGACATTAAATTTTATTATTTGGCATCTCATTTGACCCAGGTGGCGGTAACTTATGCGCCTTACCATAGTGTACAGAGATGAAAAAAAACATCCGCGCTAAATAGGATAGCTGCTGCTAATTATACTAATGATAGAATCCACCTAATTTCTATAATATAACATATAACAAAGTAAAGTATAACGTACGGCGCTAAACTTGTGCTCATACAAATATATATAATAGAGTCCAGAGTTTATCTAGAGTCCATACCATAAATTAATCCAGGAATTGATCAAATAATCCACCTAGATATATGTTCACTGAATTCTCAAGTTCTTCTCCCATATACTGAGAATAACTACCAGAACTTGTAGGGATAAAAGTCCTGTTGGTATTGTTATCCTCAAAACAAAGAAAAAACATTATTAGAATGAATCAAGTGGTATTCCCCTTATTCAGGCACACCTCATGTGTTCAATTCTAACTTAAAAGATTTTTATGTGAAGTCAGAAAGACCCCTCCACGTGATTTTATAGTGGGTCATGCAAGAAAATGTGACTAAAAACATGTATTCACACCATAATATTCACTTACACGATTAATGGTGTAATTCGCCACATATCATCATAACTGGTTTGTTTGTATCACATAGATATTTCTCCTGTGGATTTTCTCTCATACAATTTTTAAGATGGAGAGATATCAACAAAACAGGGAAGATAAAAAGGATATATAGTGTTTTATCCTTTAATACAAACAGCTACCAATATTGCAATGCAAAGTACAGATAATTAAAAAGGACAAAGTCCAATCCACAAACAGCGTATATAGATAGATGCAAGTCCTCCTACCAGAGCTCCGGACTACAATCAGCATATGTTATATCCACGGGCATATCTCCTCTCCATGAAATGAAGGTATTAGCTCTGTAAAGGTGGCACTTGTCCCCATGTAGGCTACACGGGGACAAGTGCCACCTTTACAGAGCTAATACCTTCATTTCATGGAGATATGCCCGTGGATAAAACACATGCTGATTGTACTCCGGAGCAAGTTGGTAGGCGGACTTGCATCTATCTATATACGCTATATACAAGTTCTGGTAGTTATTCTCAGTATATGGGAGAAGAACTTGAGAATTCAGTGAACATATATCTAGGTGGATTATTTGATCAATTCCTGGATTAATTTATGGTATGGACTCTAGATAAACTCTGGACTCTATTATATTGTATATATTTGTATGAGCACAAGTTTATGCGCCTTACCAGTCCATAGCTTGGGTGGACCTGGAGACCCACTATGTTGGGGTCCCCTCCATGGCATCACTCTGGGGTATGGCCAATATAGATAGACCACCAGCGGCCTCCTCTCTTCAATCTCTTAAATTCTGCTTATCCCTCTGGGAATCATGCCGGGTCAAATATAAATTGTCCTCCCCTATTTCACCTCTGACTCCCCTTTGGGGCAACCCACACTTCCCTCCTGGCAATTCAACCCAGCAATTTAGACTCTGGATAAAGGCGGGATTACAGGTGGTTTCGGACCTGGTGGTTAATCAAACTTGGGCTTCTATGTCAGAACTTCATCATAAATTTGAACTGTTTTGTCCGCTCTTTTTTGAGTACTTCCAGGTTCGACACTTTGCCATGTCTCTGCCCCCCCAGGAGGCTCTCCAGGCCCCGACCTCCTTTGAGTACATGTGTTTACACTCACCTCTCACCAAAGGGATGATCTCCCTGATCTATAATTGTCTCATAGATTATACATTCGATACTCCAGGCCGACATGAGCGGGAATGGGAAAATGACTTGGGTCCTCCTCCAGACGATCTATGCTGGGAGGAGGTCAGGGAGGGGATTGCCAAGAGCTCGATCTCCACACTAATTAAGGAAACTGCCTATAAAGTGTACTATAGGTGGTACTATACTCCTGATAAGTTGTCTCGAATGTTTACTACGGCCACTCCGAGCTGCTGGCGGGAATGTGGCCAGAGAGGTACGATGCTACATATATGGTGGACCTGCCCTTGCATAGTTCCTTTCTGGAACATGGTTCTTACACTCATAAACTCTGTATCAGAACAACAGATAAGTAAGGATCCCTGGTCATTCCTTCTCTCTCGCCCTATACCTGACGAGAGCGCGCCTTCTAACAAGCTTATCTCCCACATTCTGGCAGCCGCTAAATCCCTAATAGCAAAGCACTGGAAAGACCCTAGAGCTCCCTCTATGCAGGAGTTACGGTCATACATAAGACATGTCGCAAGCATGGAGAGTATAACATGCTACCTCCATGACAAATCATATAACTTCGATAAGGTGTGGGCCCGTGGTACTTTCTAGAAAGCCGTAGCTGCCTATCCAATACGGCTCCTCCTCCTGCAGATGGAACATAGCTTTTGGGCCGCCTCTGGACCCCCCCAGGCTGGATATGGTGCGCGGCTGGTGAGTAATGTCTGTATGCCTCTGCTCTTTTGGGCAGTCATTGTAACTGTGTGTCTAAGCCTTTCCTAGCAATGTTCCAAGTTTGCCTGCCTATTTATTTATTAGCACTATTGTTGATAATATTTGTGCCTTTCTACCCCCCCTCCCTTCCCTTCTCACCCTCCCCACTGTTATAAAAGTATAAAACTCAGAGGATACACCTTGAATATTAAGCTCTTTCTTGTCAAAATTGTTGTCTGTACTGTTCCTGTTGTCTCCTTTTTAAATAAAAAGTTTTTAAAAAAAAGAATAGACTGGAAATTAGTGGAAATGATTGTTATTGAATGTTATTGAGGTTAATAATAGCGTAGGAGTGAAAAACAAACAAAAAAAACTAGATTTTAGCACTTTTTATGCTTTTTTAAAAATAAATCAGAACCCAAAACCCTAAATCAGAACCAAAACCTTTCGTCAAGTGTTTTGGCAAAAAAAATCAGAACCCAAAACCTCAAGCTAATCAGAACCCAAAACACAAAACACTAAAAGTGCCCGTGCACACCCTTAATTTTTTTGTGGGAATGCGCAGTACAAATTTTCGTATTTTATGCTAAACAAACTGCATACGCCCAATTCAGCCCCAATGTGTATGCCAGGGTTGTATGGACTTTATTGCAACCCTTGAAAATACAGTGTGTGTTCAAGTTGTCTTATAGGCTTGAATCATTAAGGAGAGCAAAGCAAAAAAAAGGATTAACTTTGGACCTTGGCAAAACCATGTTGCATTGGAGGGGGAGGTAAATTTAAAATGTGGGGACAGATTTATAATTGGAGTATGGCATGTCCTAGATCAACTTTAAATTTCAGTGTAAAAATAAAGCTATCAAGTATTTGTGGGCTGCATGAAAAAGCAGCCATTCTTTTCCTTACATGCAAAATAATAAAGTAATTTACACCCCTTGTATTGTAAGTTGGCCTGTCCAGGAGAAATTTTACTACTTTTTGTGCCTTACTCTCTTTAGTGACTCAGGCCCATAATATCTAGGCATATATATATATGCAATATCAGATATGGCCACAAGATGCCCTCGCACCAGAATTTTGTGGCAGCCTGTAAACCAAAACGGAGATAAGGCCAAGGGAATCATAAAAATACCTACTGAAAGAAAGGAAAACACAACAGTAAACCTGCTGTGTTTAGTACTTATCAGAGTGGAAAATAACACTTCCAATGTCCTATCCCAGACATTCTGGAGCCAATTCCCCCCACACTAATGATTAATGTCTAGCTCTTCTAGATAAAGGAATTACCTATTCAAACAATATTCCTATTCACCTATTCACTTTGGAGTCTGCTAGCTAATTGAATTGTATGGATTTTACCCTGTGTTCTGCTGCAAGCTTAAGTTTTCCTATAACCTGTGGAAATACATTTTGCCTGCAACTGTCTTTGTATGACTATGATCAATCAAGTAAAGCTTAAAACTACTATCTTACCTCCAGCACTCATGAAGTGAACCTACAACACTATGTTTTGGGGACAGCTATTACTGATCTAATTTACAGAGTTGCAAAGCTATTTATCAAAACCTCCCTATGATCAGGAGATGGCAATAATTCCAATTAAATTATTAGAGTACTGATGTAGACTAATAATCCTTGAACCAAAGGGACTCAGGCCTGCCTGAGACTTCACACAATTATGTAGTGTCACACAAATTGAACCTTGTGGATTATAAGGAATAATGTACCTAATTTATGTAAAATAAATAATAGACAAGTCTCTTTGGAGTCGTGGTTGCCAACTGTCAGTAAATCTGTTAACTTTAAAAAAAGTTAAATTTCTGTCGGTCAATATGAAAAAACGGAGATCAGTAAAAATAAAATGACAAACGCTGACTAGTGAATTTCATCACACAAAGGTATTTTCAATAAGATTATGAGCACTCTATTTTTAGTCACTGGACACCTTTTTCCTCTACATGCTATGAATTTAACGTGTTGATATATTCTAGAATTATATATATATACAGTGGTTAAAATGGTGGTATGCCATTTACCAAGTGGTCTATGCATCAATAAGATGTGGTACAGCTAAATATGCATCGCTGCACATCGCAGAGATGCATATTTAGGTACCGCTAAGATGCACCATGCCAAGATGGCGTTACCTGTCTGTGCAATGCGAAGCTTATCAAAGTTTCATGCATTGCAGAACATCTCAGTCCCCATAGTAATCTATGGGAATTGTGATGCTGCATGGTTTCAGCCTAAACAAAGATTTCTATGAAATCTCCTCCGTTAAGCATTTAATACATAGCAAATTTACTTAAAAGATGCGGAAATATTTTAAGTACGTTTTTGCTTGATGCATAGACCTCTAAGTCTTCTAATGCCTTCATTGTAAAACTATCAAATCCATTTCACTTACATTCCAATTACATTTTCATACCGCCACTTCTACATTTCCATTTTGACCACTGCATATATACATATGTCAGCAAAAAAATGTAATCCATCAATACAATTTCAAAAACTTGTCAGTAAAGAATATATTGATGGATTGGTAACCCTGCTTCTGTACAAAGGTAGCCACCTTGTGGCTTCTTGCTTTTATTTGGGGAGGGCTGTGTCTAATATTCTGATATTTTACAGTGGGGATCTATTATTTTCCTCTATAGTCTGTGATTCCCAGTGAGCCTCATATGATGTTTGGTGTGTACAGCTCAGCTCAGTGACAGTGCAGCGGGGCAGGGTTACGGGCACACGTGTTGGGGGCGGATGTTTGTTGAGGAAGAGACTGGGAAGACGAAAGTGAAGTGAATCCGCAGTAGCTGGAAACGAAACTGATAGGGAGGAGCCGCGTCAGACACTCACAGCCTCACTCCTGCTTCAGTGTGCAGTGACAACCGCCCCTGCCCTGGAATGTGAGTAGCCTACACTCACCTCCACCATAGCCGACCGGGGCCAGAGCAGCGGGAGTCACGGTGGGTCCGTTACACTACGACACGTGACCTGCCTACACCGGATCACCGAGACACAGGTGAGTGATAGAACTGGCACAGCTAGACCTCCTTTATGTATATATAGCAATATATATATATATACACACACACTAGGTCAATGGATTGCTAGACATTGCAGTTTCATTTTACATATGGAATTTAATTTATGGGAGCTCAATTGTATATGTCGAATTTGGTACACAGTGCATAAAAATGTGCTCGGTGTTTATATGATACAAAATGTATCTGTAGAATATATATATATATATATATATATATATATATATATATATATAATCTCACACACACACTATAACAACCTAGGGCTTTTCATAACATATACTTCATGTTTATAGGAATGTGTCTGAACTGCTTGAAAGTAAAATATATGTTTGGATGGTGGTTGGATTGTGGAAAGGTGTGCAGGGAGATAGGATCTTCCTTGTAGTGACTAAGTTATATCATTATGCAGCTGCATCCAATGTGCAGATTAAGTGTAATCATCAAGGCCTCCACCTCCTCTTGTGTACACTTACCAATTTGTCCTAATCTTGATTAGATAGCCTTGATTAACAAAATCTACAATTGGGCATGTAATGTAAATAGTCATATGTGTATCTCCATTTTGCTTGTTATAATGACATGTATGCACTATATATTCCATATATTGCTGAGGGAGATATCGAAGCTTTAATAGAAAATCAGTACAATGTTATCATGATGCATTTTCGTTTATTACTTTATTATTATTTTTTTTACATATTATTTAGTGCAGCAAAAGCAAAATAAAGGGCACAAGCAATGTACTATATTCCAAAATTATGTCCTACCTTCCTAGTTTTTTTGCAACATATTTTTTGTTTACACTAAAATACTGATTGCCATATAGGTTTTTATCACTTTAGTTTCTATTTATAAGTATATTTACTTGTAAGGTTTGGTTGAGTATGAAATACAGTAAGCAAAAGTGTTAAGCTAGTGTCACACTTTGTGCACCTGTGTATTAAACATAGTGTTGCCTGTGCATAGAGTTTAATGTAAACACAGTATCTGACATACCAGCACTGTAACCATACAGTGGCACAGACAGTGTCACCAGTGCATGTCTGAAGCGAACTTCGTTAAAACTGCCGGGTATGTCCCGTCAAGTATCCTCATCATCACAGTTTATAGGGTGCATAAAATTCAGTAGTGGCAGACGATGACTTTACAATTGAAATACATTAATGTGAATATAATAACAGGTGCATGAATACAATTTACCATAACATACATATATAGTCAAGAACTAACAATTACTTATTGTATGCTTACTGCAATGAACTGCAGACATGAGTGGACAAACAGCAGAAGATTCAACTTAAGACATAACATCAGGGTCCAACGAGGTGGACCAACAGGAAGCATACTGTAAAGCAGTGTGTCTTAAACCTGGTCCTTAAGACCCCTAACAGTGCATGCTTTCCATATCTCCTTGCTTTAGCACAGTTGTATTCATTACTGACTGACATATTGCAACAGATCCACAGGTGGTATAATTATTTCTCTTGTCACCTGGAAAACATGCGCTATTGGAGGTCCGGAGGATTGGATTTGGAGTAAGTAGAGGTAGTAGACCTAATGGTCTAGGACAGTGTTGGCTAACCTGTGACACTCCAGGTGTAGTGAAACTACAAGTCCCAGCATACCCTTCCAGCAATAAACTGCTATATTTTGGCAAAGCATGCTGGGACTTGTAGTTTCACAACACCTGGAGTGTCACAGGTTAGCCAACACTGGTCTAGGAGAGGGGGCAAATGTGAAGAGGTGAATTTTGAGGAGGCATTGTAGGTTGGGGGGATAGTCTGATAGGATCAGTTTAAGAGTTCCATAGGTGGGGAGCAAAATGTGAGAAGTCTTAGATGTAGTAATTGGAGGAGGTTATCGGAAGGGAAGAGAGGCTTATACAAGAGGTGCAGTGGAGTGGTCAAGCTGGCGTCTATCTCGTGACTAGATCAGGTGTATGGAGAGGGGAAGCGTTAGGGTGAGCAGTTTGAACAGCGTTCTGAAAGGTATGGGGAGACAGTGAGGGGATTTACATACTGGAGCAGTGGATGAGGAGCGGCAGGATAGGAAGATTAGTCTAGTCAAAGCATTCTGGATGGATTGTAGAGGGGAAGGCCAGTGAGGAGGAGGTTACAGTAGTCCATGTGATAAAAATGATTGTGTGAAGAAGGGTACAAATTTTGCAATGTTGCAGTGGAGGAGGTGAAAAGATTGCAAGAGGACCTGGATGTTGAGGGCTGAAGCCGAGTGTGGAGTTGAGGATAACACAAAGGCAGCATGCATGGGAATAGAGGAGTCAACTATGGGGGAGATGTGAGGAGGGCTAGTGGCATTAGCAGATGGAAAGATAAGCTCAGATTTGCAAATGTTAACTTTTAGGAAGTGTTGGGTCATCCAGGTGCAGATGTGGCAATTGGACACATGGGATAAGAAAGAGGGTGAGAGGTAGGGGGAGATGTCAACTGTGTAGAGGTGGTAGTGGAGGCTTAAGGACAATATGAGTTCGCAGAGAGAGGAGGTGTAGACGGCCAACAACCTAACCTTGGGGAACGTCAGTAGAGAGAGGCACAGTCAGAAGTAGACACACTGGAAGAGCGACCTGAGAGGTTGGAGGCAAAGCAGGAGAGGACAGTGTCACAAAGGCCAAAGGAGGGTGTCAAGGAGGAGAGAATGTTCGACAGTTGTGAAAGCGGTAGAGAGATAAAGGGGCATGAGAAAAAAAAAAGAGATGTTTTTGAGTCATTTTATGACAGGTGTGCCCGTATGAATTGCGAATTATTAATGTAAAGGGTATCATACACATGGAGATTCGTTTCAAAATAATAAGCAAACATTTTTTATTTCATCAGTGTTTGTGCATACATAAGCAACCACCACTATTGGAAAAAGAGCATTAATTTCACTTGTTGGCGAGTCTACACTAACTGAAGAGATGTACTATGGAACTAATAAGCCTCTACAGTAAGTTTAATATATGGGCAGAGTTGTAGAGGTAGGGGTTCTTAGATTAAGTAGTGTACATAATCTTGAATGCAATGTTTTTTTCATAGTTTTGTACAAACTGTATACTTAAAGCACACCAACCATCCATGTCTTTTCAGCTCTGAACGTAACATAGAGATGTGCATGTAGGCTAAGCATGCTTGTGTACCTAGACCTTAATGTATTATTCTGTAAGTGCTTTTATAATCAAAACACAATGCATTCATAGACAGCCTCTTGCTTGGGGTAAGGAATGAACACGTAATGTATTTATAACATATTTTTTGCGAATTGTTTAAATCGCCACAAATCAAATCAAGGACAAATGTTTTTGGATTGTGTGAGGAAATAATGGCTCCAGCGCTATGAGTTGTGTTTCTAACTATTGTGAAACTGTCATTTTTATTTGCCTAATGTGGATATTAAGGGATAAATTTATACAAAGTATTCCTTTTTATTGAACTTTACCCAGTTTATATAATGATGTCACTAAGGGGCATATTCAATTGTTTAGCGTTACATGTAAAAGTAACGCGGTGTGCGCACTATTACTGTCATTAGGGTAATAGTACGCGTAAATACCGTTATTACGGTAACTTTTACGCTGGATTTCAGGGAGCTGCGAGCTGAAATCCGGCTAATAACGGTAATACTTTTAACGCTGTGGGAAACGGCAACAATTGAATATGCCCCTAAGTCTTCTTGCAGAGCTCATCGTTCTCATGTCAACTTCCCTGATGTGTTAATCCACTTGCAATACAATAGTTTGGGGGACATGTGGATCTTAATTGTAGATCCTTTTATAGTAAATTCAGGAATACTTTAGCGACTACTACCAGGAATTCATAGCACAACAGCATTTATTTAATGTTTCAATGCTCAAGTTAATGTATAGGTTAATAGTATTTAGTAATGTCAAACAGCACTTGGTTCTTTTGCATTTGTACTGGTGTGCTTATTCCTTGGATATGTCTTGTTCTTATAGTCATACCTCAGCTACCGCCTACAAGGATTGTATTTAACGCATCTATGCTTATATGTTCTCCTAAGAATTGGTTGGATTTTATCCCTCAATGACAATTGACTTGACTAAACTTTCTTTTTATTCCTTCACCCCCTGCTAGTCCCCCAACCATTCACAGCTGTCAAAGAGGACCTGTCAGCTGTCTGACATGGGCTTTTTATTTGTAAGAGCGTGATGTTTGATCAATTTAAAAAAAAAAAAAAAATCCAACACAGACAACAATTCTTCAATGAAAGTGATGTGCAGGAGAGAGGATGTAATGGAGAGATACAGACCACGTCCCTCCTGGACATAAATTGGGGGATAGAGAAAATAAATACTTTTTTTTTTTTCCCCCGCCTTACCTCTCGCCCCCTTACCACTGTTAAGGCATTGTGCATGGTCTGATCTTGATCATCTACCCCGAATTAACCTCCCTGACCTTATCACCCCGCGACCCTCACAAAATAGCCTGGGAACATGACCTGGGAGACCCCCTTGATGACTGGAGTGAAGTTTGAGAAAATGCAAAATCCAGCTCAATCTGTGTTCGAATAAAAGAAAATGTATACAAACTCTTGTTTCGCTGGTACTATGTCCCTACTCGCCTACAGAAAATGCCTAACTCCACTGACAGATGTTGGCGCTTATGCTCTGGCGTAGGCTCGTTTCGTCACATATGGTGGGATTGAAATTAACCCCTTTTTGGCGGGAAGTCAAAATACTGATAGAATCCATTAGCCAGATCAATGTCCCGCTTGAACCAAAATCTTTCCTGCTGCTCCTTGGATTCCCCTCAGTTACTAAACATCAGAATAAACTGGCCCGTCAATTATATCTGCTGCCACTTGCCATATCGCCTCTGACTGGAAACGCATCACCCCCCAATCCCTGCACGCCATCCTTACTAGGATTTGGCAAGTCCATCGCATGGAATTCATAACTTGCATTAACACCTCTAAAACCCTCAACAAGATGTGGGATCCCTGGCTGACCTATCATCAGTATCGTTCTCCCTTCACTTAAATCAAACACCTGATTCTCCCACTCTCATCCCTTTCCCTCTAATCCTTTGGCGCTTTTTTTCCACACTGCCTTCTTTCCCCCTCTTCTCTTCCTACTTTTTTATTCTATTATTTTCTTCATTCCCTCTCTCTTCTCTTTACTGAACTCTTCCCTCCCCTTCTTCCCCTTACATCTTTCTCTTACTTTGATCTTTTCTTATAATAATGAAAGCCCACAGTCTTTCTACTGTGATACCTACATTGCCTCTGAATTCTGTTTACTACCTTTTAGGGAGATTTCTTTCATTTCAATTTTATGTATCACTGTTTTCAAATGTTCTCGTGTTCTGTTTTCTGACCATTTAATGAAAATATCTTTAAAATAAAAAAGCAACTTTTTTTTTTCCAACGTTGAGCAATCAAACTTCTCTTTTTAAAAATAGTTAAAAACTGGTGGAAGGCCTGCTTTAGTGGTTTTTTTTTTTTGGGGGGGGGGGGGGGGTCTGGTTTTGGTACCAGGTTTAATTTGGATCCTTCTCCTACATTTTCTCTACATCGTAGTTTTTAATTCCGATGAACTAGTGGCTGCACTTATGAACCACAGATCTAAACAATGGTTTCTTAAATTGTGGGTGGCAAATCAAATGTTTTTAGCCAACTTTTTTTTTTTTCAAAAAAGTCATTTTATTGAACTCCAAATATACAACAAAGCAAGAAAAACATATACAAATGAGATACATATTAGAGGTCTCAATCTCAATATCTGTTAATTAAACACTTAACATGAAGCAAAAAGATAGCATTTTAGGCATTGAAAATATGACCATGCTGAACTTGTTTCTAATAATATAGGCAAATTAAACATTTGTGCATCTCAAACTCAGAGATACAATTGGGGTTTAGGATGAGAAAGTGATGAATGACTTGGAGATAAATGGAATAAATAGCCATATTCAATCAGTGTAACCTGTTCCGTGTAAACAACTAAGGAGTATATTTACTAAACTGCGGGTTTGAAAAAGTGGAGATGACGCCTATAGCAACAAATCAGATTCTAGTTATTTATTTAGTACATTCTACAAAATGACAGCTAGAATCTGATTGGTTGCTATAGGCAACATCTCCACTTTTTCAAACCTGCAGTTTAGTAAATCTAGCCGTAAGTGTCTATAGACATCTGTATTATGGGGATTTAGGGAAGTAGGATGGCTCCAGTATGAGTGGCTTTTGCGGCTTCTGTGTGATTTCAGTACACGTCATTAGAGCTGGACTCTGTATTTTGGATTTCAATTGGCGGGTCTTCAAGAAGATTCCTGAGTTACTACCAGGTTGTATCCTGGAAACCGTTTTTGATTTGCATTTTAATGGTATTGGGAAGGCTATGGATTTAACTTCCACATCTCAAAGAAAAGTTTTTCAAATGGTTTCCATCAAACTCATTTTAAACAAATTACAATTTTTATCTGAAGAATGTGAGTGTGAGCTGAGATTATTAGAGGTTTTATTTTATAGCCCACATTTAATATCATAATGTATTAAAGTTATGTTTATAAATTATATACTTGTATACAAGACTAAATAACTAAAGGTTAACATATTTAGTCAAAACTGAAACAAGAGTCCCAAACTTAATCTGGGTAGTGTTACAAATAAAGGTTTAGACTAAAATATCATGAACATGTTTTGTTTGGGGTTAAATGTGTAATAATAATAATAATAATAATAACCAGTGCGTTAAAGAAGTCTGCCACGTTAGGCAAGGTTAAAAACAGATCACTCATCAGTTTAGCATAGCAACCACATTTCATATCAAACTCAATACTTTTGCTTTGACTTACAAATCCTCATTCTTGGCAACGTAGGCACAGAAAGGATGTGTTTACATAACTGCGACTCAATTGGACAGACGCATACGCAGATACCTCTTTGAGTAAGTGCATGTCTTGGGTGTGCTGGATAGTTGGTGAAAACTATTTGGACTGATGCAGGAAAGACTGTTCCAATTTCATTTTTTTAATTCTTTGTTTTAAATGGTCAGAATGTACAATTGTAAAACGGCAGGCAGAACAACAAATTAAACAAATTTTTTTTTTTTATAAAGTCTAATAGAAGAATCTAAGGTCGGGGGTTGGAAAGGGAAGAAAAGAGGATAAGGGGTTTCCAGGCTTACATGTCAGGAAGTGGGCAGGAGAAGTTCCAATGTGAAACTTGTTGTTCATGTGGATATTGAGCCAGTCGTTCACAGAGTAGATGGTTAAAGATGGCGTTCCCCATATTGGGAGAGGATTGGGGTTTTTCGAGTGGAGTACAATAGATGAGTTGAGTGAAGGGGATCTGTAGTCACTGGAGTGTAGATGGGGTTGGCTCTCTCTGAATAACCATGGGGCCAAGAGCTATCTAGATACATGCCTCCTGTCATGAAGATAATATTTTATTGTATCCATAGCTGTGACATGCCAGATGCATTGGTTAAGTTCTTGGGTGGAGTGCAAGAGGGGATTGTTCCAATTCCTGGCTTGTGCACATTTAGCATCTGCTTATAAGTGAGAACAATTTATTTTAATGTTTACTGGGGTTTTGGGGACATAGCACATGAGAAAAGTTCATGGGTCTTTCTGGATTGGGGCTATGGACCATAACCCAGTAAAGAGCCATTAATGGACATGTCCACCATATGGTGTACAGTACAATCCGTAGTAGACTTTATAAGAGGTCTCCTTTATTTTCTCCCTCATGTTTTCCCATGCTTTCTCATCTGGTGGGGGACGCAGTTCTCTCATATCCTTGCTTAAGGATTGGTTATGACATAATGTTTAAAAAGTGGTGAGAGATCTCAATGTTTGAGTTGTGGGGACGGGCTGTAAAAAAAAAAAAAAAAAAAAGTAATGTATGTGGTCAGTTTCACAATAAGACATTAGACTCAAGCCTGACATTCTAATCTTCTTCTGCATTTCTAAGATGGCATTCCTCTTTAATTCCTGTGTACTACACAAGTATATCACTCATTCTTTGTGCAAAACAGCATATCGTCATTTATTTATATAGCGCCAACATATTCCATAGCGCTTTACAATTGGGGACAAACATAGTAAACTAATAAACAAACTGGGTAAAACAGACAAAGCGGTGAGAAGGCCCTGCCCGCAAGCTTACAATCTATTGGACAATGGGAGTTTGACACATGAGGTTGTCTACATTTGCAGTCAGCCCAGCCAGACTGAAAAGGTAAAAGTGACTCATAAGCTAAATGATCCTGTCACACAACAATGTTGGTCAAGGGGTAGTTGTAGAACAGGTGGTAATAGGGTAATGTAGTGAGGTTGAAGAATATTATAAGCTTTTCTGAAGAGGTGGGTTTTCAGAGAACGCTTGAAAGCTTGTAGACTAGAGGAGAGAGAGATACTCAGGTAAGTATTAGAACACTAACTGTCTCTCCAAATCTTTGTCAGGAGCACACATCCTCCACTGTGTAAGAGCCTCTCTCCATAAGATTACTTACAAAGTACACAGCATTTCAACAACACTTTTTTTAAAATACTTCTAAATCCTAATCGGAATGGTATGCTTACCATTGTGTTGAGCCAGTGGTTAAATACCCGTATTCTGTTTGGATGAAACCACACTTATTTTTTTACTGAAAAGAGATTTTTTTTTATTATTATTATTGCAGTACCGTGTTAAACAGAAAAATCTATGTGATGTTAAATACTTTCGTGTCAAAAAAGACAAAAGTATAACCCCAAAAAATTATTCTATTTGCTAGCTATAAGAGCACAGAGGCGCCTTCCTCAGGCAAGTTTACAAATGCATGACTGAGAAAAAGGCACAGCATTTAAGAGCTGTTACATAAAGAAATTTGTACATCATCAAGATAAGCTAAAGTAATAAAAAGTAGGTTTTCGTTATGGTTGGAAGAGTAACAATCCTAGGAGTTCAGAGGTCTGCAGAGAAGTGTTTACCCCTGCGCCAGGACACAATATTAAGACATATTTAAAAGGTCTTTTTAAAAATGACAGGGAGAGAAACATATGGGCTTTCAAGCTGTTAAGAACATTCCATTCATTGATTAAAGGAGGCAATCTAACACCTGGGTTTATGACCCACTACATGGACACACTTCACACCCCACAGCAGAGTGCAGACCTCTGAACTCTTAGGAGTTTTACTCTTCCATCCATAACGAAAACCTACCTTTTATTACTTTAGCTTATCTTGATGATGTACCCCCCACTCCGCCCTGTACATATTTCTTGATGTAACAGCTCTTAAATGTTGTGCCTTTTTCTCAGTCATTAATTTGTAAACTTGCCTGGTGAAGGGGCCTCTGTGCTCTGAAAGCTAGCAAATATAATATTTTTATGTTGGTTAGCCAATAAAGGTATCACTCCTATAATACTTTTTGTCTTTTTTGACACAAAAGTATTTAACATCTCGCTGAAAAGAGGAAATGTCTTGCAGGCATACCTGAGCAGTCTTATTTGCCTGTTGTAAAATAAGATTAAAAGCTATAAAGCAAATGTTATGGTAAACTGTTTTGGTAACTTGTTTACTTGATCAATAGATTAAATTGGTGTCATCTCTTTTAAATACAGTACATCACAAAAAAACAACATGTATAGTTCTATTTAATAGACCTTTGCATTTATCATTCATTAAGCTATGTACACACTGGTTTAAAATTCTGCGTTTGAAGTGCTTCTCTAAGTTTCATAGTAAGCACATTTAATTGGACGTGGAAATAAAAATCATTGCAGCAAATGATTGCTTATTAGAGTATTTAAGTGCATTTAACTTGTTTTGCTTTGTAGTGTGCTTGTTGTGTGTGCTTTTTTTTTTTTTTGTTTGTTTTTTTTTAAGCTTCTTTTCCATGTCATTGTAGTTGAAGACTTATGTTCACCTCAATAGAGCAGATGCATTTTGATAAATGTTGAATAAGATAAATTCCTGTATTGCAGCAGGCGCATGTTTAAAAATCAATGATTAAATGCATTTGCAAATGCTTATGATACTTATTAAACTAAATAGTTTTTTGTGCGTTTACATTTGCATAACATACAGTGAAATAGGCATTGCCTAGTTTATTTATAGCCTAACTAAATGTGGGTAAGTGTTTATAGGAGAACAGATTGTTTGCCACTGTAAAGATTCAGTCACCAAAGTTAATAAAGCTGTTCAAAGTTAAATACAGCAAAATATCAGTCATAAAATAGTAAAAGGGTCCAGTGTAAAGTAGGAGCAGTAGTAAAGTTCAGCTACCAACACAAATCGGAAAATCTACTTTTGCTCCCTCCACAACAGGGCGGTGGCCCTCTAAGAACACCTGTTGCTCGTCAGGTTTTCTGTGTAAAGACACAATAGAGGCACCCATATGGTGAAAGGTGTATACACTTCACTGCACACTGTGCATACAAAGGTACCGAATAATCACATAGAAATATCTTATGTCTGGAGCCAATAGTGAATTGCTTTGGATTTGAGAGATGTTGTTCTCGGTCAGTCTCTCCGGATCCCATCTCAGTAGATCACTATGAGGGAAACAAATATTGAGTCTCTGCTACCTGCCACAACATAGAAATAGAAGATAAAGCAGGAGTTGTGTAATACAGTAACCCACCCTTCCACACAACTTTAAAAGCTAAGAAATCTATATTAAAATATAGAAAAATAAAACCGCTTATCTGTAAGAGTTTAGAGTGTGTACTCATCCTCTAGTACTTTTTTTTTTTTTTTTGACATTAACAAATTTTGTGGAAATAAACTTATTTTATTTTTTTACTCTATAATAATATTCCCGCTTTAACATCTTGTATGTTCTGGCTGAGACTTTGCTACCAACATTTATTCCTTTTCATAGTGACCTACTGAGAGAACATTTGGTCAGCCTGATGATAACTTTTCTCAAATCCAAAGCAATTCTCTATTGCTCCCTACAGATAAGCGATTAATATAGCCTCTTACTAGCAGGGCCCTCCTTCCTTCTTCTATATTGTATGCTGGAAGGAAGATATCTGTTTGTCATTTCACACTTTCCATACATACCTGATGTGCACCTTTTCAGACTCAGCCATAGATGGAGTATTCTGCCGTTTGCTGGTTTTACTGAGTTAATAACCATTCTGATGAAAAATCTTGTCATGCACATGTTGTATGTATCTCTGTTGGTAGTATATTGCAAAAGTTGCAAACCCCAGGTTACAGCAACTTATAAAAACAAAATACTTTTTTACATTTTTATAGCAAAAATGCTGGAGTCGGAGAAAGATCTTGTTGCAAAGATGCTGCGGGCCGTGCTGCAGTCAAACAAACATGGTGTACTTTTACCTCGACTGCAAAGTGAATATAAATCCCTCACTGGAGAATGGATTCCTTTCAAGGAAATGGGTTTCCACACACTTGAAGCATACCTGAAAGCCATCCCAACAGTCGTAAGGATTGAAGTGAATCGTGGTGGTGAGGTAATATGCTCCTTTATTATGCTGATTATTAAGAAAATGTTGTGACCCTGCAGTATTGTAGTATGCTGTAGGGTTTAAATCCTTCCATTTTTAATGCATTACTTACTGTCTGCTGAATTTTTTTTTCTATTTTGTATAAAACTTTTTGAAGCCTTTGTAATAATTTATATACTTGTAATTATTTCTGTTTGTTACTAATATGCTCCTACAATAGCTTTCTGAATCAACTTTAGAGAACCATAACCTTTTTAAGCTGTTTCTTCGCGGTTTGGTATATTGAATGAAAGGTCAAAATATAAGAGAAGTAACAATGACAACTGGCTGGGATCCAATTAGCATATATAGAGTAAACTGAAAGGGGCATATTCAATTGGCCGCCGAGTGTCTTCGGAACGGTCGCAATGCAACATTATAGATTTCTCTACCCAAATCCATAGGTGGAAGAGGAGATATACGCGATGTTGAGGTGCTGTAGTACCTGAAAATTTGTGCGGCCGCGATGTTTGAAGCACCTGATTTTTTATTTACCTTGTATCAAGACTAATCAAGTAAGGCAAATGCTACACACTTCCAATACTAAGAAGCTAGAACTATCTACCCAGTCTCATTGACCACTCTCAATGCTTTCACTGCAACAGGACCGGCTGCTCAGAACTTGTAATGGTGGAGTTGCTCCAGAACTCATTTTGTTTAATCTTACACATATAAAGGTATAAAATTGTGAAGGTAATATTTTGCAACATAGTATATTTGACTGTATCTGTGCAGTTGTCCTTTGTAGCAAACAGTACAGGTGTAAAAACATTCTTTTGCATGACAGTGTGATCGGTCTCTTTTGATAGCTGTGCTGAATGCCCCTCTTACATGTATTTAATATGGAGTAATGAGGTGTATGTTCTTTTTTTCTCTTGATGTAAGGCTGAAAAAATGTTGTTCAATCTATAACTAGTTTCTGCTCTCAAATTACCTGGTAAGTCCCCTGGTCACACCCATGTTTTAGAAGCAAAGTAATAAATGTCTGCTGTTTAGTTATAGCCCTGAACTCTACTAGATTTGCTGGCACACAAATTGTGTCTAATGTTCATGTATGCTACATGTAGCATTTTCACCAAGCAGAGAAAGAAAATTAAATTTTAAAATTAATTTTAAATTCTGTATAGAGATGTTCACTGACCCCTGTGTTTTGGTTTTGGATCTGAATTAACTTCGTGTTTTGGCAATACCGCCCTTGCGTGTTTTGGTTTTGGATCCCTATTTTTTTTCTAATCCCATTTTTCTTTGTTTTTTTTTTTTTGTTTGTTTGCTGAAGTCACATAATTTTGTTCTTTTTTTATTATTTTTTCCCCATTATTAATCTCAATAACACTAATTTTCAAGTCATTTGCAGTCAAATTTGGCCACTGTCGCAATATTATTTTCCTACACTTTCAAACAAAGACTGCAGCGACCTGGCTGGATGCTAAGCGACAGAGCAATGACAAAAACACACAGCAGTTCATAGCACATCTAGGAAACATTGCCACACAGTAGTGGTAGAAAAGAAAATTGGTGCAAGAAAGAATTGTCCTTGGGCCCTCACACCCAACCTTATGTAAGGTATTGAAAAGGACATGTACAGTTTAACAAAGCAAGCACTCCAGCTACAAGCAGTGCCACTTTTGTAGCTGTAGTGCTTGGTTTGTGTTTGGGCCCCCACAAAACAAGCTACCAATTGCTTAACTGCCTTAAGCCCAACAGTGCTGTCAATGAACTCTACATTATTAAACCTTGTCTGATCGTGCTGCATCTTTAATCTGCTTCTCCTCTGTGGATAACTTTCCTCTCATCCCGGAAGAACTGCCAAACTTATGTAGACAGGAATGGATATTACAACTGGAGTGGCATTAGATCTGCTTCAGACAGACTGACACGGAGCATGTGGGCACCATGGAATCTGTCATGTTGGAATACGCTGCATTGAACAGAGATTCAAACCAATATATAGATGCAGTTGAGGAGGCCGTACTTAGGTAAAAATGTGACCCACCGGATGAGATCCTGGATTTAAGAGGGCTTGTAAACGAGAGATGCTGTCAGGATTCGAACCCAGAGCTTCTGCCTCTGTGGACTGCTGCTCTACTGACTGAGCTATTCTGACTGCTGGAGAGTACCTTGCCTTTATTCTGTGTTCCAGATCAGTTCCTGTGATCTCCTGATGTTCCAGCATGCCTTAGCTCCACCCCTTGACTTCCTATAAAAGCCTGGTCAGTTCCTGTCTCCAGTGTCTGATTATTGTGGTCTTTGCCTGTGATCAAGCTCCTGCTGCTGTTGCTCTTCCTGGTTCCAAGCATTAACTACTCGTGTACTGACCTCGGCTTGCCCTCCTCTTCCTGAACCTTTTGGACCTCGTTGTCTCACTGTGTACTGAACCCGGCTACATTTGACCATTCTTACCATCTAATCTCCTGTTGGCCAGCCTTCCTTCCTGCCACTGAGCTCCTATCCCGTCTCCGGACCGTGACAGAATAATCGGTCCCAAAAATGGATCCCGCGGGAGTAGCTGCGCTAAATATTCTGAAAAACCAAATAAAGGAGTTGCAAGAGTTTGCCTGCG
This sequence comes from Mixophyes fleayi, assembly GCF_038048845.1. Classification (NCBI taxonomy): domain Eukaryota; kingdom Metazoa; phylum Chordata; class Amphibia; order Anura; family Limnodynastidae; genus Mixophyes; species Mixophyes fleayi. Next base: position 278,526,252 of record NC_134402.1, read on the forward strand.
TTTCTCAGAACAAGATCAGAGAACTAGAAACACTTGTCAAAGCTCAGCAGGAGCAAATGGCTCAATAGCATAAAGAATTAAAAGATTATGACGCCATTGCTGCACAAATTTCGCGTCCACCATTGCCTACAAAATTCAGTGGCGATTGTCGCTTATACAGAGGCTTCTTAAACCAGTGGAACATTTATTTTCAGATGCAACCTACACAGTTCAAAAATGATAAGATGAAGATCTTCTTCATAATTAATCTCCTGATAGGGGAAGCCCTGGCCTGGGTCTCTCCTTACATTGAGCAAGACAGTGCTATTCTGGAAGATCTGGAATAATTTACATCTGCTATAGGGCAAGTCTTTGATCCTAATCAATGTGCCACCGCTGAAGCAAAACTCCATAGACTGCGACAAGGAAGACGCTCGGTGGCTGAGTATACCACTGAATTACGATGCTTGGTTGCAGAGACCACATGGAATGATACTGCAAAAAAAAAAAAATAGCCAGTTCCATAGTGGCCTTTCTGAGCAAGAAAATGATGAACTGGCCAGAGTAGACACCCCTGATGATCTGAATGATTTTATCCAACTGTGCATTCGGGTTGATCAAAGATTAAGCGAGAGGAGAAAATGAAAGACTAAGAGCGTTTGGTGTGGGCAGTTATTTGCATCAGTTCAGTAGACCTACAGTGTTCAAAGCGGCACCATCAGACAATCCTAACGTCTCACCCGAACCAATGCAAATTTATGTAGTTAGGAAACCAATCAGTTTTAATGAGAAACAGACGTCTGGATGAGAATCTTTGTGTGTATTGTGGTGATCAAGGACATTATGCCGTCGTTTGCCCAAATAAGATTCAGAAGACCATCGCTATGACTAACTTAAAGCAAATAGACTCCAGGGTGTCTAGTCAATGCTTTGTCATCTCGCAATCAGTAAATCCTTTGGCTCATGAAAAAGGAGATCCTCTGCCGCAACAATCACAGTTTGTTCTCCCAATAACGCTTTCATCCGGGTCTCTTGCAATTTGCAGTCTGGCTATGCTTGACTCTGGTGCTGGTGGCAATTTCATGGATATCACCTGTGCACAGGAAAACTGTATTGAATCAAAGAGTAAACAAGCTCCTGTAAATTTGGAGACTGTAGATGGATCCCCTTTATCTTTGAGGCCAGTAACTCACGAAACAATCCAACTACAAATGACTATTAAACCAGGGCATTAGTAGGCTATAAGCTTTCATTTGATTGCTTCACATACATTTCCCATAATACTGGTAATCCCCTGGCTGTCTACCCATAATCCTTCTGTCAACTGGGATACTCGCACTTTATCCTTTCCTTCTGAGCACTGCAAACTAAACTGCCTATCTAGAACTGTGGTATCTGTTGACCAGCAGGTCAGCGAACCTCCTTCTAAATATTTGAAATTGTCTGCGCAATACAGTGAAATTTCAGATGTCTGTGCTAAAAAGAATGCAGATATATTGCCTCCTCATTGCCCTTATAACTGTCCCATTAAGCTGTTGCCAGGATCATCCATACCTTTTGGGGCGACTTTATTCTCTATCCGAACCGGAGTTAAAATTCCTGCCGGAATTTCTGGATGACAACTTAAAGGCTTCATTCGCCATTCTACTTCTGCTGGTGCTGCCTTATTCCTTGTTGAAAAGAAAGATTCTACCTTACGCCCTTGTATTGATTATAGGTAACTCAATAAGATTACAGTCAAGAATCGTTATCCACTCCCCTTAATTCCTGAATTGTTGGAGAGGCTACAGAAGGCAAAGATCTTTACAAAGCTTGATTTACATGGGGCATACAATCTGGTTTGTTTTCGACCCGGGGATGAGTGGAAAACCGCCTTCAGGACAAGATATAGACATTTTGAGCCTTTGGTAATGCCTTTTGGCCTATGTAATGCCCCTGCAACTTTTCAGCATTTCATCAATGATGTCTTAAGAGACTTATTAGATCAATCTGTTACCTATCTGCATGACATTCTTATATTCTCCGATAATTTGGAGGAACATCGCAAATATGTCTGTACTATACTCGAAAGACTTCGGAGGAACCAATTGTATATCAAATTGGAAAAGTGTGAATTTGAACAAGCCAAGATTCAATTCTTGGGATACATAATTTCCCCTGATGGTCTGAGCATGGATGCCAGTAAGATTGATGCAGTCGTTAACTGACCTGTACCTAAGAACGAAAAGCAAGTACAACAGTTTATTGGTTTTGCCAATTTCTACCGGAAATTCATAAGAAACTTTTCTGGAAAAGCTTCCCCTATTGCGCAACTTACAAAGAAGGGCGTTCCTTTTGAATAGTCATCTGAAGCGCAAGAAGCCTTTACCCAACTTAAGACTCTTTTCACATCAGCTCCAATCCTGATACATCCAAATCCTGAATTACCCTTTATTGTCGAAGTTGATGCCTCTGATTCCGCACTGGGAGCAATTCTTTCTCAACGTGTCGGTAAGAAGATGTTGCATCCTTGTTGTTTATCTTGCCAGATGACATCAGCTGAGAAGAACTATGATATTGGAAGCAAGGAATTACTGCCCATTAAGTGTGCTTTTTCAGAATAAAGACACCTTCTTGAGGGTTCTATCCACCCTGTGACAGTTCTTACTGATCTTGAATTTTTACGCACTGCTAAACAATTGTCTCCTAGACAGGCCAGATGGACTTTATTCTTCTCTCGCTTTAACTTTATAGTTTCTTACCGACCGGGATCCAGAAATGGCAAAGCAGATGCACTCTCAAGAATGTTCTCCGAGCCTCATCTAGAAGAAAATTCTGGAAAGACTATTATACCTGAGCTTCACTTCTTAGGGGCAACTGTTTCTACAGATTTACTCTCTTTTGAAGAATGGTTATGACGCTGATCCTTTCCTCAGAAGTCCTTCATTTGTTAATCTGACTTTTCATACAGGCTACTAGACTCTGCTTCATCACCTTTATGTACCCGAGTCAGTACGAGTTGAAGTATTGAAATTTGTTCATGATTCCAAACTTTCTGGACATTTCGGAGTATACAGAACTCGAGAATTTTTGGCACGTTCCTTCTGGTGGCCAAATTGTAAAAACGATGTTAAATATATTTCATCATGTCTGACATGTGCTAGAAACAAGACTCCTCGCACCTCACCAATAGGTTTGCTGCAACCTCTTTCTATTCCTATCTCGTCCCTGGAGCTCTATCTCAATGGATTTCATAGTTTATCTACCTCCTTCAAAAGGGGTGACAACAATTTTTGTGGTAGTGGACCGTCTAACTAAAATGGCTAATTTTATCCCTGTTAAAGGAGTACCCACTGATGAACAGACTACAGCGCATTTAATTTGGGGAATATTCAGGTTTCATGGCATCCCTGATGTCATAGTCTCGGATTGAGGTGTTCAGTTCACTTCTAAGCTCTGGAAGAGTTTTTGCGCTGGCCTGGGAATAAAACTTAATCTGTCCTTGGCTTTTCACCCACAGTCTAATGGACAGACTGAAAGGACTAATCAGACACTTGAACAATATTTAAGATGTTTTATTAGCTACCCTCAAGATGATTGGATGATATTTCTACCGACTGCTGAATTTTCTGACAGTAACTCTGGGAAATTGAACAATGTTCAGACACCTTTCTTTGCCAACTTTGGACTCCATCCATTGTTTATTCAAAATCTCCTGGTTTCCACATCAATTCCAACAGTGACTGATAAAATCACAAGTTTGCAAGAAGTTCAAAAGAGGCTTATTGTAAATTTGAGAAGTCCAGGAACATTACAGACAAGCTGCCAACAGACACCGTAGAGATGAACCCAATTTTCTTGTTGGAGACAGTCTGGCTATCCACTAAAAACCTTACAGCGGATACCCTCACCAAAATTAGGTCAAAAGTTTATTGGGCCATTTAAAATCCTATCCCAGTTTGGTCAAGTTGCTTTCGGCTTAGATCTTCCCGCCTCTATGAAAATACATCTGTTATTCCATGTTTCTCTGCTCAAACCATTTCAAGACAACCCCTTCCCTGGCCGTATTTCGGCCCCACCACCACCAGTCATGGTGGATGGCGAATAAGAATTTATTGTTGAAGAGATCCTGGACTCCAGAATCCACAGATATAGGTTACAGTACTTGATGAAATGGTGGGGATATGGTCTGTGTCACTCACCGGACCGTGAGTGCCTCTTCCCGGACATTTAGGAACCGTGGTCGTCCACCATCCTGAGGGTCTGCGCATGCGCAGCCCTTTTCTATACTTCAGTGTATACCCCTTTAACTCAATTGGCAGATCAGGCAACACTCCCTATATTAAGCACCTGTGGTCAACACCACGTTGCCTGATCTTGGAGTCTCATTCCTCATGAGTCTCTGAAGGTGTTCCTGTATTCCTCGTGTATTCAGCGCTGCTGATTCCTGTGGTTTCCAATCCACTTCTATTCCTGTGGTTTCCATACCACTTCTACCATCAACTGTATCATCAGGACTGTATGCTGATTCCTATCCGCTGCCTCCGTGCACTACAGTCTTCTAAACCACTTCTACCATCAACTGTATCATCAGGACTGTTTGCTGATTCCTATCCGCTGCCTCCGTGCACTACAGCCTTCTAAACCACTTCTACCATCAACTGTATCATCAGGACTGTTTGCTGATTCCTATCCGCTGCCTCCGTGCACTACAGTCTTCTAAACCACTTCAACGTTATTGTATATCAATGTGACTGTTTGCTCATTGCTATCCGCTGCCTCCGTGCACTCCAGCTTTTACTTCACTCACCTGCTTCTCATCAAGTCTGTTTGCTGATTCCTATCCGCTGCCTCTGTGCACTACAGTCTCCTGCTTGCAACTCGCCTGTGTTCATCATCGTGACTGCCAGCTGACTATTATCCGCTGCCTCTGTGCACTACAGTCTCCTGCTTGCAACTCGCCTGTGTTCATCATCGTGACTGCCAGCTGGCTACTATCCGCTGCCTCCGTGCACTACGGCCTCCTGCTTGCAACTCGCCTGTGTTCAACATCGTGACTGCCAGCTGATTACTATCCGCTGCCTCCGTGCACTACAGTCTCATCTCATCTTTGCTGTGACTTCCTCGAGACTGCCGTTTTCATTACCATCTGCTACCCTTCGTGATCTACAGCTCCTGCCCTGCGCTGCACTCCTGTTTCCCATCGCTGTTGGTTCCTGTGGTTGCTACTGGTTACCTCCGTGTGCCGCTGAGTCCTGCCGCTGTGGTCAGCGCTATCGTCCATCTCCTGCTGATCCACTCTCCACGCCTTCACGTGTTCCACTGGCCTCTACCCTCCTGTCAGCATTGGATTTGTATTTCATCTACTACCCTCTGCTGGATCATCTCCATTCTCCTGGGTCCCCTATGAGTCCAGTTCCACGTGTTGCTGACTTCTGTGGATTCGTGTCCCTGCCGGTCTACTCATCTGTGCGCTGCACCTGCTAGACCGCTGCCTCACCTATCCAGGGACTTCCTATCCAGTCGGTCTCCAGCCGCTCAGGTACCGCTGCAATCCCATCTGACTGCTACTGCTGAACCACGGTATGCATACTTCTCATTGACTGTGCTGTGTATTGCATATCTTGCTGGACTGTGTTTGGTTCTCTCTGGAGTCTGCTATCCGCTGAGTCTATTGCCATCATTAACTGTGTTATCATTGTGCTGGACTACTTCAAGAGACTTTCTAGGTTGCAGACCTGCTCAGTCATTTATATCCATATATATATCTATATTGTGCATATTACTGTGGAGCGTGTATAAGGTGCCTGTGTATATCCTGTGTTGCAGTCTTCCCCTGTGCACCTCCTCACATATATATTCAGTGGTACAACTTGCTGATGTCAGACCACTGATCCCTGTTTCCGGTATCACCTGTTCCATCATCCTCTCACATAGCAGTGGTACAACTTGCTACCGCAGACCACTGACTACCTGGATACCTCCACTTGGATTCCATTCCTTCACTCAGACAGCGGTGCAACTTGCTACCCGCAGACCGCTGACTCTCATCACCTCCTTGTTTCTGTTGGACATTCCTACTCACTATAGCAGTGGTACAACTTGCTATCGCAGACCACTGACTACCTTCACGTGTCCTTGTCCATACAGTTCCTTGTGTATTATTACCTCATTATTACCAGTGTTGCTAGTCATAGACTTTCCTGAGCATCTCATCAGCCGTCATTTCATGTTCCGTGATCACCCAGCTGCCAGAGTACTCTATTACCATCTACATTGCTCTGGTAAGCCTACCATCTGGTGATCCCTGGGTAAAGACTCCTAGTGCCCGTGACAGTAAGATCAGGCCATGACAGACCCAGATGCGGAACCTACCGCCAAAGAGATGCTGCAACATCTGGTTAGCCGTGTGGAACAACAGGATGCCCGCCAACAGCTGTTACTTCAGTGTTATCAGTCATTAACCTCCCAAGGAACATCTGGACAGACTGTGACAGCTACTACTGAAGCTCCTGTGCTTTCCTCCGTTTCCCCATTGCCATCCCAGGTGTCTACAGCTTCCACGCTTCACCTGCCTACTCCGTCAAAGTACGATGGAGACCCCAAATCTTGTAGGGGTTTCCTTAACCAATGTTCAGTCCATTTTGAGCTCCAACCTCAAAATTTTTCTACCCATCGTTCCAGAGTGGCCTATCTTATCTCTTTGTTTTCAGGACAAGCCCTGGCTTGGGCCTCCCCCCTGTGGGAGAGGAACGATCCAATATTACAAGATAGTGCCAAATTTATTTCTGCATTTCGAAGTGTGTTCGATGAACCAGGTCGTGTGACCTCCGCTGCTTCCAGCATCCTCCGTCTGCGACAAGGATCTCATACTGTAGGCCAGTACGTCATTCAATTTAGGATTTTAGCCTCTGAACTTCAGTGGAACACTGAAGCCCTAGTTGCCGCCTTCTGGCAGGGGCTTTCCGATAAAATTAAAGATGCACTGACTACTCAAGAGCTTCCTTCGTCACTTGAAGATTTGATATGAGATTTCGTGAAAGAGAGGCTGAGAAAACGACTTATGCTAAAGCACCTCTTCGCTCTAACCCTCAATTTCGTCCAGTGTCACCCGCTGTGATTCCCATGGAGATAGGACGTTCCAAGTTATCTTCTGAGGAGAGGAAACGAAGAGTCAAGAATAGACTCTGTATCTATTGTGCTGATTCCACTCATGTCCTCAGCTCCTGCCCTAAGAGATCGGGAAATGCCAGGCCCTAACTAGTTCTGGAGAGGTGAAGTTAGGGTCCCTGGAGTCCTCTCCATCGTCTATGAAATCTAAAGTCTGCGCTTTTGATGTGACTATTTCCTTTGCTACCAAAACCTTTGAGTCACAGGCATTGATTGATTCCGGAGCAGCAGGAAATTTTATTTCCAAATCGTTAGTAAATCAATGGTCTCTACCAGTGATTACCTTAAAAACTCCCATTACTGTGACGGCTATCGATGGATCACGTCTCATCAACGGTCTCATCACCCACAGTACGTCTCCAGTAACCCTTCAGATTGGTGCTCTGCATCATGAAGAGATGTCGTTTTTAATTCTTCCTGTTACGACAAGTCCGATTGTCCTAGGCCTTCCATGGCTTCAGTGTCACTCTCCCCAGATTGACTGGCGCACCCCTCAAGTCACGTCTTGGGGGCCTGAATGTCACCATCATTGCCTTTCCCAAGTCATTCCTCTCAAGGTACAGCAAGCTTCCATCTCAGCTATTTCACCGGGACTCCCTCCTCAATATGCTTCATTTACCGATGTTTTTGATAAAGCTCAGTCTGAACGTCTTCCTCCTCATCGTTCTTGGGATTGTCCGATTGATCTTCTTCCTGGCAAGACTCCTCCCAGGGGCCGGGTCTATCCACTCTCGTTACCTGAAACTCAAGCTACATCTGAATATATACGGGAGAACCTCCAGCGTGGGTTCATTCGACCTTCCACCTCGCCCGCTGGAGCTGGGTTCTTCTTTGTCAAAAAGAAGGATGGATCATTACGCCCTTGTATAGATTTTCGTGGACTCAATGCCATTACTATCAAGAATCGGTATCCCATTCCGTTGATCACTGAGCTATTTGACCGCATCAAGGGAGCCCGTATTTTTACTAAGTTGGATCTTCGTGGTGCCTACAATTTAATCAGAATCCGTTCCGGTGACGAATGGAAGACAGCGTTTAACACCAGAGACGGGCATTACGAATATCCGGTAATGCCTTTCGGGCTATGTAATGCCCCCGCTGTTTTTCAGGGCTTCATCAATGAGATTTTTCGGGACTTATTATATGTATGTGTCGTCGTCTACCTGGACGACATATTGATTTTTTCACAGGACCTGCCTTCTCACCACCAACATGTGGCAGAAGTCCTCTCCAGGCTACGGAAAAATTCATTGTTCTGTAAATTAGAAAAATGTTCATTCGAATTACCCCAGATTCCATTCTTGGGGTATATTGTTTCCGGAGTTGGTCTGAAGATGGATCCTGACAAAGTAAATGCTGTACTACATTGGCCCCAGCCAACTACTCTTCGTGCCATCCAGCGTTTTTTAGGTTTTGCCAATTACTATAGACGCTTCATTCAAGACTTTTCTTCCATTGCATCTCCTATTGTGGCCCTGACTCGAAAAGGGGCTAATCCTAAGCAATGGTCTACTGAGGCTATTCAAGCCTTTCAAACATTAAAAGAGTCCTTCTCTTCGGCTCCAATCCTTCGTCAGCCTGATGTGACACTCCCCTTTTTCCTAGAAGTAGATGCCTCTAATGTGGGCTTAGGAGCTATTCTCTCCCAACGCTCGGAACAGCAAAAATTCCACCCTTGTGCCTTCTATTCTCGGGGTCTCCTACCCGCAGAGAAGAATTATACCATCGGAGACAAGGAATTACTGGCTATCAAAGCCGCATTAGAGGAATGGAGATACTTGTTGGAGGGAGCTCGCCATCCGGTGACGATCTTCACGGATCATAAGAACTTGTCATATCTCCAGTCTGCCCAATGCTTGAACCCTCGTCAAGCAAGATGGTCTCTTTTCTTTTCCCGTTTTGAATTAATAATTACCTTCAAACCAGCTGCCAAGAACAAAAAAGCTGATGCCTTATCTAGAGCCTTTGTTACGTCCTCTGATATAGAAGAGGTTTCCAACCATACCATTCTAGACCCCAAATGTATCTCACTGGCTGCTTCATCCACCAAAACGCTACCATTTGGGAAGACCCTCGTGCCTCCTACTCTAAGGAGGAAAATCCTTTCGTGGTTCCATGCCTCTCGTTTTTCTGGACACGCCGGTGAACACAAGACTTTTGAGATCCTCTCTCGAAGTTACTGGTGGCCTTCAATGAGGAGAGACGTCAAAGAGTTCATTGCTTCCTGTGAATTATGTTCGCAATTCAAATCCTCCCGCAGAACCCCAGCAGGGTTGCTGCGACCACTACCCATTCCGTCCAAACCATGGACCCATATTAGTATGGATTTCGTTACTGACTTACCACCTAGTAAGAACCATAACACTATTTGGGTGGTAGTGGACAGATTTTCGAAGATGGCTCATTTCATCCCTCTGTCTGGTTTGCCTTCCTCGTCTATCCTGGCTGAACACTTCATTAAAGAGATCTTCCGTATCCATGGATGTCCATCTGAGATTGTGTCTGATAGAGGAGTACAATTCGTGTCCAGATTCTGGCGAGCCCTTTGTAAAACCTTGGGCATACGATTAGCACTCTCATCTTCTTACCATCTACAATCCAATGGACAAACCGAACGTGTCAATCAAGATCTTGAGACTTTTATAAGGATATTTTCATCAGCCAATCAAGACAACTGGGTAGAGTTACTCCCTTGGGCTGAGTTCGCCCATAACAACATGTACCATGAGTCATCATCCAAAACTCCATTCTTTGTGGTCTACGGTCACCATCCGTCTTTTCCGGAATTTCCTGCCCTCCCGCCCACCCATGTTCCTGCGGTGGAAACTGTTTGTCAGACCTTTAAAAATATCTGGTCTCAGGTCAGAACCTGTTTAAAGAAGACATCTGTCAAATATAAATCTTTCGCTGATAAGAAGAGGCGGGCTATTCCACCACTAAAGATTGGAGATCGTGTCTGGTTATCCACAAAAAATATTCGTTTGAAGGTTCCATCCATGAAATTCGCCCCTCGTTTTATTGGTCCATATAGGATCATTCAAGTTATCAATCCAGTATGTGTGAAACTCCTTCTTCCTAAGAGTCTTCGGATTTCTAATGCCTTCCATGTATCTTTGCTCAAACCTCTTATTATCAACCGTTTTTCAACTCCTCCCTCAGCTCCGCAGCCAGTTCAAGTTCATCAGGAGGAGGATTTTGAGATTACCGAGGTACTAGATGCAAAAATTTCGCGAGGAGCCCTCCACTTCCTCGTTCATTGGAAGGGCTTTGGTCCTGAGGAGCGCTCTTGGATCAAAGCTGAAGATCTTAATGCTCCTGCCCTTTTGAAGAAGTTTTACTCCAAAAATCCGGACAAACCCGGTTCCAGGCGTTCTGTGCCCACCTTTAAAAGGGGGGGTACTGTCACTCACCGGACCGTGAGTGCCTCTTCCCGGACATTTAGGAACCGTGGTCGTCCACCATCCTGAGGGTCTGCGCATGCGCAGCCCTTTTCTATACTTCAGTGTATACCCCTTTAACTCAATTGGCAGATCAGGCAACACTCCCTATATTAAGCACCTGTGGTCAACACCACGTTGCCTGATCTTGGAGTCTCATTCCTCATGAGTCTCTGAAGGTGTTCCTGTATTCCTCGTGTATTCAGCGCTGCTGATTCCTGTGGTTTCCAATCCACTTCTATTCCTGTGGTTTCCATACCACTTCTACCATCAACTGTATCATCAGGACTGTATGCTGATTCCTATCCGCTGCCTCCGTGCACTACAGTCTTCTAAACCACTTCTACCATCAACTGTATCATCAGGACTGTTTGCTGATTCCTATCCGCTGCCTCCGTGCACTACAGCCTTCTAAACCACTTCTACCATCAACTGTATCATCAGGACTGTTTGCTGATTCCTATCCGCTGCCTCCGTGCACTACAGTCTTCTAAACCACTTCAACGTTATTGTATATCAATGTGACTGTTTGCTCATTGCTATCCGCTGCCTCCGTGCACTCCAGCTTTTACTTCACTCACCTGCTTCTCATCAAGTCTGTTTGCTGATTCCTATCCGCTGCCTCTGTGCACTACAGTCTCCTGCTTGCAACTCGCCTGTGTTCATCATCGTGACTGCCAGCTGACTATTATCCGCTGCCTCTGTGCACTACAGTCTCCTGCTTGCAACTCGCCTGTGTTCATCATCGTGACTGCCAGCTGGCTACTATCCGCTGCCTCCGTGCACTACGGCCTCCTGCTTGCAACTCGCCTGTGTTCAACATCGTGACTGCCAGCTGATTACTATCCGCTGCCTCCGTGCACTACAGTCTCATCTCATCTTTGCTGTGACTTCCTCGAGACTGCCGTTTTCATTACCATCTGCTACCCTTCGTGATCTACAGCTCCTGCCCTGCGCTGCACTCCTGTTTCCCATCGCTGTTGGTTCCTGTGGTTGCTACTGGTTACCTCCGTGTGCCGCTGAGTCCTGCCGCTGTGGTCAGCGCTATCGTCCATCTCCTGCTGATCCACTCTCCACGCCTTCACGTGTTCCACTGGCCTCTACCCTCCTGTCAGCATTGGATTTGTATTTCATCTACTACCCTCTGCTGGATCATCTCCATTCTCCTGGGTCCCCTATGAGTCCAGTTCCACGTGTTGCTGACTTCTGTGGATTCGTGTCCCTGCCGGTCTACTCATCTGTGCGCTGCACCTGCTAGACCGCTGCCTCACCTATCCAGGGACTTCCTATCCAGTCGGTCTCCAGCCGCTCAGGTACCGCTGCAATCCCATCTGACTGCTACTGCTGAACCACGGTATGCATACTTCTCATTGACTGCTGTGTATTGCATATCTTGCTGGACTGTGTTTGGTTCTCTCTGGAGTCTGCTATCCGCTGAGTCTATTGCCATCATTAACTGTGTTATCATTGTGCTGGACTACTTCAAGAGACTTTCTAGGTTGCAGACCTGCTCAGTCATTTATATCCATATATATATCTATATTGTGCATATTACTGTGGATCGTGTATAAGGTGCCTGTGTATATCCTGTGTTGCAGTCTTCCCCTGTGCACCTCCTCACATATATATTCAGTGGTACAACTTGCTGATGTCAGACCACTGATCCCTGTTTCCGGTATCACCTGTTCCATCATCCTCTCACATAGCAGTGGTACAACTTGCTACCGCAGACCACTGACTACCTGGATACCTCCACTTGGATTCCATTCCTTCACTCAGACAGCGGTGCAACTTGCTACCCGCAGACCGCTGACTCTCATCACCTCCTTGTTTCTGTTGGACATTCCTACTCACTATAGCAGTGGTACAACTTGCTATCGCAGACCACTGACTACCTTCACGTGTCCTTGTCCATACAGTTCCTTGTGTATTATTACCTCATTATTACCAGTGTTGCTAGTCATAGACTTTCCTGAGCATCTCATCAGCCGTCATTTCATGTTCCGTGATCACCCAGCTGCCAGAGTACTCTATTACCATCTACATTGCTCTGGTAAGCCTACCATCTGGTGATCCCTGGGTAAAGACTCCTAGTGCCCGTGACAGTCTGGAAGAATATTTGTGGGAGCCTGCAGAAAATGTACATGCCTCCAGATTGACCAGACACTTTCACCAGAGACATCCTAGCAAACCAGCTCCTGAGACGTCCAGAGGGCGTACTGGAAGGAGGGGAGTACTGTCAGGATTCGAACCCAGGGCTTCTGCCTCTGTGGACTGCTGCTATTCTGGCTGCTGGACAGTTCCTTGCCATTATTCTGTATACCAGATCGGTTCCTGTGATCTCCTGATGTTCCAGCATGCCTTATCTCCACACCTTGACTTCTCCTATAAAAGCCTGGCCAGTTCCTGTCTCCAGTGCCTGATTATTGTGCTCCTTGCCTGTGATCAAGCTCCTGCTCCTGTTGCTCTTCCTGGTCCTAAGCATTAACTACTCGTGTACGACCTCTGCTTGCCCTCCACTCCGCCTCTTCCTGAAACTTTGGACCTCCTCGCCTCACTGTGTACCGAACACAGCTACGTTTGATCATTCTTACCATCTAATCTCCAGTTGGCCAGCCTTCCTCCCAGCCACTGGGCTCCTATCCTGTCTCCGGACTGTGACAGATACACTGCGCTTCATAAGAATAATAGAGGAGACCCTGAGGCAGGACGATAAATATGTCCAGTTTAAAGAACAGCTAAGAGACCTGAGAAAACAAATGGGTGTGTCTCCGGCCCCTGCAGACTAAGCTTTGGAAGCTGAAAACGAGGAGATTGCCGTCACATGCCGAGCACATGGCTGGTACAGTGAAACTGAGAATGAATCGTGAAATCACTTCTGGTTCATTTGACCGCTCCACCTGTTCTTTGGATATCTGTTGTAATTCTACAGCTAATACATGGTGACGAGCTCTGCCCTCCCCCCCCCCCAATGGCGTAACTTGGATGAGGTTCCTAGATGGTTAGGGTCCCTACCTCTACTGACTCTGGCTTTACAAACGCTTTAAATGGCTAAACAACTGTTTGTCAGGCTTCCACACATAAGAGGTGGATTTTTTGGTCTTATGCCCAGGCATGACAACGGCCTTCTTCTTATCACGTGCAAGAACTGCTTCCACTGGTGCAGGACTTACACAAACATCATCCTCATCAACATAGCGCCCTTGTCAGCTACACAAATATCCCCCTCATCCTGTTGCAATTCCAACGTGGCATCCTCAATATGTCTATCACCGGCTACACTTGGGCTGTTCATGCACACATCTGCAAAAATGCTGAAAGTGTCCTTCTTTATGGGTACGCTATCAGAAAGGTCAGGCTTACACATCACACTCGTGGATAGACTCTTCTCAGGGATTTGTGTCATTTCTGAATCTGAACATACATTTTCCTTTAATGCCTTACTGTTTTCTTCAAGCTCTGCTTTTACACGCAAAAGTATTTGGGCACCACTTTTTGAGTCAGAATGACTGACCTTACAAGAAGATGCCTCAGTGACAGTTGCAGAACTAGCACTCGTAGAGATTAGCGAAGGCCTCGTTCTTTCATTGCCACTGTGTGTGTAGAATGGCATGTTGGCAATTTTATTTTTTCCCGCAGATAACTATGCCTGGATTACAGGTCTTTTTTTTTTTTTAACAAGGTAAAATGTGTGTTTTTGCATTTGTTTCCCTGACTTAACACTATGCACTTTAACATAGGATTTAGCAGATGACGTAGAGGGATTATGATCATCATGACTGGTGCCAGCAGCTGCTTGGTGCTCCTGGTCTTCTGTGTACTGCTGCACTAGAAACTGCCAAGAACCGTGCTACCCTTTCTATGTCTCTCTGTGAAATGGTGCTGGATTGCCGTGGAGGGCGGTTCTTATAGAATCCAAAACTTGCGAGATCCGACGACGTAACAATGATGATTTTCCTTCGTTTTCAATTCCGAGAGCGCACGAAAGCACAGAGCCGGCTCAGCTCGTTACTTGAATCAGCGAAGTTCGGGTGTGCTCGGTTCTCGGGGAACTGAGCTTGAGCATCTCTAATTCTGTAGTATGTCACATTAGCTACAAAGAAAAAAAAATGTATATTAAAACATCTGCTTGAACTTTCCTGAGGTTTTTTTTTTTTTTTTTTGTTAAAGCAGCAGAAGTATCCTGCTTAAACAAGTTGCGACATTGGCCATAGTGTTTGTCTCATAACCAGCAATCACCTAAGCCTGCATATAACGTTTGTGATAAAGAATTAGTCACAGCAAGCCAACCTGGTCTGACTAGCAGTGAATGCAATGCCCTTTTTTATGTCCTACACAAACTATTAATTCCAAAAGTCTACCACTACCAAGGTTTGTTTAAAGAGCAGAAGTCTTACAGGAGGCCCTTGGTTGCTCCCAGACGGTTCTCAAACTGCAATCAAAGCTTAAATCAGTCAGTTGTTGTTAACCATAAAATACAGTCCTATGTAGTGTTATAACTGATCAAACTTAGTTGGAATATAATTCTGTAAAAAACACAACAACAGAATGTTATTAAATGGATTTTAATATGGCAGAATAGCTTAAGGTATACAAAACATAAGATGACAAAAATGACATACTGGAACATTATACACAACAGATTCTTAAAATAAAAGGGGGAATAAAAAAAACAGATTACTAAATTTCTCATCTCTGTTGGAGAATGAAGGAATATAGATAATCGGCTCAAACTAAATTGATCTCCAGATTAAATAAACAAAGGTTCTTTAACCTCAGTGGTTTTAAAAAAAAACAGCTCCACCCCCTCCCCCTATCTTCTCAGGTCATTAGGCATATACAATGCTTGTCTTACAGGGGGGGGAACTTCACTCCTGGGTGTGAGAAACAGTATATTCAAGAATAGCCATTAATTCTTCTACAGACCATAAGTGTCCTTTCGAACATCACAGAATTATGATAATACATGCAAAATATACAAATGTGTAGACATGATATATAATATGATTTGTGACCATACTGTTTTATTGTTTCCTGGCAACATAGACCTTTTGTTTGACCTATTAGGTGTAGTTTCATTCTCCTGAGTGAATATGTACAAGGATTTACTCAATTAAGAATAATAAAAGAAATTGCTTTGATGTGGACATTTGCCATTTGAAATTATAGATCTGACCATGTTCTTTGAATTCAGTATGGATAGTCATAATTTTCTATCTGAATAACAATGATTACTATTATGCGCTGTATTGACTTCAATATTATGTAATGTAATATGATAACTATATATATGGATAATATGAAGTGTTTTTGATTCGCTGATTGGATGTTTGTACTATGGGAAAACACCCAGATAATGTCTTTAATGTAATCCAACTAACTACATAGATTGGAGGAGTTCATAAATATACCATGTACATGAGAATGACTGACTGTATTTTATCAATTTGTTAATCTAATACCATATTTTATTTGTTGATGCTAAACTCTAAAACTCAAGTACCATAAATTAGGTGACAGAAAAATAACATTGCTATAATCGTGGTCATCACATGATGCCTAACATATGATATAATAACATGGAAGATACATCTCAAATTACCCAAACGAATATAATTCATTAAAAATATTAAACACATTTTTTTTAAAAAAAATTGGAAATAATGAATTAAAAGATAAAGATTCCAGGGAGTAACAGAATTCAAATAGTTAAAAATAGTCCAATCCGGATTAAAAGTCCTGTTCAAGGAAAAATCCACAATACTCGGTTGAACAACCAGCAAATAACCCAAAGTTAAGTTATTGAAGAAGGAACGGAGCTATGAGACCAATAACTCGCTGATCCTATGAATGTGTTGGGGATCCGATTTGAGGAAAGATAATGCTCAATTCTAAAGTCCCAACTGTAATTCCAAATAGGCAGGTAAATGCAGTCTCACCCGGTGTACAGAATCCAATGCTGGAAGTATGAAGCAGCGATCTTTCTTGCGTGCGTTCCACTGTGGATAGCAAGTGCTGTGTCTCTTCCTGTGTGACATCAAAAGGGGGCGTGACCAATGCATTTCATTTGTCTGGCAGATTTCCACAGGGGATTAAGTTGGTATGGATCAATTAATACCCTTTTATATACCTCTTTCCTAATTGAACCAATCAAAATATACTGGATGGGTTTTTTTTAAACTGCATATGAAATTAAGGAGCTGGTAGGCATGTAGATTGGTAATTATAGCAATTTATATGCTGCTCGATGGACAAATACTATTAGTTCTATGTGGATCTAATAGCACAGGTCTGCAAAATGTAAGGTATTGAAAGCTATTTTAATAATACTTTTATATTCTTAATTATACTCCTGTGTACATCAAGAAATAGTATACAAAAAAAATGACCACCTCACATTTACCTATAAGGGGGTTACATGCATTTTTAAGAAAAGCAAGAAGTGTAATTGTTCTTGACATATTTATTGTGAAATACGAAGAACTGTAGATGAGATCGCTGTGTTTTTGTCTGTTACATAATAAAAAAAAAAATTTTTGCTTGAGTTTTTTTTCTGTGTATCAACCAGCAGTAGTCGGCCATCCTGCTGACGTCCCAAGGACCCTGGTATCTTTTTTTTTTTTTCCCTCTACATCTTTAATATCTTGGTTGAACCGTTCACCCTGTTCTTCACTGTGGTCTCTCCGAGATTATTTGGGAAATGCTTAATATGGGAATTCAAAAAAATTTACCCTTTTTAAACTCCTATTGCAGCCAAGGTTTCTGTAACTATTAAGCATTTTCCTGACAATTTCTTTGTAGTTTGGATCCTTGACGTTGCCTAAAAATGTTGAAATCACTTGTTTGAACGAAGTCCACGCTGAAAGTTCTACAATATTCATTACATGCCCAAAATCTTCATCTTTTATCAGCTTTCTAATGTCAGGGCTTGTAAAAATGCCTTCCTTTAGTTTAACATTAATTATGTTGGGAAATTTGGTACTAAGACATTTGAAAGTTTCTCCATCTTTAGACAGTGCTTTTATAAATTGTTTCATCAGTCCTAATTTTATAAGTAGAGGTGGAAGTAAAACTTTATTTGGATCTACTAAACTGGATTTGATTACATTATTTTTTCCAATTTCTAAACTTTTTCGAGCTGGCCAGTTGTTTTTTTGCCAATTATACATTTTTAGCTCTGCTATTCCATTCACAGAGAAAACATGGGAATTTGGTGTAACCTTGTTGCTGGCTAAGTACCATGCATAAAATTTTAAGATTTCCACATATTAACCAGTTGTGTCTTGCATATGCAATCAGTTCCAAAACAGTTTTCAAATTTTCATGTTTCTTTAAGATAGACTAAGTTAAACTTCTTTTTGAAGAATCTATGAATGTATATGTACTGTTTGTGTAGTGTGTACTGTGTGTGTATGTGGTGGTAGGCAGGGGTTAAATTGATCCGGCACAGGGCAAAACTGTTGCATCTGTTGTATTTGGTTCCACCTTCACCAGCTCACCTTGTAGTTGTATGTGCAATGTTCCTTTAGACATCATGGGGTTTAGGCCCTTTTTGTAAATTTCAGCTTCAGACCCATGTGGACCTTCATCTGGCACTGGGTGGGGGGGAAGTTTTATGACGAGAACTGAATTGCAACTTTCTATACTACCGACCGATTTCTTTTATAGACAATGTTTTATAATGTAGACAGAATACATTTATTATTTTAAAAATATGAAAAAAGACTTATTAATAAGTACACGTTTTTTGTGGAAATACGTGATGTGATATGCAAAATCAGGAGTTCTTTTCGTGTTCAGAAGCCAAAAATCTATAAGTATCACATAAATTTGTTAAAAAAGCTTTTTCATCGCAAACCTGTGTAATCAAATAGTAAACAATAACCATTAAACAATAGCAATCTCATATCTCACATTATAATTGATATTACATATGAATTGTGTAATTAATCCAGATATTACTAAACATCAGTTAACACTATATAAATTGATCTTTTTGTTTTGTAGATATATCATAAAAATTGTAAGAATTGTGGCAATGTTTTATGACCAATTGAACTCATTGAAGTTAATCATAACCGACAATTAGTCTCACCTGTCATACTAAAATTAGATAAATGTATACATGTAATATATAATTCCATCATGTACATAACATAATGCTGTCTGTTATCATGCAAAATATAAATTGTATAGACTGTGATACTAAACAATGTTCTTTTTCATATTGGTATATGATGACAGAGAATTAAGAGATTAAAAATGTTATAGTTGCAATTTCTCATGTACCCAGATATTGTAAGCTACTTATCGTATTCTTTACAATGGCTCTTACTTATCTATATGAATCTACATATACTCATATCTGTACAAATATGGATAAATCTGTTTTAAAGCTTGATGTGTATATTTCTTGTATATTTTCTTGTATATTTCTTGTATCATGATAATTAGATTGACCTACAGATTTGTAATTTGATTGGTTAAATACCCAGATTAATCAGAGCTGATTCATTGCTCTATATATGTATACCGGACTTTGGTTCGGGATTTTACCAAGGCAAGCAATTCAAGCATGATACCTACAGTACCAGGTGTTCTCAGGTGGTCACCCATCCTGTTACTTATATGGCTCCACTCAGCTTGGCTTCCAAGATCTAACGTAGTTGGGCATTCCCAGAGTGGTATGACCGTAGTGGATGATGCTGCCCTTTGGGGGGGACCCAACATAGATTTTCTAAGTCCTAATAATTCTTGGACGTTGGTACTGGGGTGGGGAAATTCAACCTCATGTCTAGATTGGTGTATTGAACTCCATTACTAATATTGTAGAGAAAGTTCAATTTCCATGTTTAAACCTCGTGAGGCTAGGGTCTTTAAGGTAAAAACCATCTTTGCTTCTTCTCTCAATATTTTTAATTGGATCTCCTCCTCTCCAGTTGTTCATTTTTTTTTTTTAATACCTAAAAACATGAGTTCTGTAGGATCAGTGATGCATGGTTTGTACGGCTGATGTATTGCATTCCAAATGGACACTGTATAAGGTAGACCACATTGTGTTGCAGGTGATGAAATCATTGATTTTATATATTCTGTTGTCATGGGCTGAGTGGTACTGATGGACTCCCTTTGTGTTCCTACATTTTAGAGCTTTGCAGTTGGCACATCTGCCACAATAATAAAAGCCCGATGCTTGGATGAATTTTTCTAGCCAGGTGTCTTCTCTGATGTCATTCATCATCATCATCATTTATTTATATAGCGCCACTAATTCCGCAGCGCTGTACAGAGAACTCATTCACATCAGTCCCTGCCCCGTTGGAGCTTACAGTCTAAATTCCCTAATATAGACACACACACACACACAGACACAGACAGACAGGAAGACAGACAGACAAGGGTCAATTTTTGATAGCAGCCAATTAACCTACCAGTATGTTTTTTTTGGATTGTGGGAGGAAACCGGAGCACCCGGAGGAAACCCACGCAAACACAGGGAGAACATGCAAACTCACACACAGATAAGGCCATGGTCGGGAATCGAACTCATGACCCCAGTGCTGTGAGGCCGAAGTGCTAACCACTAGGCCAATGTGCTGCCCACACATTGCTCCTTTTTATATGAGATGTCATTGCTCCTTTTTATATGTTTATTTACTAAAGCCTTCTTCAAATCCGGAGCTTTTCTAAATACAATATCAGGGTATTTGGGGAGGAAAGTGCAGAGTACCTCATCTTGTATATAACTTTCTATCTGGCATGTGATCTGATAACTGTGCTGAGGGGCTGCTCCGTCCATTAGTTATAAGCCACCTTGCTATCAAATAGGGCATAATCAACAGCACGGTGCCTAGCTATAGCAACTGGTGTACCTACTACAGTGGAAATATTTTGGTAGACGTGCTTTTGTCCAGAGTGTAAGATAATAGGTTTAGAGTAACAGGATTGCATATTTATTTAACTTCATAGAAAATAGGCAAGCATATTATAATACATTCATCTCTAAATATTCCCAGCAGCTAAATCTAAATAATTTTCTACTTTGTAATACCTTGCATGTGTGCAGGTATCTTATGTTTATACCACACAAGCAGCAATATTGGCACAAATAATGACACATTGGCACAATATTACATGTAGCCCTAAAACTATCATGTCATTTTCAGGCATGTACAAAAATCTGGCCAGTAGAGGACAGCTGTAGGTCTGTCTGTGCTGTTGCTTCTCAAGCTCCCATTAGATGGGCTGCTCTGTCCAATGTTGCTGCCTATCTAAGTGGCCAAATTGAAAAAATGGTCTTGGAGCGTGTGCCAGATAGGTCTGTCTGGCATAATACCATTCAATTAGCTTTGCTCCTCATAAAAAAGGTGACATCACACAAACGGGTTAAAATATAAAAGTTGAAATGCTGTTAACGAAGGGATTAATTTAGATATGTCATCAACTCTAATTTAACCCTTTCACGTGTGCATTTTTTTTAATACTTTTTGTTTATGTTGAAATGATTATAATTTACAAATGTTATAAACCAACTAAATAAAATGTTCACATAATAGCAATACAAAGATAAACAAAATAGTACAAAAAGGCACAATATTATCAGCATGGGATTTTGAGATTTTAAAGTATCATAACATTGGGGAAGGGAAGTATGAGAGGGGGTGGAATGGAAACGGAGTGCCTGTCAAGGTGTATAGACAAACTACGAGTGAAACAGAGTCCATCTAGGTGTGTCACTATGTAGGTGAGATTGGATTATTGACTGCTGGTATTAGTAAGTGTATAAAAAGTAATGCATGTTATTGTCATGTGAAGGATCAAGCTGTATACAAGGTTATTTTAAGTTTTTTTAAATAGTTACACAGACAGTATTTGTTGTCTTTTACATTTGTCTGCTGTAAATATTTAGAGATGCATGTATTATAATGTGCTTTCCTATTTGCCATGAAGGTGTTAACAGAACATTTTTCCCTAATTCTATTTTTTTTTTTTTTTTTTTCTTCATAGCCTGTGCTGACAAATTGTAAGGCATAACACAAAGATGTGTGGGGTATAGAGGTGGGCAATGGGTGGGGAAGACAAGGATGAAAAAGGAGCTCCTACTCTGGAAGCTGTTCAATGAATCTAATGTAATGCTTTGAACATAGTAATATTGTCCCCCTTTGATTTGGGCAGGTTTTGACTACTATTATCTTACAGCTTTTGCATACTAGTGTAGTTGCATTGGCTGTATTGCTGTATTCATGCTCACTCAGAAGGTATTAATGTAAAGAAAACAAGCGCTCTTTCAGGCAAGTGTTTTCTTACAATTTTCTCATGCTACATGCTGAAAGAGCCCGGAAATTTATTGCAGTCAGTATACATCTGTAATGATTATGCATGGATAGCAGACTCTGTGATAACGAGATCATTTTGTGACTAGTCCATGACCCAAGAAATTGTATTCTGAGAGGGTTACCAAACCCCAGTGAGATTGAGAAGAGGGCTCTGAGAATATGAAAAGATTGTGGGGCAGAGAAGACAAAGAATGGCAATTTGTAATGAATGGTGCTATGCAATCAAACTTGCCCAAACTGGCATAACA
This sequence comes from Mixophyes fleayi, assembly GCF_038048845.1. Lineage (NCBI taxonomy): Eukaryota > Metazoa > Chordata > Amphibia > Anura > Limnodynastidae > Mixophyes > Mixophyes fleayi. Next base: position 278,548,401 of record NC_134402.1, read on the forward strand.
TTTAGGTAAAGTCCTAGAAGAAGAAATTGAATACATTTTCCCTTCATATTTGCAACCAATATATATGAAGGGGAAATAACAAATAGGGTTAGAGTTCAGTTAATCCCCTCTAGAAATTTTTAATTTTACAAATACTGTTTTAAAGACCCTATAATTAATTGCCTTTATAGAAGAGCTGTTTACCGCATATGCATGTAACAATTTAAGGCATTTATCAGAACTGAAAATACTGTACCTGAGAAAATGCTGCATTTATAGGTGGAAGAATGTTATGCTATGATCACCAGAATTTATGTCCATCAGTTTATGTAAGGACATTTCAGGGAGTCTCGGGGTCAAGTTTGAAGTTTGGGGCAAAGAACAATCCAGATACAATATTAAACATCTCCATTTTTCAAGTTTTATGGGTAGTTTTACGTGTGTGTATCTATTTCTGAACTTCTCAGACAGGTGCTCAATACATGTAATATCAAATATATGCCAAAAAAGAGAAATTTTACGAAATGAATAAAGCAATGACAATTTAAAAAAAAAAAAAAAAAAAAAAAAACCATAAAAGCAAAACAAAAGACTAGAAAAAAATTAGCTTTGAAAAATAGATTTAAAATGTTATGACATTTATTTGAATATACATTAGGCATAACCTTTTCATATAATTTTTGCATTTTTGTTTTAATTGTCTCTTGCGTCATTATTTGATAACTACAATTTAAGTCACTATTTACTTGTCATTGTGTCCTTATCTGATTTCTTGTGGTGTACATATATTTTTGAATGTTAATGTGCCATAAATGTAGAGACCTTTTTAAAACCAGATATTAAATAATGTACAGAATTATACACAGAGAAATATATTATAAGGGTGAAATCAGGCTTGCGCTTTATATTTCATGTTTAAAATACAGCAGGTAATTGCTCCATTTTGAAATAATCCGGAGAAGAGGTTGCACAGGCACTTCAATCGCTTACTAGGTTTTAAAGTATCATAACATTGGGGAAGGGAAGTATGAGAGAGGGGTGCAATGGAAGCACTGACTGCAACATAATCTATAAGTGACCAATATGCTCTTTTAAAACTACATTTGAAATACATGATATTTGAGCAGACCCTTTCAGACCGAGGGTTTTTACGAGCTCATTATTAGCGATGAGCTGTAAAAATGTGAAGCTTCTTCCATCGAGATCAAAATACTATGAAAATAAGGCATGATCGCTTCTAAATTTGGGAAAGAGCCAGTGTAATATCACCTTTAGTGCCAGATCTCAATACCATTATCACTATTGGAGCTTTTAAGTTTCAATACAGAACAGCCATTACTGCATAGTAAATTGTAAGGGCCCTTCTTGTAACTACATACATTATTTTAATGTAGCATGTTTTCAGTAAAGCTAATGATGTGTTAGGAACCCCTCCAGCCGGCACAACACAACCCGGAGTCTACTCTGCCAGTCAGGTGTTCACTGGAGCCCCTGATGGTGGGGACAGACTGGGCCGCAGACTGACAGAGGGTCGTGAAGTGTGTACCGGCTGGGGAGAACCCAGGCAAGCAGAGTCAGGTCCACGCAGAGTCAAAGGCCGGCAGCAGGTAACAGTAATGATGAACAAGCTGAGGTCAGAGGTCACAGGCAAAGTAGCAGAACGGGTAAACAAGCCAAGGATCAGGGTCACAGGAAAACACAAGCGAAGTCCAATACGAAGCCAAGGGTCATACACGGGAAGTCAAACGTAGAAACAGGATACAGGGACTGGAACAAGCAGGTCAGCAGACTGGAGCACAGAAGCTATAACCGGCCATGAGGCAGCAGACCTCATTGCCTTAAATACCCAGCTGAACCAATCACAGGTTGAACACACTCCTGCAGGTTAATAGAGCAGTCACTAATAGAGCCAATCAGGGCTTGCCCCTGGCCTGCACAGTTGCAGGCTAATGCCTGTAATTGCCTCCTATAATCTGCCCCTATTAATTAGCCCACAGGCTGTAGAATCGCTGCGCCCGGCTTCCTCCTATTGCCGGGACGCAGCTCTGAAGCGTCTGCTGGTTGCCCCGGCAACGGCCGGGTTACGGCCGGAAATGACGTCCCGGTCGCCATGGCGACGGCCGGGACGCGGGTGAGTGAGTCGCGGCGGCTGGGCACTGCCGCGGCTCGTAACAGTACCCCCCCCTTGAGGAGGGGTCGAGGGACCCCGACATCCTGGTTTCCTAGGGAATTTTTTGAAGAACTCCTTCAGTTTCTTTGGGGCATGGAGTTGTCTCCGCGGAACCCAAGATCGCTCTTCTAATCCGCGATTCCTCCATTGTATAAGGAAATGCACCTGTCCTTGAACATTTTTAGAATCAAGGACCTTTTGAATCACGAATTTTTGTGGCCCACTGGAACCTCTCCCAGGCACACTTGAAGACTGGGCTTGACCAGGATAAAGCACTGGCTTCAATAGAGAACAATGAAAGGTGTTTGGAATTCTTAACGAGCCTGGAATTTTTAACCTAAATGCGACGGAGTTCACCTGCTTGATGATAAGAAACGGCCCGATGAACTTAGGGCCCAATTTCTTGCAAGGTTGTCTGAGCCTGATATTTTTTGTAGACAGCCAGACTTTCTGGCCAACCTTAAGGGAGCAGGGGGTACGGTGTCGGTCCGAATTTTTTTTTGCAACAAGTGAGGCTTGTTTTAAAGATGAATGTACTTTCTTCCAGACAACTCTGAGATCCCTGGCAGTGGAACGGATCTCCTGGATACCAACGGACTGGAGTGAATACAAAGAGTTAGATCTGGGGTGGAAACCATAATTGCAAAAGAACGGAGAGGTTTTCGTGGATGAGTGACAGGAGTTGTTACAGGCAAATTCCGCCCAGGGCAACAAGGAGGACCAGTTGTCATGGAACTCCGATATGTAGCATCGCAAGAACTTCTCCAAGGACTGGTTAACCCTTTCAGTCTGCCCATTTGACTGAGGGTGGTATGCAGATGATAAACTGACCTTGATTCCCAGGAGGGTACAGAATGATCTCCAGAACTGCGCTATGAACTGGGAACCCCGATCGGAGACGATGTCTGTAGGGAGTCCATGGAGGCGGAAAATGTGTTGAATGAACAAAACTGCCAAATCTCGAGCAGTAGGCAGCCTAGTGAGTGGAATGAAATGTGCCATCTTGCTGAACCGGTCTACCACGACCCAAATGGTATTGTGTCCCGCAGAGGGTGGCAGATCGACTATAAAGTCCATGGACAGATGTGTCCAAGGTTTACCAGGGGCGGCCAACGGAACTAACTGACCTACCGGGCGAGTCCTGGGAACTTTGTTCCTGGCACAAACTTCACAGGACCGGACGTGACTCTTGACGTCAGCAGACAGAGACGGCCACCATACAGTACGGGAAAGGATTTCCAGTGTTTTGTAGACTCCAGGATGCCCAGCAGTCCGACTGTTGTGTGCTTCAGCAAGGACTGTCTTCCTTAGATGAACTGGGACAAACAAACATCCTGCCGGAGTGTTATCAGGAGCCAACCTCTGGAACCTTTGTAAGGTACAGCTCAAATCTTGAGTTAATCCGGCATGAATCATAGACACAGGAACAATCGGCTCTGAGCAGGTGACCGGAGCATGATGTGCCAGGAAACTTCTAGACAGGGCGTCCGCTTGAATATTTTTGGAACCAGGACGATAGGTGATAATAAAGTTGAACCGAGTGAAGAACAGCGACCACCGAGCCTGTCGGGGGTTCAGACGTTTGGCTGACTGTATATACTGTAAGTTCTTATGATCCGTTATAACGGAGATCTGGTGTGCAGCGCCTTCCAACCAGTGTCGCCATTCCTCAAAGGCCCATTTAATTGCCAGCAATTCTCGGTTTCCCACGTCATAGTTGGTTTCCGCTGATGAGAACTGACGGGAAAAAAAGGCACATGGATGTAAGCGGTGGGTCTGGGGGTCTTTTTGTGACAAGACAGCCCCAGCACCGACGTCAGAAGCATCTACCTCAAGAACAAACGGTACCCTAGGATCCGGATGTCTGAGAACCTGAGCAGACACAAAAGCTTTCTTCAGGGTTTTGAATGCATTTATTGCCTGTTGTGACCAAACAGTTGGATCACCTCCTTTGCGGGTCAAGGTGACAATAGGAGCCACGATATCAGCAAAGCCGCCAATAAACCTCCTGTAGTAATTGGCGAATCCCAGGAATCTCTGGACCGCCTTGAGGTTATTCGGTTGAATCCAATCCAGAATTGCTTGGACCTTGGTTGGGTCCATGGAGAAACCTTCTGAGGAGATTAGATAACCGAGGAAGGATACCTTCTGGACCTCGAACTCGCATTTCTCGAGTTTCGCGTAGAGGTGATGTTCCCGTAATTTCTGTAGGATTTGTCTGACATGACCCTGGTGCGCAGACAACGATTTTGAATATATGAGGATGTCATCAAGGTAAACAACAACAAAGTGTCCCAGGAACTCACGTAACACCTCATTAATCAAATCCTGAAATACGGCAGGAGCATTACTCAGGCCAAACGGCATGACCAGGTATTCGTAATGGCCCGAGAGCGTGTTGAACGCCGTCTTCCACTCATCACCTGCTCTAATACGTATGAGATTATAGGCTCCACGAAGATCAATTTTTGTGAAGATAGTGGCTCCTCTTAATTGATCAAAAAGAACGGAGATGAGGGGAAGGGGGTAGGTGTTCTTAACCGTAATAAGGTTCAGCCCTCGATAGTCGATACAGGGTCTGAGTCCACCGTCCTTCTTGGGTACAAAGAAACACCCTGCTCCTACTGGGGACTTGGATGGCCTGATGAAGCCCTTCTCCAAGTTTTCGTCAATATACTCCTGCATGGATTTGGTCTCTGGACCGGAGAGAGGATACAAGCGTCCCTTGGGTAATTTAGAGCCCGGAATGAGCTCAATGGCACAGTCGAAATTGCGGTGCGCTGGTAGTGTGTCAGCAGCCTTTTTGGAGAAAACATCCCAGTAGCCATGATACTGAGAAGGGAGCTGCTCCGGAATAGACTGAATAATACGTAGAGGTAGTGTCAAGCAAGACTGTGTACAATGGGGGCTCCACTGGACAATTTCTCCTTTTGCCCAATCCATGACGGGGTTATGGCAGGATAGCCAAGGGTGGCCCAGAATTAAAGGAACCGATGGACATTCGATAAGGCGTAAGACTATGGATTCCGAATGGAGAGCGCCAACGTTCAACTGTAGTGGTGGGGTCTCCCAAGTAATCTTGCCTCCTGGCAACGGACTACCATCTAAGCCACATACCGTAATGGCAGATTGGAGTTTAATCCGCGGAATCCCAGCAGAGCGGGCAAACTCGATGTCAAGGAAGTTGCCAGCAGCTCCACTGTCAATGAAGGCTGATAGTTTCGTAGAACGAGCACTGAACGTGAGCTGTGCAGGGACCAATAGTGCATTTTTCTGGGAGACAATTTGTAGACCTAAGTGAACTCTCCCCTCGTTCCTTAGGCATGCTCGTTTCCCGACTTGTTTGGGCAAGAACGGGAGAAGTGGCCTCTTGCGCCACAATATAAACATAAGCCTTGTGACCGTCTCCTGTCTCTCTCCTCAGAGGAAAGACGGTATGCTCCCAATTGCATTGGTTCCTCACCATCCTGGGAGATAGGAACGAAGGCGGATGGAGGTGATGACGTTTCCTTTTCAGTTTTCCGCTCTTTATATCTCCTGTCAATTTTAATGGAGAGGTGCATCAGATCCTCCAGAGAGCTAGGAGACGGGTATTGCACTAGCGAATCTTTAATCTGTTCAGATAGGCCGACACGGAACTGACTACGTAAGGCAGGGTCGTTCCATCCACTGTCAGGTGACCATCTACGGAATTCCGCGCAGTATTCTTCTGCCGACCGTCTGCCTTGTTTCAAGGACTGTAGGTGAGCTTCCGCGGAGGCCACTCGATCCGGGTCATCATACAGTAAACCCAATGCCTCAAAGAAGGAGTCTACGGACTGCATGGCCGGACTGGTCTGTGGCAAAGAAAACGCCCAAGACTGGGGGTCACCCTGTAGAAGGGAAATAATAATCCCAACTCGTTGCTGCTCTGAACCGGAGGAGCGGGGTCTCATCCGAAAATAGAGCTTGCAGCTCTCCCTGAAGTTCCGAAACAAGGTTCTATTTCCGGAGAACCGATCCGGTAAATTCATTTTGGGCTCACAGATGGGATCTGGAGGAGATTGTGAAGCTTTTGTGGCTTCTTCTTGAACAGACATACGCTCAGCCAATCCCTGCATCATCTGATACAAAGACTCAACATGGCCTGCTAGGGTTTGTGCCGGAGACGGTGTGGATCCACTTGCATCCATCCTAATCTTGTCTCCGTGAGTGGGCCGGTTATAATGTTAGGAACCCCTCCAGCCGGCACAACACAACCCGGAGTCTACTCTGCCAGTCAGGTGTTCACTGGAGCCCCTGATGGTGGGGACAGACTGGGCCGCAGACTGACAGAGGGTCGTGAAGTGTGTACCGGCTGGGGAGAACCCAGGCAAGAAGAGTCAGGTCCACGCAGAGTCAAAGGCCGGCAGCAGGTAACAGTAATGATGAACAAGCTGAGGTCAGAGGTCACAGGCAAAGTAGCAGAACGGGTAAACAAGCCAAGGATCAGGGTCACAGGAAAACACAAGCGAAAGTCCAATACGAAGCCAAGGGTCATACACGGGAAGTCAAACGTAGAAACAGGATACAGGGACTGGAACAAGCAGGTCAGCAGACTGGAGCACAGAAGCTATAACCGGCCATGAGGCAGCAGACCTCATTGCCTTAAATACCCAGCTGAACCAATCACAGGTTGAACACACTCCTGCAGGTTAATAGAGCAGTCACTAATAGAGCCAATCAGGGCTTGCCCCTGGCCTGCACAGTTGCAGGCTAATGCCTGTAATTGCCTCCTATAATCTGCCCCTATTAATTAGCCCACAGGCTGTAGAATCGCTGCGCCCGGCTTCCTCCTATTGCCGGGACGCAGCTCTGAAGCGTCTGCTGGTTGCCCCGGCAACGGCCGGGTTATGGCCGGAAATGACGTCCCGGTCGCCATGGCGACGGCCGGGACGCGGGTGAGTGAGTCGCGGCGGCTGGGCACTGCCGCGGCTCGTAACATGATGCAAATGGTTTTCCAATGTATTGTATTGCTTCATTATGAATCTACAGTCAGAAAACTTTTACTTTGTAATTTTGTTATTACAGTAATTTTCTCGCTGGATTTCAGCTCGCAGCTCCCTGAGCCGCGAGCTGAAATCCAGCTAACTATTACCGTATTAACGGTAATAGTTTTTCCGCGGTGCGGAAAAAAAAGAATTGAATATGCCCCATTGAGTGTAAAAGGGCAGGCATATTAGGCCAGATACCAACTGGCAATAAAATGCATGTTTTATTGCAATTTAAAATTAAAAATTCTAGTAATCGGAGGTGCATTGGTTCAATGACTGCTATACTTGCTTCAAATAACACCTGTTGATGGAAGCAATGTCAACTTCTTTGAGACTCCAGTTAACTGAAGTGAATGCAAAAGGGTAAGTGAAGTGTCTTCCATTGACCTCCTCCTGACCACAGGAGGAGGTCAATGGACAGGTTATACACTGCAAATCCAGCGAGATTAGGTTTTTTGAGAGTACCCGTTCCCCTCATTTTTATACATTGATCACGTGTGTACAAATATTTTGTGTGAATTACCAGCACTATGGCTAGCAGTTTGTAACTGTATATAGAATGCCACTTATGTGTTTCCTCTTTTTTTTTCCCCTTTTACCCTTGTGGTGCATATAATCCTTTCTATGTCTTAAGCTAGGGCTACAGTAGTAGATTTAGTCATGTGACTATGTGAGCTTAATACCATTGAAATCCTTTGGTTTGAGATCATGCTATTTGTTTCATGATCACACTACTAAAAGCTCTTTAGACTAAGTGTTTTTTTTAGTAGTTTGTTGCATCTCCAATCAAACTATTTTATTGTTTTCAGGTTACATGCCATGCTGTTGTCTGCAAGGAAACTGCCCAGATCGCTGAACTTGTGGCACGCCAAAGAAGCTCAAAAAAGAAATCTAGTGGCCAAGTAAACTGTCAGATGAGGTTGAAATATTCTGCCCCCATTACTCACATTGGTAATGTAACTTTACCTGTATTTGTGTCATTTGCTAATTAATGAAATTTAATTGTAATTAGCAGTAGACCTGAGTTCTGTATTTGCATAAATGTAATTCATCATCATTATCATTTATTTATATAGCGTAATTTACTTTTACAGTTTTTTATAAGCAGACCCAACAGAAGAGGAGCAAATCTTCTGTATTTTATCAGACAGCAGACCCCTTAATCAGTAAAACTATACTTTAAATTTTAAGATAATGAAACTTAAATTATGTTAATCAGCTTTTATCATCATTAGACATCATTAGACAATGTACTCCTTTTAACCGTATTTTGAAAATCATCCAGTTTTGCAGAGGCACATACAGGAACATGCCATAAGGATCTGCACAGATTATAGCACTGTTAGTGCTCTTACACAGGGCCTTTAGCATTCTGAAGCCTGGCTGTCCAAAACAAAAAGCAAACTAATAGCCCTGTATATTCACACATACATACTTTACAAACAATTGCTTAGCTTTGCTTCAGTTTCAGCTTTGCCTGCAGGTACAATATAATTGTGTTTTATGGGAGTTCTCGTTAAGCGCATAGTGCACTATATCACAGGGTTTCTTTGAGAACTCTTTAAATACTTTAATAAAAGTTAGGGCAAGGTTTGTCCACATAAAGAGGTAAACCTCCTTTTTTTTTTCCTGTGAAACAGGTTACTAAAATGCCCTTTTGACTCTGGTGTTGAAAAGAGCAATGAATGATCTTAACATAGATATGTGCAACATCTGCACATCCACCCAAATATTTTCAATATGTCTTATATTTTCCCTTTCAGTTGATAGTGATTGGAAAGCAGAGCTTAGCATGCTCATTCCTCCTTCAGAAATGAATGAATCAAGACTGAATTTTTTTTTTTTTTTTTTTTTTTTTAGAAATACTAGAATGACTTTTCACTGTTTCACTCAGTTATAACTTCAAGCGTCAAAGTTTTGTTTTGTTTTTTTTGCGACTTGAAGGGTAGTTCCACCCAAAACGTTTAGGATTACATTCTTCGTATGCCAAAATGATACAAGAGCACAACTACCATAAAAGATAAAGAAGTAAACCCTGTAATACATTACTTATATACAGTCAAGTCCATAAATATTGGGACATCAACACAATTCTCATATTTTGGGCTCTATACACCCCACCACAATGGATTTGAAATGAAACTAACAAGATGTGTTTTAACTGCAGACTTTTAGCTTTAATTTGAGGGTATTTACATCCAAATCAGGTAAACGGTGTAGGAATTACAACGGTTTCTATATGTGCCTCCCACTTTTTAAGGGACCCAAAGTAATGGGACAATCGTCTCAGAAGCTATTTCATGGACATGTGTGGGCTATTCCCTCTTTATTTCATCATCAAGCAGGTAAAAGGTCTGGAGTTGATTCTAGGTGTGACATGTGCATTTGGAATCTGTTGCTGTCGACTCTCAATATGAGATCCAAAGAGCTGTCAGTAACTGTGTTGAGTTTAAAAGGGATTTGTTTGTCAATAATGATACATTGCAAGGAAAACCTTGTTGCCTTAAAGTGGAAGTTCTGCCTAATAGTCAGCACATTCATGCTTTGCTACTAGCAACTTAGCTGCTTTTAAAGGGTAATTCCACTTAAAAGTGGAAACTCGATTTTTGGTGCAATATTTGAGCTACGACCCTGTCCCCAAAAGTTATTAGCCTCCTTATTGGCAGCTCTCCTAATGTCTGCTATGCACCCGTTGGTGCTCCTGTGCGCACTGTTTCTCTGAAATGTTTCTCTGAAAAATAATAGAAGAGAACAGTGGTGAACACACAAAGTACTTTGGGAACCAGCCAAGTCTCCTGAATACCAGAATACGGGTAAATAAACTTTAGGGATAGGGTTGTAACTATGACATTTCAAAACAAGATTTTCAGTTTTATGTGGAATTGCCCTTTAAACATGTGGCTCTTTGTTTTGATTTGGATCATGCTTGCCTTTGCTCTGCAAGATCTATAAAAATTGTATTCGAGTTGACCTACTTAGCTGTTTGGGGTTCCTTCTTGTATTATTTGAACATTACAAGAGTAAAACACTACCCACCCCTTATTTATGCATTGGTCAAACAGAGGAACATTTGATAATATGCAAAACTTATGGAAAAGGTATAAGGTCCCCCTTATCACCTTGCACTTTATATTGGTAACCCAGTTGAAGGACGCTACAGAAAACAGTAATGCAGTGGATATAAAGGTACATGTTATGCAACATAGTGATGGGCAAGTTGCAGTTTGCATTCGGTTGTCTAGTTATATGGTCATGTCATTAGATTGTAACATTTAACCAGTTATTCAGGTACTTACAGGGAGGTAACTAATGCCCATCTAGAGAGCAATGTTCTGTTAAAGAAGCTAACAAATGCATATTGATTTTTTTTGTTTTTTGTTTTTAAGGAAAACCTAAAGCAATGCTTAGAAAGCCAGGTTTTGCACCACAGCAAGACAGAGTTATAAGGAGGCCTATATCATCAGCTACAAGAGGAAAGGGTAATGTTTGGACTGGCCGACCACCAATTGACCCAACTAATCTTCATATCGGACCAATGTATGGATCTGGACTTGTTAGGGAAGTGCCAATGCAGAGGCACCCACTCATTAACAGGTGAGCACACAATCCTTTCTAGATCAGAATACGCACAACCTAATCCACATTTTATTTTTGTTTTTAAATTTTTTTTGTTCATATCCTTATGTTTACTATTTGTTGAAAGACCGTTGACTAATCTTATTTTAAGCCCTAGCCATTTTCCTCCCAAAAGTTTTGATTTCCTTTGTGTAAGCTGTGTTTTCAAGCTATTCTGGTGATTTCCAAGACTGGAATAGCTAGTATATTTCCTTTACTTCATGTGAGGAAATCTATTTAACCCTGATTAATTTCTTGTGGTTGAATACATTTGCTAGATGTGAATATGTGCCCTGTTTCCTCACATTATAGTGATGGCTTGCTTTACTCAGTTGCCAAATGTTCCAAAGGCTATAACACCTTTTTAAAATATAGAGCTCCCTCTTTATATCACCCTTTCCTGTTTTTACATGACTGTTGCTTACTACCAGAAATTTTCTGTGTGCCAAATGCATTAAAATGTATTTGTTACATTGTCACCCTTTTCTATAATGCCACCCTCTCTATAACACCAGTTTTGGCATGTGGTTTAAATTGTCAATATTGTGGTTTAAACTGGCAATATTAGAAGGGTGTTAAAACTAGTAGCTTTTCCTTTCCCTTGAATTGTCCATTAAATGTTGGAACATTTTTTTAAATGAGAATACCAATATTCCAACTAGTTTCATTATTTTAAAATTATTATTTTTTATGGATCTAATGAAGGGTGTTTAACTAATCTTGGGTTCTTTGAATAAAGTATACCTATTTAAATGTAGTTCTTTTCATAGCATTGTCAAGTTATTATATTCCTGCTATTGTTGGTGTTCCTGTGTGGTGAGCTACACAGATCATGGACGCTACAGTAGCACTTTTGTTAATACTTGTTACATAGATTCCTTTTGTTTTTTTAGCTGACGCATGCCTAACAAGAGGCCAGTTTGGCATGCACATTTGCTTAAATCATCTTTTTTTTTCTCTCTTTGTATTTGTCACGTCAGATAGTAATGAATGTTGTGTTTTTATTGTTGATTTGTGCAGTAATCCCCATGGAAATTTGTGACTATCTGTCACTTAGCATAGAAATAAAATGAATGCAATCTGTTTGCACATCCATTCTCTCACAAAAAGAGTGTTAGATTTTAATGGGTCAACAGAACATTACAAATGAAATGCAGAGTTTTCAAAGCGGCATATTTTTCTTCATAATACTGTTGGGAGACTGAGTTCTGGAAACTGATATTCCTTCCTGTAGTGGCTAATTGCTATTTGTACTGTAAGCAAAACAATTGTACATTGTATAAGTATAATTTAATTTTAATTAGCAATACAACCTTTATATTTCTGCCTCTGACAGGCCTGTAAGGAAAGTAACTCTTCCACCCCGATTCCAGAAAGAAGTGAACCAACATATTTTTCCGCAGCTTACCATAGATTCTAATGGTAGGTAGTCAACAAATTATTTTGCATTGTAGCCCAAATTGTTTGTCTTAAATTGGACATGTGTTTCCGATGTAAGCTTCATATTTCTGTATAACCTTGAACCTTTGTGATATAACACATATTCAGGCAGCAATAATGTAACGCTTACCTTCATCTCCTCCTTATCATTGTCCTTCATCCCACAAAATATTTTTCAGTTATTGTTCAGTTATTTTGTCAAAGATCTTGTGTTGTGAAACACCATACTTTTCCCCCACAGAGATACCTCATAGTGACCCTCCCTTTATTATTAATGGGCACCTCTGCTGGTCAGCAGCTTATTGAATGGCCACGGCACTTATTAAAGCAAGAGGCAACTATTGGTTATAGCTGTGCTTTGGATTCTTTCCTCTTCTGGAGTTAAGTCTATACAGAAGCTAATTAGGAGAGATCTCACTAGTATTAAGTGCTGGGATCCTGCTGCGTTTAAATGATTGAAGTTTATAAGCATGGACCCCACTGAAGTTTTGTGCATAGTAAGGGACAGGGATCGCAACAGAACATGGTGAATCATTTATTATTTTGGAATAATCTAGACCAATGATAAGCAACTTGATACACTTCAAGGGACAGGTGCAGCCCTCAATCTTCAAATGAGACACACTTTACCGTCGGAAATTAAAAAACAAAAGAAACTAGCTGCTGATTTTAATCCTGGTTAAAGAATCTCCCCCTATCCTTCCCCCTCCCATGAAATTGAATATTGGTTCTTAGCTGTCGCTGATCAGAGGTGCTTACTCTGTTAACTTTCCTACAGTTTGCTACCTTCACCTAAAGAGATGAGGACAAGTGAGGTAGACATGTTTAGGTCAAAAAATGCATCATATATCTGATCTGTTGATAGTAGCCATTTTTGTATTAATTGTTTGTTTTACTTGCATGCTTATTTATCAAATGTGGTTTGAGATATGCAATTGAACTGTTTTGTCTTGTTTCATTTCTTCTGTATTGTTTTAAAAAAAAAATAAAAAAATATTTGATTAAAAAAAAACAAAAAAACACTACATTTATTTAGACACACCAATATGCATTTTAATGTTCAAAAAATAAGTGCTACAAGTTATAACAAACAAATTTGCCAATTCAACGTGTTCCCCATGATAGAAAATGTTTGTACACATGTGCAGTTGAAACCAAAAATTTACAAACTTGCAGTATACCAGTGGTCAGTATGGCCTACCTAAACATTCCTTTCCTTGCTTTAGTGAATTAAGCAGGAATTGCAACAGTAAAGTGATTGGTGGGCTATGCTCAAACACTGTAATCTGTGCATCAAATGTACATATACCATGTATTTAATAGGTGTATTAAATCCAAAAGTCACTCCCTTGAAACAAGGTAGTTGCTGTCCTTTCGTGTGTAATAAATCTATGAAAAAAAGTAGAGGAACAGATGGCTATTAATGAAGTCAGATAAGCAAGATGCTGTTAGTGCACAAATGTTCGCTATAAATAAAACATATATGTTTTATCTAGAGATTACACTGTCAAAGTCCTCTGTTAACACCTTAGAGGACAATGGTCTCTCTTGATAATTAAAAAAGAAGAGCAGATGAAACGAGTTTGTTAGTGTAGTAATCAAAGTGGTCCTAAAGACCGATATAGTCAAAATGTCAACACATATGAAAACTAGACAGTCAAATTGTCGATATAAATCAATAGATTTAAAACAGCAACACACCATTTTTTTAATTTATTTTTTTATTTAAAAAAAACTCGCCTGTGTTGACATTTTGATTAGACATAATGTCTTGATGTTTGTGGTATTTCCTGAAGGGGTTGAAGTCCTGAGGATATCCTAGAAATGTGGGTGGTTCAGGTATTTCACAAGGTGGCGTTCAATTCCCTGTGGAGAGAACATTTTGTATACCATCACATGCTCCAGTGCCAGGGTCCCCTCCTTAAGCTATCATTTCTCTACTTTCTGCATACTATCCGACTGCTGGCCAGAACACAGGCCATTAGAATATGAGAATCAGAGGGCTACAGTCTTTGAGGGCTTCTCGGAGGAATAATATAGTCTTTAGGCCATCGGTTCCCTAAGTGTGCGCCGCGGCTCCCTGGGGTGCCGCGGCACTCCAAAAAAAAGAGAGAAAAAAAAACTTACCCATCCAGCGCCGAATCCTCCTTCTCGCTGTTCTCACTGACTGCCGGGTGTGACATCATCACGTCCGACAGTGTCAGTGAGGAGGGGGGCAGAGAGACGCTGAAGGAGGGGGGCAGAGAGAGACGCTAAAGGAGGGGGGCAGAGAGAGACGCTAAAGGAGGGGGGCAGAGAGAGACGCTAAAGGAGGGGGGCAGAGAGAGACGCTAAAGGAGGGGGGCAGAGAGAGACGCTAAAGGAGGGGGGCAGAGAGAGACGCTGAGGGAGGGGGGCAGAGAGAGACGCTGAGGGAGGGGACGGGGCAGCGAGACGCACGTGGAGGGGGCGGGGCAGCGAGACGCACGTGGAGGGGGCGGGGCAGCGAGACGCACGTTGAGGGGGCGGGGCAGCGAGACGCACGTTGAGGGAGGGGGCGGGGCAGCGAGACGCACGTTGAGGGATGAGGGGGACGGGGCAGCGAGACGCACGTTGAGGGATGAGGGGGACGGGGCAGAGAGACGCACCCTGAGGGATGAGGGGGACGAGGCAGAGAGACGCACCCTGAGGGATGAGGGGGACGGGGCAGAGAGACGCACCCTGAGGGAGGGGGACACAGGGTGTGAGATGGCGAAGAGGGGCAGTGATATGATGACTGAGCACAATGTGATGGTGAAGGGGTCTAAATACATCTTACGTCATTTTGACCCAACTACTTAAAAAACGGGACTACCTGGTAATTATTTTTGCTTGGTGGTGCTTTGGAAAAATTATGGTGACCCTAAGGGTGCCTTGAACTGAGAAAGTTTGGTAACCACTGCTTTAGGCTATGTTATAATTGCCCATACTGAGAGTGGTGGTCAACAACAAGTCTCACAACTTTTCTTCATGGAATGGTTTGTTTGTGCCTCAAGAGGTAGGTTGCCTGTTATGTGAGATCTGTGCAACACTGGTGACACTTTTGTGCATGTTTAGAGAGTTATATTTAACAGCTTTATTGTTTTCTGCTTACTGCAATATTATCTGTTATTTGTATTGACGCACTGTTTGAGTTCTTCTATGGTAAAGCTTGGGGCATTCAAGTTGCCAATTGTTTTTGTATACACGGTATAGTAACACATTATATTGTAGTGGAGATTCTGACTGTAAGAGAATTTTAATTCCACCTCCTCCTTCCATCACATACTTCTTTGTTCACACTAAGTGGCATTAGGACTGTAGAGTTATTGTAGAAGTTTATTTTTGGCATCATGGATATTCGTATTTCTTTTATGTTTTGCGGATTTATTTTAGGTAACTGGTATACATTAGTTGGAGTTGGTTATACAGGGAGGGCTGTGAAGGGTGGGAGTTCTGGTTTTACTTTGGTTATTTCTGTGAAGCAGTGCTGGAGATCAGGATTATTTATTAAAATCAAACCTGTAGATACTCTGAGTGGGTGATGTAAGTGTTGAGCATCTCCCAGTGAGATTAGCCAGGTAATGCGGACTGTAGCAAACCCCTAAGGCCACCATTAATTTGTAGCAGGAATATAATGATATGCAGAAAAGTTACACAGCCCTAAGCCACACAATCATGAGTAGGTCTAAATAAGGATGAGGCCTGTAGGCTAGTACTGGTCACTTTTGCGAATCCTGGACCTACACTAGTGAGGAAATGTTACTGTGGGTTATTTTCCGCCTTGGTTGATTCTGATTGTATACAGTTTCAGGGCAGTTAATACAAAAATATTCTTGTTGGCTAGAAACCACAAAATGGTGTTTTACAGTATATCCTGTGGTGGGCTCAAAGATGAATCCTGTATGGTTTTGCAAAATACAGCTTTATGGCACAATGTTAAGGCCCTAACTCATCACCCTACAGTCTTCTGGGACTCTTTCAGTGGAGTTGTCAATGAACCCCAGGTGCAGATTTACAGCTCTGCTAGTAGGTGTTACACTGCAGAAGACCAGTAAAGTTGGTGTTGGGATCTGTTCAATGCAGCCTGTGTGCAGGCATTCTTCCCTTCCATGGGACAGAATTGTTTACAAATAGCGCCATGTCTAGTTGCCAGGTGAGTTCAGGGAGCCCTACCGTCGCTGGTGATGAGTTTGTTGCTGGTCTCCGGATTCTATACCAAGCACCCTCAGAGATCATTGTATGTGTGTTTCCTTGCCTTGGCCCCTTCAGAGTCACCGATGCCTTCGGAGACCTGGTCAAGGCTACTTTCAGGAGTGGCTGAAAGCCTTCTACTTTGGTGCACAGGTGTGGGATCTGTTTTTCTTCTAGTAGGAGCAGGGTTAGTAGCTAAATACTTTATGCACGCCAAAATGCGCTGGAGTTAGAGACTGGCTCCTCCATGGGTGAGAAATAAGCCACAAATGATGGAAACTCGTTTCTTATGTGCCGATCTTTGTCAGCTGCCTCTCTAGGAATCGCCTGGGACAAGGCAATTTTTAACCCCTGACATAACTTCAGTAGTATTTAATTACTAGAAAGATTTGTATGATTCGAGAGTCTGTCATTTTTATAGTGGGTTGTCTGCCTATTTGAACAGTGTGGTGGTGCCAACTCTCTCTACACATAAGAGATTTTTTTTGATCATCCATTTACACTTGAGGGAGTAAATTTGGCAGTCGCCTCTTTTACATCTAGCAAGGCTTTCGACCTAGATGGCCCGCTGATTGAACTCTATAATAAAAACATAAATATTAGTGGTATTTGGCGTGGAAAAAACATCTTAATATCATCATCATCACCATTTACTTATATAGCGCCACTGATTCCGCAACACTGTACAGAGAACTCATTCACATCAGTCCCTGCCCCATTGGAGCTTAGTCTAAATTCCCTAACATACACACATAGAGACAGATGCTGTACGATGAAGTGATACGCCCCCTTTCCATGTCTGACACACTTACTAGTTCCTAAGCCAGGTAAGGATTTAGCTAAGATATAGTCTTGTAGGATTCTGGCTTTGACTTTATAAAATTACAATGCAAATTATTCACCCTGACCAGACAGGTTTTATGCCAGATAAATGCACTACCACCACAAGCCTTAGACATTTGTGTACACTCCTACAATTAGCACGAGAAGGATGATTAAACAGTGGTAGTTTTATTAGATGCTGTAAAGGTCTTTGGTTTTTGTGTAATGGCTGTGTCTCTGAGAGGTTTTGCGTCTTGTTGGGTTGAGCCATCAGCTCAGATAAAAACAGTGGGACCCAGTTACACCCATCTACTGGCCAAAAGAGGTCTTCATGGAAAAATTGCAGCAAAAAAGCTATACCTTCGACGTGGAAACAAGGCCAAAGGACTCAACTATGCATAAAAACATTGGGGTGCAGGAAAGTGGCAGCAGGTGCTCTGGACTGATGAGTCAAAATTGAAATATTTGGCTGTAACAGAAGGCAGTTTGTTTGCTGAAGGAATGGAGAGCTGTACAATGAGTGTCTGCAGGCAACAGTGAAGCATGGTGGAGGTTCCTTGGAAGTTTGGGGCTGCATTTCAGCAAATGGAGTTGAGGATTTGGTCACAATTAACGGTGTCCTCAATGCTGAGAAATATAAGCAGGTACTTATTCATTATGCAATATCATCATGGAGGCGTTTGATTGGCTCCAACTTTATTCTGTAGCAGGACAGCGACCCCAAACATAAATCTTGAAGACATTGGCTCTATCTTCAGCATAAAGAAGGAGTCCTGGAAGTGATGATATTGCCCCCACAAAGCCCTGATCTCAACATTGAGTCTGTCTGGGATTACATGAAGAGACTAAAGGATTTGAGCAAGCCTACATCCACGGAAGATCTTTGGTTAGTTCTCCAAAATGTTTAGAACAACCTCCCTGCCGTGTTCCTTCAAAAACTGTGTGCAAGTGTACCTATAAGAATTTATGCTGTTTTGAAGGCAAAGGGTGGTCACACCATAAATTGATTTGATTTAGAGTTCTCTTCTGTTCATTCACTTTGCAATTTAATTGATAAAAATAAACTATTAACACTTCTATTTTTGAAAGCATTCCTACTTTGCACCTTTTTTTTCACACCTGCTTAAAATTTTCGCACTGTTTGTGTGTGCGCGTTTGTGCGTGTGTTTATACACACACACACACACACACTATATATATATATATATATATATATATATATATATATATATATATATATATATATATAA
Organism: Mixophyes fleayi; assembly: GCF_038048845.1. Lineage (NCBI taxonomy): Eukaryota > Metazoa > Chordata > Amphibia > Anura > Limnodynastidae > Mixophyes > Mixophyes fleayi. The sequence continues at coordinate 278,566,880 of NC_134402.1, forward strand.
TATATATTTAATTATACACACACACTCTGTTGTAAAATATATTCATTTATATACTTTTACAGGGTACATGGTTTGATAATTACATTTTCACTGAACTAAATACAATAAAATAGTAACTGTTTATATTCTGTGTTTTAGCCAATGACACACAATCTGGCAAGCCTGCTCTGCTAGCCAATTTTCAACCTAACCTCTCTGTGATACAAAGCAACCTTCGTGAACTTTTAAGCAAACACGACCATGGTATACCATTACTGAAGTTGCAGCATGTGTACAAGGAGACCTTCAAGCATGATTTGAGCGAAGAGGTGTTAAAACAAGTTGTTAATTGGACGCACATTTGCACGGTATGGAAAAATAGTACTTTTTAACTTTACACTTAAGCTGTGTACATAATTTTATATTTTTCAGGCAAGACAAAGGTTAACTTAAAAAAAAAAAAAAAATTCACAATCACTGCTGCTGCTAAGTCATTTTGTGCATTGGTTTGCTATCGTGTCTGCTTGCAGCTGCAGTCTCATAGGTTTCTTCTATGCACTTCCATCAGTTAATATCAGTATTTTCTCTTCCTTTCTTTTGAAGGTCATATTTTCTCAATAAGTGTGTGATTCCTTTTGAAATATTATCTTTCGGTACTTATTTGTTTGCCATTTTTTTGTCAGCTCTTCAGAACAAGGCAGTCTATCCAATTGTATTATGCTGTGGAATAGGTCCTTTATTAGTTTAACCCCTTTGCCACTAAGGCTTTTGTCATACCTGTGCAGAGCCTGTATTGGCTCTTTTTGGTCTAGTCATATTCCCATATCAGAGATATACGAAGGTGGGGTCCGCGCTTCTATACCTATGTATGAGCAGCCAATGGGATGTGGATGGGGTAGTCCTAATCCCCAAGGTTACATAAATTGGAAGAGAAATTCCCAGGCGCTTGATGTAATTGAAAATATACAGTGGATATAAGTTGGCTGAAAGCCTGATTTATTTTACACAGTGGTGATGATAAATAGTGTGCCGGCACACATAAAAACAATCACAATAAACTTGTGTATTGGAAAGGACAATAATATACAACTGTCATACAAGATGTACAGAACAGATGGCTTACTGGCTGCCTTTACCAAACATGTGGCAACAGAGAGTCCAATAAGTCCAGTGCTGGAGGCTAATAAGTCCAGAAAGTCCTTGCTGAAGAAGGAAACTGTCCACCAGGAGTTAACGATCCTTGAGTGTGTGCACTTACCGTGCAGAAAAATTAACACTATGTGTGATCAAAAACAGTGAGTTCATACACATAGCGTGACAATCAGGGAGAGCTGAACAGGCACTGACCTAAATCCGGAGATGCTTCCCAGAACGATCCTGGTCCGGTGTTGCGGTCTCCACGTGCAGCTGGACAAGCTCTCCCGAGTCCTGCAACAGAGCGATGAGGAGTTCCCGGCCGTCCGCCCCTCCTCTCTGTGCAGCTGGATACTCGCGTCTCTCGCAGTTGCCACCGGTGATAAGCATGCGCAGAGGCGCGTTATCGATAATGATATGAAATATGATGAAATGTGGCTCAGGAGCTAGAAATATGTGCTGAATGTCGACCCTACGCGTTTCGCCCACGTGGGGCTTCATCAGGGACAGTAGAAATATGTTGGACTGCAGTCTTCAAGTTGCTCTATATGGGGGGGGGGCAGCAATAAAGGAACAGTTTCCTATTGGGTCCTCCATTGGATTGGCATCTGTAAGAGGCGGTCTCTCAGACCCATGCTCAGTGTGGAAAAAACCCACTGAGCATGGGCGAAACGCGTAGGGTCGACATTCAGCACATATTTCTAGCTCATGAGCCACATTTCATCATATTTCATATCATTATCGATAAAGCGCCTCTGCGCATGCTCATCACCGGTGGCAACTGCGAGAGACGCGAGTATCCAGCTGCACAGAGAGGAGGGGCGGACGGCCGGGAACTCCTCATCGCTCTGTTGCAGGACTCGGGAGAGCTTGTCCAGCTGCACGTGGAGACCGCAACACCGGACCAGGATCGTTCTGGGAAGCATCTCCGGATTTAGGTCAGTGCCTGTTCAGCTCTCCCTGATTGTCACGCTATGTGTATGAACTCACTGTTTTTGATCACACATAGTGTTAATTTTTCTGCACGGTAAGTGCACACACTCAAGGATCGTTAACTCCTGGTGGACAGTTTCCTTCTTCAGCAAGGACTTTCTGGACTTATTAGCCTCCAGCACTGGACTTATTGGACTCTCTGTTGCCACATGTTTGGTAAAGGCAGCCAGTAAGCCATCTGTTCTGTACATCTTGTATGACAGTTGTATATTATTGTCCTTTCCAATACACAAGTTTATTGTGATTGTTTTTATGTGTGCCGGCACACTATTTATCATCACCACTGTGTAAAATAAATCAGGCTTTCAGCCAACTTATATCCACTGTATATTTTCAATTACATCAAGCGGCTGGGAATTTCTCTTCCAATATTCCCATATCAACATCAATAATGTTGTTTATGCAGTACCCACACAAATTATACCCAGTTTTTTTAAAAAATAAATAGGATGTATTAGGAATTTGAATTTTCATAAATTACCATCAGTCTTCATAATTCTGTCATAACAGAAAATATAACAAAAATGTACAAAAAGTGCTTTTCATTGAAATGGAAAGAAAGTGAACTTAAAACAGATGTGGTTTTTTTTCTTACTGAACACCAAGAAATAATTTGTGGCTCTTGCTTTGGCATCAATCCACCTTTCAAAAAAAAAAAAAAAAAAGCAAAGAGCAGGATTCTACACATAGATCATAATAAAATCTGCACTTAAAAAAAATGATAGCAAAAAAAAATTTCATTTTTTTGAATGCAATGCGTTACACATATAAAAATGGGCTACCCCATATTATTTTTACAACAGACAACATAACAGATGAATTAAGGATGCTCCTGTGAGTATCCACTTTCAAATGAGGAGTCCTCATAGTTGTTTGGAGCCATAATGGGCATTACAAAACCTTAATGTTTTCTGGAGTGTAAGGTGTTCTTGTCTGGTGATTAAGTCACCAGGTGAACACAACCATCGGAAATAATACCAAATTGGGAACATAAAATGCTTGTTAATATCTAGCAATGAAAAAAAAACCCAAGACAAAAACATATCTAGTAGGATGTGTAACAGTATGTTATGGATAGGGTAAGGGAAGGGTTGGAACCAAGGGAATTGATGCCAAAGCCTTGAACTGCAACATCCCCACATCTACTGAGGGGAATAGAGGAATGTGTATGTAACTAGGCTAAATTTAAACCAACATAGGTGTTTGGCTAACTGCAAAACCAAACCTTGTAAGTAGCATTTTTAATCTTAAAATTCAGCTCATTTAGTGCAAAGGATGAGTGGGACTCATCCTTGGGAATAAAGTGGTTAAAAAGTAATATATTTTCCAAAGCCACACATGAACAGCAAAAATAAGGCTAGAAAACTACCCATGCATTTGCATCCTCTCATATCCTCTCATCGCTGCATAAAAACTGCATAAATTCCTATATCATATAGTAAGCAATAGGTAGAATATCACAAATAGTTGTCTGCATTTCTCCATAGGGAATTAAGCCAGGGTAACCAAACCTACTCAAATTTAGCAACCTCTGCTTATATAGGTGTGGCACATAACTAATTACCAGTGTCCATTCTGTCAGCAATGGCGCAGCAGACCATCCACTTGTGTAAAATTAGTCTCGGAAGAATCCCCTCTCATTTTCTGATGACCAGATTGTCTACAACTTCTGCAACGTAGACCTGTGGGGCATTCCATATAATTTCTGTGACATATGTAACCAAGATGCGTACTAAGTAAAATAATATAGTTACCTGCTGCAATTAGTTTATCTCTGGAAGAAATCACCATCTCCATACATCCATCTTCCCAGTCATGGCCGCTTAATCCAGGAATGCCTCTCTGGTAATTGGCAAAATATTTGCTGGAAGGCACTGCTTGACACCTTATCAATAGTCCATAGAAAGAAGCATTTGATTGAGGGCCAGACATGATTTCTAGAGAAACATGGTCTTAATAAAAGGGTGCACAAGACTGAGCTGTATACTTTAACTTTTTAGATATTTATTTAAGCTCTGGTTCAAACTTAAAAACTTTTAAAGGACTTTTTTAAACAAATACTTGTGGTAGATATTTTACTTCATAGCTTGTTCAAATGGCCCTGAGCAATGTCTGTAAGCTTCCCCATTGTCTGTAAGCTTCCCCATTGTAGAATTAAACACCAGTCGCAACACTCTTTATTTTTATTTTTTTTTATTATTTTTTTTTAGGAAACTTCCAAACCAACACCCAGTTCTGCCCTTCCTTTATAGATTAAATTCGCCAGAGCACAAGTTGGGAAGGTAATACAGAAAGTTTAGTACTGCAATTTCATGCAGCTTTCTGGGGGTCTGCATTTATAAACAAATGGTATTAAACAGATGAAAATACCTGTGAGCTGTAACTGCATGCTTGCACACTTTCTTTGCCATTCATTTGTACTCCTTGCTATTAAAACCCTTTTTAAAACCAGTGGGAGACTTATTGTAAACCTAGCGAGAACATGTTTGGGGAAAAAGAGGTAAACTTGTTTTCTTCGGACTGTCCTATCTGCACATTTGCTTACTGCTCAAAATGGATAATCACTATCAGACTATTCATTTCTCTTTAAAGGTTAAATAAGGTAAAAATACTGGGTTAGGTTGAGTTTGCGACAAACTGGTTGGTCCCTAAAAGCTCTAATGCTTCAGCTCTGTCTCCTGCTGTGGTGGACTTTTTCAAAGTAACCATGGTGTTGCCGAGGCCTTTCGTTTGTGAACTTCCCAACACATGAATGGGATCTTCAGAGGAGGGACATTGACAACACACTGTCCTGTTTTGAATTGAATGACCCACGCGATAGTAGGGCTAGACTGTTGGGCCCCACTGTAGACTCACTCGATTTATTGAAACCAATCTGAAACTAAATTATTGTTGTGTTGGAATTCTTATGTAAGTAGTTTTGTCCTTCAGATCTTTGTAATCTATATTATAGTAAATATTTTAAACACAAATGCCCTAATGATTTTCTGCATATGTTTTTGCAGGTACATAGGCTCACTAACAGTGGTCATACAGAGTTAATTCTATGTTCCCCTGTAAAAAAGCAACAGACTACTCCAAGAATTACCCAGCAACGCAGTAATGATCAGGTTAAACCGAATCTGACCTCTAGTCCTTCAAAGCTTGTGGTTCCCTCTAAACACAATGAAAACCCAATACCTCATGTTGAACTTAAGCAAAAAGTTTCTGAACTCTTGACAAATTACAGCAATGGTCTCTGGTCTCATGCACTACCCAAAGTTTTTGAGGACGCATTCAAAATCAAATTTCCATTGGAGGTTGTTAACTTGGACACACTGTCCGACATATGCACTATAAATGTTATTTCTGAAAACCCTTATAAATCAATCCTTTATGCTAAGATCACAGAAAGTGGAGGACAAAATTTGAACCTCTTGGTAAACAAAAACGATGGTCTTAAAAATCAAAAACGTGAGGAAGGACCATCTGACATGGAACAGTCTGAAGAAGAGATGGATATTGAAATGACTCCACCGCCATTGGTTATTCCATCAGAAGCCTCCCCCTCTGTTCTTGTTGTGGAATTAAATAATACAGAAGAAGTTGTCATAAGGTGAGTGCTCTGTTATATGTAAAAATAAGTGGAGGTTGTCATTTTCATGCTAATTCTCTGTGTCACATAAGTTTTGGTAAAACAACCCCCACTCCATCTTTTTTTTTTGTATGATAACGTTGCTTTCCATTCAGAAGTTTGCAAGAAACAATAGACTGTGTATAGGTAGTTTATATACTCATATATCTGGGAAAAATGCAGGACAGTCCATGCAGTTAATGTCTAGATCCTCCTTTTCTGTAAGAAATACCACAATATGTTCCTATTTCCCTCTGTGGACTGTTCCTTCTCCTCACCGAGATGTATATGTGGGAGAGAACAGAGAGAGATCTCGTGGTGTATTAACTTCTTATTTATTAAGTAAAAACATAACATAAAAGCACTCACATTTACTGTGATTGACCGCTCACATAAAGGTTTCTTTCAAGATTCCTTTCAGTCCCTGTTATCCCCTTAGAAGGCGATAGTCACCGGAGCTCTGTGTGCCGGCCGTGACCCAAGCAGTCGGACTCGCAGATGCCCAGGGAAACTCTGCAGCGTCAGAGGGGGCGTGGCCTATTTCGTAATGTGTTCCGATTGGCCCCAACGCGTTTTGTCACAGTGTGACTTCATCAGGGGGTCACACACCGACTGCTTGGGTCACGGCCAGCACACAGAGCTCTACCTATTGAGATACTACCTAGTCCCATTACACTATTACTGGGAGGAGTAGGGCAGGACTTAATTTTATCTGGACATTTATGTTTTGTATGTTACCACTTGTGATTTCTACCCACCCACTCTATTGCGCCCACTCCTTTTGTATTAGTTTATGTTTTTTATTGTGAAGCTCAGGCTGTCCTTCACAGGAGTCCAGTGGCAGCATCCCCTTTCCCTCCCCCCTTCTGGTGAGCGCAGACCAATCAATACTGTTTTCTATTTCCAATAGAATGTGTATGTTTTATCCTATTTTTATGCTTAAGGTACGTTGGCAAAGACTATTCTGCTGCACAAGAACACATGGAAGATGAAATGAAGGAGTTGTACAGTAAATATACATCTCCTGTGCAGCTAAGCTCACTAAAGTCAGGACAGCTTGTGGCTGTGAAAGCAGAAGAGGAGGCATGGCTGCGTGCTCAGATATCCTCAATTGAAGATAATAAAATTAAGGTACACATTTTCCAGTCATTTTCTATTTTAAAGATGTAAACTGGAAAATAGGCATTATGTAAAAATAGTGGATTATTAAATGAGGTAATAGACAGAGATTGAAATTGAATGAACAAGTTTAGTATATTTAACTTATGTATTCCTGCAGTTTCTACTGTATTTGGTAAGCATCTGATAATTCAGTTGGGATATATAATGTGGTAACAGAGTAAACTTCGCTTCAGAGAGACTTATTAAACAGGGTCAGGATGATTGTTTATTGTGAGGGTACTTTTCAACCATTTTACAGTAGGCTAACTTAATGTTTTAATGCTTTAATTAGCTATAGTTTGGTCCTACCCCCCACCCACTTCATAATAGTTTGCACACGTTATGCACAGTGTGAAAAAACAAAAACAATTGATGCTCACAACCTGGTGGAATGCATTTAAAAATGATGACGCCTATATTAAAACTACATTTCTCTTTTGGCAATAGGGACACACAGATGGTGGGTTATGTTTCACATGTAGAAGGCAGGGCACTAGAATATAATAAGATTCCTCTTGCATCTCCATCCCGTTCTACTGCTCCTCATTGGTCTTCTTTTCCAATGGCCTGCATAAGAGTTAGCCGTTAGGCACAGGCTCTTTTTCCCTATATTTATTTATTTATTTTTACAATTTAGGAACAGACTCAACTGGCCCCTCGAGCGTGGCAGGATATTCTCTTCACCCCCTCTAACTACTTGCTTCCATTGCAGTAAGGCTTATCTGTGGGTCAGGTGGACCTGTGCCTTACAGCGATGCAGGTCCTCCAGCTCCAGTCCTCACAAACGGTTGAATGATTGTTGCGCTCCTCCCAAATGCTTCCCTAAGACTTGTGCGTTCCAGATTGGGGGACAGTCCAACATATTGTTCTGCACTTCAGAATGGTGGCTGCTATGTATAGGAGATTCTTACAGTTTCTAGGGTGTGACTTTGGAGACTTGTCGGGTGCAGGAAGCCTTGGGCAAGAGAATAGACTAGGTTAGGTTTTCACACCTCTAGCTTGATGCTCAGGCAAGCCTTTCTAGCTACTTAATGGCAAGAGTCGTTCAAGGGACAAACCACAAATGCAGGGGTTGCACAATGGTACCACCAGGGCTGAGCTGCCACAGTTTGCCAGATAAGCTGCCAAGTCCTCAGACTTACTGCTGGCCCACAGAGTTCTCTGGTTGAAATCATTGTCACTGAACAGCACTTCTGAAAAAAACAAAACAAAAAAAAACCTCTGTCTTGTCGTTTTTTTTTAGTTTTGTTTTGGGTTTTTTTATTGTAAGGATCTCTTCAATCTGGAATTGAAGAACATTATCAAGTTCGCCACAGGTTCTTCTGGAGTTGGTTCCTTCCTCAGGATAAACCCAGGCGAATTAGCTTCTGCCACAAGAGCTGCTTCCTCTCCCTGGATGCCAGTCCATCATAAGACCAATTCTTGAGGACTAAGGTTGTCTCATCTGGTGCAACACAGGCCAACCCAAAAAAGACCCTCTTGAATTTTAAATTGGGGAACTATAAATCATGTACACCTTCTAACTATCTTTTAGAACACAGAGGCGGGGAAGTGTCTGTAGCTATTGTCATCCTCTAAAGTGACATCTGATTGTACTATATTACATTGTACATTAGATTGTACATCTATTGTGTCCAACCACTAGGTACTTAATGTCATCAGGCCTATGAGAGACAATTTTTGAGCTCCCTCCAAACCATTTCCTCCTTTCTTTGATACACAGAACATCATATGGTCTGTTTGCAGTTCTTCATAAAGGTAATGGCCTCTATGGTGGAGACTCTTACCATTGCGTCCAGTGTTCTCCCCAGAAAATTTTGCCAGCTGTGCGGCGTTAAGAAGTAGCCGGGTGGGGGCAGTTGTAATACTTTGCAATAATATTGAAAAATGTTGGAGGCTATTGGCCACACCTGCCAGCACTGGTCAGACTGGTGGTCAGTGGTCTAACGCACACTGCTGGCTGTAGTGCTCACATAGTGCCTGTTCTAATAGGAGAAACAATAGTTTATTCTATTGTAATAGGACTCTAAGAGCCGAATGGCAAGTAAAAACAGCTGGAGCACCCAGGAAATAGCTGTTGGGGAGAAAACACATCTTCAGGAAGACAGTACTGCCTTATGTAGACAACATCCTGGTGAAGAACTGCTTTGCTATCTCTGGCTTTTACTACACATGGCTCTATTATAATTAGGAACAAATCATTAATTATTCCATCATCGGCTATGGTGTTCCTGAGCATCAGTTTCGATACAGTGCTACAAACACTCTGCAAGAGCTAATATCTCCTTTTCTGTCAAACCCACACTACCATTTGATCCTGTATGAGTTTGGTGGGGACTATACTCCTGGAAGCAGTGACCTACTGTAGCAGGTAGTCTCTATGAGCACCAGTGTTATAGGATGAGAGTCTAATTTCATTCACTGCCCCCAGGATGCTTGCCTCTTTCTCTAGTACCTGTAGGGTTCTGTGTGTGTGTCTATAGAAGGAGATAATGCCAACAGGCAATCCACCTCTCTTATACCGTTCTCTGTAGGGAATTGAGTTTTTAGGGGTTATCTCACCACAGAAGCCATCCTTCTGTAGCGAGAGCCCAGATTAGATGACCACCACAGTAGAGCATCCAATACCATTCTTCCTTGCCCCCTGCTCCTGATATTTTGGCCCTGTAGCTTCCCTTTATGGGGCTGGGGCTGAGGCTACTAGGGAGGGGCATAGGGGCAGTTTTGGGACCTGTCCTAGGACAGGAGGCCCCTATTGTCCTGGGTCACTTGGGGGTTTATAGTAGCACCCATATGCACTTGGTGTCTCCTCCTTGGAGGGCTTCATACTGAAGAAAGTCCACCAGGAGCTTACCACTAACTGGAAGAGCTGCTGCTATGATTTTGTTTTCCTGTATCTGTCTGCTGCTGGACTGAAGCACCTCTCCTCAAGGGCTCCTGTTGCTGTCTTGATGCCTGGTGGCTAAATACCTGTTTTAGTAATAGAAAATCTGTATTTTCTCTGTAAACCTTATTTGTGTGTGCGTGAGAGATTGTTACCAACTCTCTTTTATTGTTTGCTATTGTGTTTATACTGGTGGACATTAGTTACAGATCTATACCAGAATGAATATATATGTGTGTGTGTATATGTGTGTATATGTATATGTGTGTGTGTGTGTATATATATATATATATATATATATATATATATATATATATATATATATATATATATATATAGTGTGTATGTATATATATATATATATATATATATATATATATATATATATATACTGTGACAAAATGAGTGTGATAACCCTGTGACCATTTGGTTTCTCATTTCTCACATAATGTGGATTATAGCAAGTACTTTTTGTAGCACTTGCTTTTGTTCCGCAGCTCACCAGACTACACCTGCATTGTCTAATTACATGTGGCTAAGGGGACATTGTAGCTCAGTGTAAATATGTATGTTGTGTATTGTATATTGGTGACTTGCAGTAAGGTTATTCATTGTCTTTAAAGTGAAGCCAGAGGGATTAAGGGTAGGGATCAGGTTGTAAGATGCTAGAGTGGGAAAACTATTTAGTGTCCATTGTTCTCACCAGGCTAGTCCAGACAGGCCATCTAACAGGGCAGGTGCTGTGGAGGGTCAGCTCATCTTCACTCCCCTCTCCAACCCCCCCTAGTCCAGCACTGACTAATGGTTAAGAATAGACCCAGGGGTTTGCCCAGGGAGGGGAAAGACTGTGAAAATTAGACCCGAGATATAAGGAGCCACTCCAGGGGGGAGGGGGTGTTCATTCTGGGATTTCATTCATGTAGAGTGCAAGATCTGGTTTTGAGTTGTCGTTCTCTACTAGAGTCTATATATGCAGCTGAGAGAGATTCATGGGTCATCAAGTCTGGACAGCCAGGTGACTGTAACTCCTTAAGCTAGTGGGGTAAGGGACAGATGATGTGGTAAACATGCCTGGCATTTAATTACTTTGTGTACATAATATTCTAGTGTTTATATGACAATAAATATACTGTTGTATTTTTATAACTGCATTTGCCTGAGTGACTATACGAATCCTAGAAGGTACTGGGTAGATTTCCCTGGCATAGTAGGGCACACGTGGGTGGCCAGCCAGCGTGAAGTGGGTAGCATTGGGCCAGAAAATCCGGTATCTTCACACCCATCTTGAACATTAAGTCCTTGAACACCAAGTTTCAAGTGAACATGATCAAGATGGAGTCTCAGATCTGTTTTCCTCTGCATGGAGAAAAACAAATTCCTAGCATCCATAGACGTCAAGGATGCATATCTTCATATTTCGATCTGGAAAGGACAATACAGTCTACTCAGATTTGCTGTTCAGTATTCTCATTTTCAATTCGGGGCACTTCCATTTGTTCTGGCTATTGCACCACAAGTTTTCACAAAGGTCATGGCAGCCCTGTTGAGGTCTCACCATTGTGCTTTACCTAGACAAACAGGTCGCATGTGCTGGAATCACATGGGTGGATTTAGAATTTTCCAAAATCCATCTTTGTTCTGAGTCAGAGGATGGTATTTCTGAGTCTAATCTTAGACACCAGGGAGCAAAGGGTCTTTCTTTTTTTTCGCAAGACAAATCTGGACCCTCCCAAGTATTTGTCAGATTAGTTCTAGTCCTCATGTTCTTTTGGTTCTGCTATACATGAAGTTGATGGGGAAGATGGCATATTGCACCACATTTAAAGGTGGAGACCATGTTCAACCCTCTGATGTCCTTTTATTGTCCCCAGAGATGTGCCTGTCTCTAAGGTGGTGGTTGAGAACAGGAAATTTGATCAAGGGCCATCCATTTTCCATCCTCTACTGGACTGTTACAACTGTCAGTCTTTAGGAATGGGGGATATTGACGATACACCTTCATTTGTAGGGGCTTTTGTACAGAGATGAAGCCAATCTCCCAATCAATATTCTGGTGCTCAGATGAACGCTTTGATGGGGGCCCAGTCATTACTGCAGGGCAAACCCACTGGATTTAGTCAGATAACTCCACGTCCGGGGAGAAACCAAGAGCTCCTTTACAATGAGGGAGTTTTTTTGAATCCTTTACTAGGAGAAGCACTTTCTTATAGCGATAGCAGCAGTGTACGTTTCGTGAGTGAAGAATTAAGAGGTGGATTTCCTAAGAAGAAATTTTCCTGGGTTAGTGGTCTCTTCACCCAGAGCTATTTGGTTTGCCATTGAAGAGATGATGGTCAGCCAGTGGTGAACACGATGGCTTCCAAGCACATCCAGAAGCTGCCTCTATTCTGTTCCAGGACCACCGATCTGTTTGCAGTACTACTGGTTGCCATGATGGTACCAAGTTGTTTTTTCTCTTCCCTTCAATTATGATGTACCCTCACGTCCTCAAGACGGTCAATAGAGAGGGCGTTTCGGTCATCCTCTTGGCTACAGACTGTCTGTGAAGAGCCTGTTACGCACACGTTCTAAGGATGGTGGCAGCCCCAGGATGTCGTCTACCTTTTAATGGCATGACTGATGAAGCCAGGACCTTTGAAGCCAAAGGTTTGTCTGATGAAGTTATTCAGACTATGCTGGAAGCCAGTGCCTGAACAGCGTTATCATAGTTTGGCAAACGTCTTTGTGTTTGCACCAAACCACATGATTCCCCACTTATTCCTTAAGGCTTTCGCGTTGTCTTTCCTTTCTCCAGGTCAGGCTGGAAGGCAGCCTAAAGCTTAGTTCCCGTAAGGTTCAGGTCTCCGCTTAATAAGTGTATTTCCAGAGGAAGTCGACTTTGATCACTGAGATCCAGACTTTCTTACAGAGGGCTTTGCATATCCAGCCTCTGTGTCCCTCCTTCCACTCCATGTGATCTTCATTTGGTCCTTTTGGCTTTTTAGTTTCCACCGTTTCAATTCCTTGAGACAGTTGACTTTTTAAGTTCTTGACTTGCAAAATAAATTTCCTTCAAGCTATCTCTTCAACTAGAGGGGTTTGCGAATTGGGGGGCCGTTCTTGCATTTCTCCCTCAATGATCTTTCAGGACGATAGCGCAGTCTTGCGTACATCTAAGTCTTCCTAAACTAAAGTGATGTCACATTTTTACCTTAATCGGGAGATTTCTTACAGAGTTCAATTGGCCAGAGTCAACTGGTTCTCCTGGACACATGGTCAAAGCTCTTAGAATGTACTTGGAGAGGACCTCCGGAGTTTGAAAGCCTGATTCCCTGCTGGTTCTCTATAATGTGCACAAGCAGGGTTGGCCAGCATCTAAGCAGACTATAGCCAGAAGGATCAGGTCCATTATTCAACAAGCTTACTCTTTTTGGTTAGTGTTTTGGCTCACTCCATTAGGCCAGTGAGTGCCTTTTTGGGCAAAGCATCACAGGCTTCGGCGAGCAGCTATGCCGGGCAGTCACTTGGTCCTCTGTCCTCAATTTTACAGTGTTTATGTTTTTGTGTCCAGATATGCCAGCTTTGGATGGCGACTTTTGAGTTCAGCCGTGTCGGAGCATACCCTCCCCTATTTGCTACCTTGGGGATACATTCCAAAGTTGACATGTCCCCGAGGTAGGATGCAGGAGAACTGTACAGAGAACTCCCATCAGTCCCTGCCCCATTGGAGCCTACAGTCTAAATTCACTAACACACACAGGCTAGGGTCAATTTGATAGCGGCCAACTAACCTACCAGTATGTTTTTGGAGTGTGGAAGGAAATCGGCGCAGCTGGAGGAAACCCACACAAACACGGGGAGAACATGCAAACTCCACACAGATGGGCCTTGGTTAAACTTTGGGGGGGGGGGGGGGTTATGTTTGTTTGTTTTTCTGATTGATGTAATTCATGAAAAAGGTCTCTAGTCTAATAATACAGTAACTAGTTTAACAGTTTAAGGTGCACTTGACAAGGGTTTGAGAATATTTTTATCATTCTTCATCTCCTATTTATCCACCAGTTTCCTGTTTATTAATCAGTCAGGTCATCGAAATACTCTTAACAGCAGGAGATGTAGCACAGGGCAGGAAAGAGTAGTGGAGTGAGGCTCCTATAAAGAAAAATGGTGATATTAAATGCACCTCTATATGAAACACTGTTCATATATTCAATTTAAATTTTTTTAATTTTTTTTACTTCAATAGTATTTTTATTAATTTTTCAGAAATTATGGGGTGTAGAAAGGGATGGGGAGGTAACGAAAGGACACAAAAATAAAAAGGGGAAGGATTGAAGGGGTACATAGTGGGGAGGAACACCTTAAACAATTCTGCTGTTAAACCATATTGAACACGAGGGGGGAACCCAATAGGTTCCCTTCCAATTCGTGAAAGTTACACTAGTCGAATGGTCACCAGGGGACTACTAATAGGAACATTGGGGAACTTCGCTAAGTGTAGGAGATGCAGGTAGTAAATCAGAGTCTATTTGATCTGGACGCGCTCCCTCTCCGTCCGTAACATACACATGCCAGCTGAACCACTTCATTATCGGGGACGAGGTGGCAGTGGAGTAGGGCATCCCCTCTGTCTCCATTTCAAACCTGAATTGCACCTTGGCCACTACTTTCGATATCAAGGGTATCTGTGGTGACTTCCAACCTTGAGCTAAGGAGGCTCTTGCGGCAATCAGAATATGACTAAAGACATATTTAGCATGTGATGGAAACTGGGGGGGGTAATGCTGCAGTACAATTTAATTGTTAACCATATTACAATTATATGGTCAATGTTGAAACGTCCTGTCTTATGCATTCTTTTAATTTGTTTTACATTTTTCCAGATTCTGTATGTGGACTATGGATTTAGTGACGTTGTTGACAGCACCAAAGTGAATAGGCTGAACAAACCATTTTATTCTCTTCCATTCCAGGCCACAAAATGCAGACTAGCAGGTAACCTGTTTTGCTCCACTCACTGCAATATTTTGCAATACAACTTTCTAATACAATTTTTAAGTTATTTTAGTGAATTGCAGGAATAAGAGCAGTAAGTAGAGTGTATAAAAAGAATAAAGTTTTATTTCATATCTGATCCTCCAAAAATATGTCCAAGCTGTATAATTGTGCATCTATAATTTCTCCAGTTGGAGATTTGTGGTCATTAATAGTATAGGCCTGTGTTTCTCTTAAAATGGTAGAGTAAATGGTCGCAGTGGGCTAGTATGCTATACCACCACTTCTACTGCTTTAAATTTAAAACTTCAAATTCTATTCACCTACATTCTGCATACTTCCACTCCTACATTTCCACATTGACTACTGGGTAGAGGCCATACCTATAGTATTATTGTGCTCAAAAGCATGTTGATTTGTTGAATCAAATATTTTTAGAGCTGAAAAGTCTTCGAGAACTCCCTCTGTCCCAAGGAGTTACACAACCATCCAGAGAATTGGCGTAGTTTTGTGCAAGTTAACTTCAAATCTGTCTTAAGCCTAAAACGCAATAAATCTGGGCTCCATATGTGTTCCTTAACTGACTCAAGAACAGCCACAGTATATTTATGTCTATGATAGTAGTGAGTTGCTGACTGCTAGCTGTGATGTTCAGAGTGGAGAGCAACAGCAAAAAATGAGGGTGCATTGGTGGACCTTCCTAGAGATCTTACAGTTGTGGGCCAGCGAAAATACTTAACTTTTTGTGGTCAAGTGACGTGGGGAGGTTTTGAGTGACATGTGGAGGCGTGTAAAGAGATCTTAGCGGCATATGGGAGACATGGGGAATTTTGTAGCATGTGAGGGACATGTTGGGGCATTTTGGGATAAGTGATGTGGGGGTCTTTCAAAATATCAAGAATTAAACTCAAAATGAATGAAAGTTTGCACATGTGGTCCTTTAAAGTAAGTTGACCTGCCCATCACTGCTTTATAACATAGGGAAGAAAAGGATGTTTATATGCTTGAAGCCACTTACATGGTGATCAGACGGTCAATGAAGTCCATGGGGGAGTTGTGACACAGATAATTGTGTGTATCTATGGGAACAACAAGCATATTGGTGTTTAGACTTTGGATCTGCAGATGGCCAGGTATGGCTTCAAATACTGGTATACAAAGTATCCATATATAAATTACAATTTACATAATTTACAAATTGTTGGGAAGGCTGGGCACTAGTACAATATTATGGAAATATATAAATTATACTTCATTTAATAAATGGAAATTTGTCCATTAGAGCTCTGTGTCTGATGCTGTCTGCACACTACACAAGAGTTTTTTTTTTTAAATCTCTTCTCCTAGAAAAGCAAAAGGAAACCAAAAAATGTTGCATGGCTTGTTCCAAAAACTGAATAAGATGAAATTTAAATTGATATTTACCTGAATGACTTCCACATCCTGGTCTCTGCATAAAACAACACTATACATTTTATCAAAGGAGTGGGTTAGCCTCTTACGAAGTACCTGTATGGTAGTGAAATGCGTGAGGCATTTTGTTTGTCCTTCATCCAATGCCCCATGGTGTGAAAGTTATTTATTTGATATGTTTTTTTGTTTTTATTTTGTTGCTACGCCATTTTATTGTTTTTACATGTAACTTTTATGTAAATCTACAATATTGATCCTTGTCCTTCAACTGTGGTTTCTCTGCTTTATCTTCCTCAGCAGCACAGAGACATTGGCTTCATATCAGCCAGGAGAATAGCTAAATTAATTTTTGTGTGCATTGGCTAATGCTTATTTCCTGGCTCACAAAAACTGCTAATACACTGCCCCGTAAGTGTAAGAATAAAAGCTGGTTTCAAAAGGTTTGCGCCGAACATTTTTGTCAAATGTTCCCTAACTATCTTCCAATAAATACCCTTGATTGTTTGGCTTTCAGAAATGTAAAACTTTAAATGTAACGCTTAGTTGTCCTACTGCTTAACTATTATAAATGTACAGTATATAAGGGCATTTATTATAAATGAAAAACAAAAGCCTATTCATCCTTTATTCCTGGATTTATTTGTTGACTTTAAGTAACTGCTATCAAAAAATAGCTTCCTCCTAAATGTAGGACAAAACTGAATATATGAGGTATGTCTATGAAATAACTAGACTTGTAATACCAATAAATAAAGGCGAGTTATTTAATCAACTTAATGTTTGTCCCCTTCAATATACTACCCATTTGCACTAATACATCGCTGTAGTCTTGTTTTCCACTGGTCGAGGGCATGGAGCAAATCAATTTCTGTCACTTGTTTCAACATATCTGCTGTTTTTTTCTTTACAGCATCAACTGACTCAAAATGTGTCCCTTTTTAAGCACTGATTTAACTTTTGGGAAAAGATGAAAATCGCAAGGTGCTAAATCGGGTGAATATGGAGGATGTTCAAGTGTAATAATGTGTCTGTCGGTCAAAAACTGCTTCACAGAAAGTGCTGTGTGAGCAGATGCATTGTCCTGGTGAAGAAAGAAACCATTTTTCCACAGTTGCGGCCGATTCTTTCTGACTCTTTCTCTCAGCTTTTGCAAACCTTATAATAATGCTGATTAACTGTTGTGCCTTCTGGAACCCATTCTTCCAAAATTACACCCTTGATATTGAAAAAAAACAATGAGCATTACTTTGACTTTTGACTTGCTTTGACAAGCTTTTTTCATTCTTGGTGATGGCTGTGTTTTCCAGTGCATTGACTGTCTTTTGGTTTCAGGATAGTACTGGAAGATCCAGGTCTCATCACAAGTGATTACTTTATGTAACGGGTTTGGATCTGTGTCAAGTTGCTGCAGAATATCAACATAACATTCCTTACAACGAGCTTTTTGCTCTGGTGTGAGAACCCTTGGGACCATCTTTGCCCAAACTTTCGTCATGTTAAGATCCTCACGCAAAATTTTCTATACGATGTCAGTGTTCACGGATTCAGCTATCATTCGAACACTGAGTCAGTGGTCTTTTCAAACAATCGGACTGATTTTTTTTTTTTTCTACATTTTCTTCAGTTCTTGAAGTGCAAGGTCGTCCAGGACGTTCATCATGTTCGACATTCTCACGTCCCTCGCTAAATCTTTTGTGCCACTCAAACACACACACACACGCACGAGACAGGCATTCATTCCCATACGCCGTAGTAAGCATTTGAAAACATTCTAGTGGTGTTTTGTGCAATTTTACAAAAAATTTCAAATTGACACGTTCAACTTTTTTACATTTTTATCGGCACTCTACAGAAAACACAACCAAATTAAATAGCGACTCAGAGTCTACTGAACGTCATAGTGTTGCAGCTTGTCATGCAGGTTCAGACAGGTTCAAGGTTACTATGTATGCAGTTATAACTGGTTCTGACTGCTTTGTTTACTAGGTGGAATCACAGTCTCATTATTAAATAGACATACCTCGTATTATCGTGTGAACTTCTTTTTCAGACATAATATCGATGATTAATATGGGTACTTGGGTGAGCTCATGGAATAGTGTTTATTAATTTATGTTCCTACATATTATTAAATTTCAAGAAAAACAGAAATCCATAGAGCTGGTAAAAGTGTATGAACTTGCTGCTAAAAACTTATTTACCCAATTACCCTAGTTGTGTGTGAAAAATACGGTGGTTAATTGTTTGTTTTTATTTTATTTTTTTTTAAAAAAAAAAAAATCACTCTGACAATACCAACAAAGGCAATTTTTTTGTGGTCTGGGAAAGCAGGAAAGATAAAGGGGGGTGTGAAGTCGCTGAGACAGAAACAGTTCAATATATTCTGCTTTAGAGGAAAACTTTCAGGAGTCTACTTTTCTATATTTTGTATGTTTTCTTGTCCTTCATATGCCTATCCAGCCAATAAAATTCACATGTGATATCACTATACTTGAAACAAGTAGCAGAATGCATTTTGGGTTTGTTTCTCCTGCTGCATATGTGCTTGAAATAATCATGTGAACTTCAAGTATAATTAATTTTCAGAAGTTTTATTTTATTTTTTCTTTACTCTTTTTTAACACTCAGCGCTGACAAGTGGCTTATAGCCACTGCCACTCTGATTCAGGAACCATAGACTGGCACTGCCAAAAACGGCAAAGAGCGCCGGTAATCGGAACTCCAGGGCCGCCATATTGGAGTGTACCAAGTCCCTTCCTCAACAAAGGAGTCGGGACACTTATTTCACCAGAAATCCGCTGGAAGTGACTGCTGCATATTATAGATGCAGCAGATCGCCTTTTACCGGCAAGAAAATCGAGATGGAGCAGGAAAAGGGTGCAGGTTGGAAGTACTAAGAAGATAGATTCCCTCCCTGCATTCTGAAGCAAGTGAACTATTCCAAGGGCGCCAAACAACTGCTTGGGAAAAAGAGCAGCAGCCATTTCTCAGGGACACTGAGTTGCTGACGGACCTCTCCTGCTCCAAAAGACATTTTAGCCTGATTGGAAGGCCAAGTACCACTTTTCTTACATCTCAATAACATAGATAGGGGTATATTGAAACTAAATTGTTGCAATAGCATTTTTATTAAAATATAGAATACTAATTGCATGACACATAACCTTAGCAGGGATACCAATTGGACTACAGAACCCGGTGGCGCTTTGTGCTGACTGCAAAGGGGGTAGACTGGCCGTGCAAGCTCAGTTTATCGCACCACCACTAGCGGAAACGCCAGCATGTGCAAATGCCCTGACACAGGGAGTTAAGACATTGGTAAAGCTCCTATCTAAACCAACAGATTCCAGTGGTTATGGCGGTTCTATTCTCTACCTCCGTAACAATTGACCTCCTCATAACAGGCAGGGCTACGGGGACTGCCGAGTCCACAGACTTAGGACAGGCTGGAGCTCCATTTGTCCTAACCTCACAAGACCCTCCTACATGACAACCGGCTTGGTCAGCATCCGTAGTTAGAGGACTTGACTTGATAGGTTAAACAGGTTCTTAGATAAATCAAGACCCTTACCCAAAAATAAGTGACACCGATCCACTAATCCTCATTTGACAGTCTCTGATTCAGAGGGAACTTCAGAAGAGGAGGGTGATAGAAGACACTGATTCTACACAGGTCATAGACCCAGAAGAGTCTTCGAAATATCAAGTAATTGACGACCTGATGGTAGCAGTTTACCAGACATTGGGTATTCGGGATCTAGAAGAGACTAGAGCATCAGATCAAAGTCTCTTTAAAAAAAAAAGCTAGAAAATGTGTGATCCGTTTTCCTTCATCAGTGGAACTGAAGGAAATAGAGGAAGCATACTGAAAACAACCAGATCGGAAATTTACTATTCTGCGAAGGTATCTGACTTTATATCCATTGCAGGATGAGGGCCTCAACCGTTGTGAACAGGTTTCAAGGTTTGATTCTCCGGTGGCACGCTTTGCACAACACACCACACTCTTTATCCCAGGGACAGCCACCCTGCAGGAGAATACTGACCGCAAGATAGAGGGATTTTTAAAATGTATCTATACCGTGACAGGTACTTCATTCAGACCTATGTTTTCATCAGCATGGGTTGCCAGGGCTATGGAAGCATGGGCTGGCCAATTAGCAGCGGGTCTGCAAAATTCAGAATTGTTTCCCCTCGTCCTGCGTCTCAAAGAGGCTTCCTGATACTTATACGAGGCCGCCCAGAATGCAGCCTCCATTTCTACATCTACTTTTGCAACCGCAGTAGCGGCCAGGAGAACCTTATGGCTCACATCCTGGGATGCAGATGCGGAATCAAAGTCTTTAGAATCGCTCCATTATTCAGGGGGGGTGTTATTCAGCCATGAACTTGACAACATAATTTACCAGGCCACAGGAGGCAAAATCGGCTTCCTCCCAGTAAATGCCCCAAAAACCTAGGGCACCAATGTTTGGTTCATTTAGACAGTACTTTTGTGGGGTCTCCTCTGGTCTGGGCCAGACACATAGATCGAGTACTTCAGCCTCTAGAGGACAATCGTATAGAGGTAGGTCTTCCTCCTCCACGAAACGTCCATCTCTCCCAAGCTTCCAGAAAAACAGTCAGTTTGACTGTCTCCCCTCCTGACGGGAGTGGGTGGACATCTGCTACTGTTCAGAGATCAGTGGGCAGCGTTTTCAGAAGACCGTTGGATTCAGGAGTTCATGATGAGAGAATACATGATAGACCTATCTGGTCTGGCCCCTCGTCTGTTCATCGCAACCAGCTTACCCCGCGGGCCTCTCGAAAGAGGCAATGCTTAGATGTGTTTCCTCTCTTCTTTCCACCGGAGTCATCCGCCAGGTTCCGAAACACCAAAAAAGACAGGGATTCTACTCCAATCTTTTTGGTCCCAAAGCTGGATGTCTTGTTCCAACTTGTTCTAAAAATAGTTAAACCTGCACCTACGGGTGATCAGGTTTCAAATGGAATCCCTCAGGTCAGTCATCATTGGACTGGATCCAGATCAATTCATGGCGTCTATAGATATCAACGATGCCTACCTTCACATACTGTGACAAAACGAGTGTGATATGTGAATTATAGCAAATACTTTTTATAGCCTTCTTTTGTTTCCCCAGCTCACCAGACTATAACTGCATTGTCCAATAACATGTGGCTAAGGGGACATTGTAGTTCAGTGTACATATGTATATTGTTTATTGTATATTGATAACTTGAAGTAAGGTTGCTATTCATTGTATTTAAAGTAAAGCCAGGGGGATTATGGGTAGGGATCAGGTTGCCATGTGCCTGAGTAGGAAAACTAATTAGTGTCCATTGTTCTCACCAGGCTAGTCAAGACAGGCCATCTAACAGGGGAGGTTCTCTGAAAGGACAGCTCATCTTCACTCCCCTGTCCAACCCCCCCCCCTTTAGTCCAGCACTGACCAATGGTTAAGTAGAATAGACGCAGGGGTTTGCCCAGGGAGGGGAAAGACTGTGGAAATTAGACCTGTGATATATAAGGAACAACTCCAGGGGGGAGGGGTGCTCATGCTTGGATTTCATTCAGGAAGGTGCAAGATGGAGTTTTGAATTGTCGTTTTCTAACTCAAGTCTATATATGCAGCTGAGAGGGATCCATGGGTCATGAAGTCTGGACAGCAGGTGACTATATCTCCTTAAGTTATTGGGGTAAGGGACAGATGATGTGGTAAATCTGACTGGCATTTATTTACTGTGTGTATATAATATTCTAGTGTTGTTTGTATAACAATAAATATACTGTTGTATTTTTATAACTGCATTTTGCCTGAGTGACCATACGAATCCTAGAAGGTACTGGGTAGCACTGGGCCAGATAAACCCGGTATCTTCACATTTTTGGTGGCAAGCAGTGGGGTCACTCAGTCCCAGGTTCTCTCGGGGTAGAGCTGCAGGGGAACTGTATCGTGATACATTCCAGGGCTCTGCAAAGCAGTTAGCACTAGAAACCAGTTACCACATTATCCTGAACTTACTCCTAAAGGCTTTAAGGTAGAAAGTGTCACGAAAAGCGTTGTGGGCTTTAGGCGAGGGAAGATGCCGTCTAAGTGCCGATTTGATAAGGGGAAGCGCACCCCGCCAGAGGAGAGCGGAAGATGGAACCGTGTCTCAAAGAGAGGAAATCACAGTGAGGTGATCCCTGGAAGTAAAATGGCTGTGAGCTCTAGGAACAAGAGAGCAGATCACAGCCCAGTGTTGCAAAAGTTCCCAAAGGAAGGGATGAAGCAGTCCAGTACACCCAGGAGAAAGGCGTACTGGGATGAAGGACTGTGGGAGTGTCTGCAGGATGGGGATATGGATGTGTTGCACCACCCCACCACAATGAAGCACATTTTGGATTATTGGGATGAGGAGTGCCCAAAGATTATTATGTGGGAAGGAGCCAGTCTACAGGAGAAATTGGAGAACCTGTTGGATGTGTTCCTAATGTTGAAAGAGGAGGCAAGTGCCTGTAATTTTCAGGATGAACCAGCATGGGATGATTTTACACATGAAGTTATTTGTACTATGCAGAATCTGGCCAAGGGAGAATCCAGATACAACAATAATCAGCAGTACAAACAAGACGTAAATGGACTATTACAGCACAGGGACATGCCTGATGAATCCCCTGCAAATGTATTAATAGAATCTGTCCCATTAGCAGATTCTACAGATCCACTAGAGACAATGAGTATGGAGGAGCTGATAGTGGAATGCCAGATCCGGGGTGTACCTTACCTGTACTGCACGCACAGGGATATCCTGAAACGTTTGTTAAAAGATCAGGAGAATCCCATCAATGCCTTTAGTGTTTATAGAAAATGGATGCTCACTTTAGGTCCCCACATACCTCTCTGGGAACAAATGCAATGTCTGCAACAGAGTTTTGAAGAAGCAGAGGATGAGGTATGGCGGCAAGGATTTACAGACACTGAAATGTGGCAGGATCAGTGTTATCGAGTGAATACTGAAAAATGCCAATTGGAATATCTTTTGTCACACTCTAAAAAGATGGCTGCTCAGTCTGTTAATCAGGGGGAGGTCCATCCCAGTGGATTAAATACAGTTGCCCAAGCTACTATCTTGGGGGAGACTGGAGAAGAACTGCTTGGTGAGGATGTTGTACCTCCGACTACTCAGAAAGGATTAGGAGAAATTCTCCCATTTGGTGACTTGGATCGAAAAGAGCTACCAAGTAAGTACCATGTAGCAGCATCTTCTGATAATTTGCCATGGTTATTGGAACCTGAGACTGTGTCTGAGTTAGAACAGAATTACAGAAAAGATCAGTTATCCATCCCTGTTGTGCCTGAAAAGAATTTGTTTAATGAAGTAACGCAGGATACCGCATGTGTGCTCTCCGGGGCAAGTGATGTACAGCTGTACCCAATTGTGACAGAAGAGAATCATAAACTTGCGCAACATATGATCTCAGCAGAAATCATGTTTACAGACTGTAGGACAGAATTAATGGGAGAGGATAAAGGAATTGTCATGTCAGAGGCCACTACCATGGGGCCCTGGGAAAATTACACTTATGCCTTCCCCTATGCAGAATTGGCAGATGAGGAGATGTTGACTGAGTGGGTGTCTGAGAGGGCACCAGTACAGCAAGATTCACCAGCCCCACCAGCTTTGATGCATCGCACTCCAGCTCCAAATCTGGGAATCCAGGACCCAATACCAGAGACCTGCACTGGACCATCCACTTTGTTTTGCTGCCAGGAGGACAAGTCTGTGTCCAATGAGGATTCACACTACCCCGATGCGCCAGAGGAGAGGGAAGTAGTGCAACAGTTGGATGTGGTAGTAGGGGAGGGGAGATGCACACCAACATACTTACAGGGGCACCCACATGTGGTTTGGGAGGGGGACAGAGGATTCCCCATAAGCAAAGAATTAATGGAGCCCCCACGCTTGCCTGCCACTGGGCAGTTGTCTCTTGAGTGTTTGGGGGAGGGGGGATTGGATCTTTGCCAGAAACAAACGGACAAGGTGCCAGAAAGTTTTCCTGCCACTTGGCAGTTTTCCCTCGGATATGTGGGGGAGGGGAGCATGGCCTCCAGAAACAAAGGACAGGCCAAGGGACTATTTTCAGTTGGGCAATTAAGGGTGGACAAGGCACCCAAGGGATGGTGGACTACAACTCTCCTACCATGGATGTGTGCACCGGAGTGGCCCAGTTTTATTGTTGACTCATCTTATGACACAGGACAGCATAAACCCCCACTCCAGCTGGGTGGGAAGATATGCCTGCAGCCATGGGACCCTGGTGGGAGAAAGAGGAACTGTGTACTGCTATCTACCTTACCATCAGACCCAGGAGAAACCACAGCAGGCCAGAAACTTTGGACTTGTAAGAAATGATTACTTGGGGCTAGGGAGCCACTGGGAAACAAGGGCTAAAAAAAGTAGGGGGAGGAATGTGACAAAACGAGTGTGATATGTGAATTATAGCAAATACTTTTTATAGCCTTCTTTTGTTTCCCCAGCTCACCAGACTATAACTGCATTGTCCAATAACATGTGGCTAAGGGGACATTGTAGTTCAGTGTACATATGTATATTGTTTATTGTATATTGATAACTTGAAGTAAGGTTGCTATTCATTGTATTTAAAGTAAAGCCAGGGGGATTATGGGTAGGGATCAGGTTGCCATGTGCCTGAGTAGGAAAACTAATTAGTGTCCATTGTTCTCACCAGGCTAGTCAAGACAGGCCATCTAACAGGGGAGGTTCTCTGAAAGGACAGCTCATCTTCACTCCCCTGTCCAACCCCCCCCCCCCCCCTTTAGTCCAGCACTGACCAATGGTTAAGTAGAATAGACGCAGGGGTTTGCCCAGGGAGGGGAAAGACTGTGGAAATTAGACCTGTGATATATAAGGAACAACTCCAGGGGGGAGGGGTGCTCATGCTTGGATTTCATTCAGGAAGGTGCAAGATGGAGTTTTGAATTGTCGTTTTCTAACTCAAGTCTATATATGCAGCTGAGAGGGATCCATGGGTCATGAAGTCTGGACAGCAGGTGACTATATCTCCTTAAGTTATTGGGGTAAGGGACAGATGATGTGGTAAATCTGACTGGCATTTATTTACTGTGTGTATATAATATTCTAGTGTTGTTTGTATAACAATAAATATACTGTTGTATTTTTATAACTGCATTTTGCCTGAGTGACCATACGAATCCTAGAAGGTACTGGGTAGCACTGGGCCAGATAAACCCGGTATCTTCACACATACCTATCTGGAAGGCTCATCAGGCCCCTCTCATATTCACAGTGGGACCATCTCACTACCAGTTTACAAAACTAATGCCAGTAATGACAGCCTGTCTTCATTACAGAGGAGTGCAAATAGGGCCCTATCTGGACGATCTGCTCATAAAAGCCTCCTCGGCTCTCCTGCTGAATCATCACCTGGTCCTCACTATCGGGATACTGGAGAAGGACGGATGGCTCATAAATCGAGAAAAATTCCAATTGAGTTTGTACTAGAAAATGACCTTTCTGGGTTGTGAAGATAGCGGGTTTACCTGGCCCAATGCTACCCACTTCACACTGGCTGGCCACCCACGGGTGCCTTCCTATGCCAGGGAAGTCTACCCAGTACCTTCTAGGATTGTCAGTCACTCAGGCAAATGCAGTGATTAAAGTACAACAGTACATTTATTGTCATACAAACAACACTAGAATATTATGTACACACAGTAAATAAATGCCAGGCAGGTTTACCACATCTGTCCCTTACCCCACTAGCTTAAGGAGTTATAGTCACCTGGCTATCCAGACTTCACGACCCATGGATCTCTCTCAGCTGCATATATAGACTATAGTAGAGAACGACAACTCAAAACCAGTCTTGCACTCTTCATCAATGAAATCCCAGAATGAACACCCTTTCCCCCCTGGAGTCGTTCCTTATATGTCAGGTCTAATTTCCACAGTCTTTCCCCTCCCTGGGCAAACCCATGGGTCTATTCTTCTTAACCATTGGTCAGTGCAGGACTAGGGGTTTGGACAGGGCAGTGAAGATGAGCTGTCCTTCCACAGAAGCCCCCTGCTGGGATGCAGACAGAATGTCTGGACTACTCCTAAGGAAAACAATTGATGCTAGGTGGCTTCCCCTACTTCCAAGGATAAGGTAGTAGGGAGCCACTCCTAAAATTAACCCTTTACACTACTTTCTCCTTCGTCCATCTGGGGGACATTGCTTAACCATGGGGGTTGAGTAGGGAGGGGAGGAGTCTGGCAACTAAACAGTTAACTTTTTTCCCTGCTGACAGCATATCCCCCCCACCAATTCCCCACATACCTCAGTTTTGAAGTAGGTGCCCTAGGAGAAGGGCTGCACATCAGCAGAGCTCCACAGTGAACACTGTTCACTGTTAAATAGGCTTTTTCTTTTCTTTTCAGAGTTTTCTTTTGTTGATAGCGCCGAGAGGCTCTGTTTGTAACAGAGCTGACTCGTGGGAGAAGTGCCTGTCAGCTGGGGGCGGCCCCGCAGACAGAGGAGTTAGAACGCTTCTCACAGCGGGAGGAGACAAAGTCCTTAGATGGCTCTCTCTTTAAGAAGGCTACTAAGCAGGTGGTCAGGTTCCCTCCCTCAGCAGAATTGAGAGGTATTGCAGAGGCCTCTTGGAAATATCCAGATAAAAGGTTCTCTATGCCAAAGAAGTTTGGCTCGTTTATATCCTCTTCAAGAGGAGGATATGACCAGTTGGGAACAGGTGGCGAAAGTGGATGCGCCAGTGGCGAGATTGGTTCGCCAGACCACACTACCTGTATCAGGGTCGGCGGCCTTACAGGACGCGACCGACCGTAAATTAGAATCCCTGCTGAAATCAGTCTTCTTGGCCGCCGGTACAAGCCTCAGACCAGCATTGTCTTCAACCTGGGTAGCTAGGGCTATGGAAGCCTGTGCAGGACAGTTAGAGTCCGCTTTGCAGGATTCGGAACTACTACCCCTGGCCATGCAACTGAAGGAGGCAGCAGACTATGTATATGAAGCGGCCCACAATTCAGCCTCCATATCATCGTCTATTTCTGCTACAGCTGTAGCAGCAAGAAGGGCGTTATGGTTAAGGACTTGGAATGCGGATTCAGAGTCAAAAAGGTCGTTAGAATCCGTCCCATATATGGGTGGGATGCTATTTGGTCCAGAGTTGGACTCCTGGATTTTACAGGCTTCACGGGGTAGGAATACGTCCTGGCCTGTGAATACTCCGAAACCTAGGGCTAAGCCTAGGTTTAGTTCTTTCAGGGTATGGCAGAGGCCAGACTACCAGGTCAGGGGCCGTGGAAACCAGGAGACAGTCCCGTAGAGGAAGGTCATCCTTTGCCCCTGCAGCTGGAAGGGCTTTTTCCGCAAAGCTGCCAGATAGACCAGCAGCATGACTACCACCCGACTCTGGTTACAGAGGGTGGGGTGGGAGGACGGCTGCTTGGATTCGCTCAGCAGTAGACAAAGTCCTCGGCGGACTGGTGAGTACAGGATATCATGATAGAATTCATGGGGCCAGGTCATCACAGGGTTTTACTAACCAAGTTACCCCGCTGTCCTCAGGCAAGACGGGCATTGCTCATGGCTGACGATTTGCTTCTTTTAAAGAAAGTTACTATACAGGCTTAGGAGTACCAGAGAAGGAAAGGATTTTATTCAAACCTATTCTTGATACAAAAGCCAGAGGGTTCGTTCAGTCCAGAGCTGAACCTCTGGAGTATAACAGGGTCACAGATGATCCCTTGTCAAAGAATGAGTTTCTTGGGACTAATAAGGGACATAGCACGCAGCAGAGTGTTCCCTCCACAGGACAAGTTAAGGTCCTTCATGGAGTGGATAGGCAAGGTCCTGTCAAGCAAGAAGCTGTCAGTACTCAGGTCTATGAAGCTGCTAGGAAAGATAGTGACATCTTTCGAGACTCTACCCTACGGAAGGATCCACTCCAGATGTCTTTAGTGGGACATTCGGAGGAAGTGGTCAGGGGCCTTCCTTTGTTTGAAGTACCAGTGGAGGAGGTTTTCTCTGGAGAAGAGAAAGTAAGTCCTCAGCTGGTGGTTGTTGGAGGACAACCGAACAAAAGGCAGATCCTTCGCACCATGGGCCTGGGTCCTGGTATCCACAGACGCCAGTCCGAGTGGTTGGGGGATAGTGGTCCTTCACCTAAGCATACAGGGCCTGTGGTCAGAAAGACAGTGGGGTCTTTCCATAAAGGTGCTGGAGCTCATGGCCATCTTGTAGGTACTACAGAGAGCGTCAAGAGCCAACAGGAAAGTCCCAGAGTTCTGCGCAGGAACAATGGATCCACTGGTAGCTGCAGTGGACGTCCTAACAATGCCTTGGGACCTTGGGTTAGGTTACCTGTCCCCCCCCCCCCCCCAGGGTCCTTTGGAGGGTCAGACAAGGGGATCGACCAGTCTTTCTGGTAGCTCCAGTAGGGCTACGAAGCGATCTGCTGACCCTGGGACCGTTCTTGCATCAAAATCGGAACAGGCTGAATTTAATGGCCGGGCTTTTGAATCCAGTCTGTGGAGAGCGAGAGTGTTCTCGGGGGGTATAGTATGCACTCTCCTGAATGCCAGGAAGCCAGTTTCGGCCAGGATATACCCCCGCATCTGGCATGTATATATAAAGTGGTGTAAGAAGAAGTCTTACAATTCTAAAACCTTTTGGTCTGGCTAGATTTCTCACCTTCTTACAGTAAGGTTTAGAGGCGGGGCTTAAACTAGGAACCTTAAAGGTTCAGGTATCCGCTTTGTCCGTGTATTTCCACAGACGGCTGGCGGAGCTTCCGGATGTTAAGACTTTCCTACAGGGAGTGCTTCACATCCAGCCGCCCTACGTACATCCTGTGGAACCTTGGGATCTTAATCTGGTCCTTAGCATGTTGCAGGAGCCTCCCTTTGAACCTCTACTCTCAGCAGAGTGGCGGTTATTGACATGGAAAGACAGTCTTCCTGCTTGCTATCGCCTCGGCTAGAAGGGTCTCCGAGCTCAGAGCTTTATCCTGCAAAGAACCTTATCTGGTTTTTCATGAGGACAGAGCAGTTTTAAGGACTATTCCGTCCTTTCTCCTTAAGGTGGCCTCAGGTTTCCATATTAATCAGGAAATAGTTGTTCCATTGTTCAGAGAGGAGCCTCAGACTCCTGGAACGAAAACAAATAAATGTTTGGACGTAGTGAGGGCATTACGTATATATGTTAAGAGATCTGCAAAGATACGTAAGACAGATTCTCTATTTGTATTATTTGAATTTTCTAAGCGGGGATGGCCAGCGTCTAAGCAAACTATTGCCAGATGGTTTGCCCTGACTATCAGGGAGGCTTATGTCCATATTAATCTCCCTGTGCCGAAGCGTATTGTTGCCCATTCTACCCGTTCGGTTGGGGTGTCTTGGGCGGCACAGAATGGAGCCACGGTGGACCAGCTGTGCAGGGCAGCCACCTGGTCCTCGGTCCATACCTTTACAAAATTCTACCAATTTAATATATTTGCATCTGGGGACGCCTCCTTTGGCCGTAGTGTTCTAAGTGCAAGGAGATCAGAGCGGTCCCACCCTTCAGAGAGATTGCTTTAGTAAGTCCCCATGGTTAAGCAGTGTCCCCAGGTGGATGAAAGAGAAAACAGGATTTATACTTACGATAAATCTTTCTCTGATTCCATCTGGGGGACACTGCGGTCCCCCCCTTTTTCGTTGTTTTTCTTTTCTCTCCGCTCCCCCCTCTGTTGAGTGATATATCTTGGTTGATTGGCCTCTCGTCCTAGGGCTTTGGTAATCAAACTGAGGTATGTGGGGAATTGGTGGGGGGGTATGCTGTCAGCAGGGAAAAAAGTTAACTGTTTAGGTGCCAGACTTCTCCCCTCCCTACTCAACCCCCATGGTAAAGCAGTGTCCCCCAGATGGAATCAGAGAAAGAGATTTATCGTAAGTATAAATCCTGTTTTATGATGTCACAGGGTCCCCAGCTGTTCCATGCTTCCTGTAGAGGAAGTAGGGGGGAGAATGAATGTAGCTCCAGCCCTCTCACCTGTATCCTGGACACCACCTAATCTTAACCATAATCCTCCTGGTTTCACTTTAAGACAATGAATAACCTTACTGCAAGTCATCCCTATATAATACACAATATACATTGTTACACTAAACTACAATGTTCCCTTAGCCGCATATTATTAGACAATGCAGCATAAGTCTGGTGAGCTGGGGAACAAAGCATGGGCTATAAAAAGTACTTGCTATAATCCACATTATGTGAGAAACATAATGGTTAGCGCTATCACACTCGTTTCGTCACATGGGTCTAATCATGGAGACCAACAAACAAAAGGTTTTTCTTCCGTACGACAAATCTCAGTCCCTGAGGAACCTGACGTCTCGGGTTATGACCTGCCGCAGACCATTGGTCCCTTTCTGCATGCGTCTTTAAAAAAAAATTGCATTGACTTTTGAGACCATTCCTTATGGTTGGCTTCACTCGCATTGCTTCCAATGAGACCTTTTAAGGAAGTGGTCAGGATCCCATCTGAAATTAGAGGGACAACTGATACATTTGTCAGCAGAGGCGAAGGCTTCCCTCAGATGCTGGGCGGTCCAGGACAATCTGACAGTGGGAAGGTCCTTTGCCCCACTTTCCTGGATCTTAGTAACCACACTCGCCAGCCTGACAGGATGGGTGGCTGTGGTACTCCATTTACGGCTCCAGGGTCTCTGGACTGCTCGGGATACTTATCTCCCCATCAACATTCTGGAACTATGCTAATGGCCTTGCAGAGGGCCCAGATGATACTTCACGGACACCCAGTCCGTCTGCAGTCAGACAATACGACAGCAGTGTCTTATGTGAACAGACGGGGCACCAGAAGTGCAGGAGCAATGACGGTGGCGGCTCAAATCTTGACCTGGGCAGAAAACCACGTTCCCGCCATCTCAGCAATTTTTATTTCAGGAATCCAAAACTGGGAAGCAGACTTTCTCAGCCAGCATGCAATTATTGCCAGGCGAGTGGTCACTCTGGAGGTCTTCCCGTCTCTGGTCCTACTATGGGGGATCCCGGACCGGGACTTAATGGCATCTTGTCACAACAGGAAGGTGCCTCAGTTTTGCTCTTGCGCAACAGACCTCTTGGCGGTGGCCATCAACGTAATGGCGATGCCATGGGACTTCAGGTTGGGGTACATCTTTCCTCCCATCACTATGATTCCCCACGTCCTTAGAGTAAAGCAAGGCAAGTTTGGTATGTTGAAATTCTGGGGCTAGCCGTAGGTCCAGGTCTGAAGTTACCTCTTCGAGAAGGATCTTTTCACACATCTGGACTTGCCTCAATTTAACGGCATGGCAGTTGAGGCCATCCTGTGGAGGTCCAGAGGTTTCTCTCCACGAGTAGTAAACACCCTCCTTCGGGTTAGAAAAACAGTTTTGGCTCGTATTTATAACTGCATCTGGCGAACCTACATTAGATGGTGTGAGAGCCGACCATGCCACATGGCTGCCTTTCGTCTTCCAGGGTTTATGGCTTTTCTCCAAGTTGGCTTGGATGCAGGCCTTATCTTTCACGATGATAGGGCAGTTATCGGAACAATTCCCGTTTTCCTACCAAAGGTGGTTTCCAACTTTCCTGTGAACCAAGAAATAGTGGTTCTGGTATTCACGGGTGGCCCACAGGTTTCAGAAACAGGTTCTATGGAGTTTCTGGATGTGGTCAGAGTTCTAAGAATTTATGTCAGGAGGACATCAAAGATTCTTCGCATGGATTCATTATTTATTTTGTTTGGCTCCTCTACCATACTTGGACTGAAGAGGCTACAGGGGTTTGCGGAGGGGAGGGGTTTGCCAGCTTTGGTAACAGGTTAACTTAACTGTTAATGTAAGTGCCAACGCCACCTCCACTCTCGCAACCCATGGTAGCATTGTCCCTCAGATGGAATCAGAGCAACGGATTTATCGTTACACTAAAACCTTTAAATATATGTGTAACAGATTCTGGATACTTCTACTACTAATCTTGATTAGCGCTGGCTTACCTGAGGTGCGGAGTCTAACGATCTCCCCGGTGTTCACCAAGAACCGCCGCAAGGCAGGGTGGGCTTCGCTGCCAGGAGTCGCAGGTCGCAGTCCTCAGGTTCGCCCCAAGATGTAGTACAGCGGAGTGTAGCGGAGGTAGCTGAGTCAGACAAGCCGGTTCGGTACACAGGAATAGAGTCAGGCACAATCAGGAGGCAACTCGGAGTCAACAAGCCAGGTTCGGTACACGGGTCACAAGAACAGAAGAATGGTCAGCAAGCCGGGTCGGTACACAGGGATAGGAGAGCCAGAGTAGTCAAGCAGGCAGAGATCAGCACACAGGAAGACACTGGAGACTGGAAGGCACAGCAATCCACGAAGTACAGGAGCCAGGAACAGGTAAGTGTTGCTCTGACACTCAGCGAGTGTCAGAGTAAGGTTTTTATCCTGACAGGGATTCAAAATCCCCGCCTCTAGGTTGTGATCATGTGACCGCCTCCGGGTGCGGTCACGTGGTCTTGGATGCGGAAGTGCGGCTTCCGGAGTGGCGAATAAGGTAAGTAGGTTACAATATGCTGCTAAAAGAAAGCATATTTGTCCCAAAAAACTAGATAAAATTCAATTGGGTAAACTAACGAATTAAAGCAGTTGTCAGTCCAACTATCACACCATGAAAATCTGAAAATTGACCTGGTCATCACAGTCAACTTTTTAACCATTATGTGAAGTAGTATGTTTTGGTTTGGTCAGGAAACCTAACCTGCCACAGTCAATCTTAATACTTAGTAATGTCAGTGTTCTCCCCAGCACCTATTTCTCGGGTGCTCCACCCACCTGGATTTATTTGCCATCCGGCTCTTGGAGCCCAACAGAGTCCTATTATAATAGAATAAACCATTGTTTTTCCTAGTATAACAGGCACTATTTGAGTACTACAGCCAGCAATGTGTGTTAGACCACTGACCACCAGTCCTGGCAGGTGTGGGCAATAACCTCCAACTTTTCATTATTATTGCAAAATAGTACAACTACTACTTAATGCTGGCAAAAATTTTTGAGAACACTGGATGCAATATTACCTTATGTGTAATGTTATCTGGCAAGTTCTAAGGTGTTCTATATGCTGAATTTTTATGCATTACTGTACTGTTGTTTAATGGTCCTTTTTAATGTACGTAATCAATTGTGGCAAGTCTCCAAAGCACTAAATATATCTTCAGTACATGTCCTGTATTTATTGGAACAAGGGTGTCGTATACCCACAACATTTTAGAGATTAGGCATAGTCATATTTTCGTTATGTGGAAATAGGTTGTATGGTTGGTGGCTTGATCCACATAAATGGATGTGATATTGTACTAAATTGTTGCAATATATAGCACATAATATCGGATATAATAATTTCGGTGTGCTGAAGTTATCTATAGAGAAATACCACACCATTGTAACTCCTTAACATAAATAGAGTCACAAATATAACCTACCAACACACATACATACACACCTCCGTTACTTAACTGAAGAGAAGTTGTCTGGTATTATTTACATTTGATGCATAATTGAATGCAAGATATACTGTTGTCAAGTAACATTTTCAGCAAATGGTGACACAGGCTTTCTGCAGTGTTCTTCAGTAAGATTACTGACCAGAAATCTGCAGTATGTTTGATAAGAACTCCTTTGACAATTACAACCTTCTCTTAAATATTTTCAGTTATGTTCGGCTCATGAATATTTTACAGATGGATAATTGTAAATGTTATTAGCAGTTTTTTATGTAATCAACTTGTTTATTTGTTCAGAAATTACAAGTTAATGTTTGGTGGCGCTTAATAATTATGCTTGTAACACATAACATTTATTTAATTTGCTTTTTAAGGTCTGGAAGCTTTCTGCGCTGATCCTGGTCTAGTGAAGGCTGTAGAGGCTAAAGCCTGTGGTAAAATACTTGCTGTAGAGATACTGCAAAAGACTGAAAAGCCACTTGTTATATTGTATGATACGTCGGGTGATGATGATATAAACATAAATGCTATCTGTCTAAGGGAATTGTGTGACAATTCTCTGAGTGTGCAGTTGAAGGTAAGCAAACCTAGTAGTAGTAGAACAGATTATAGTGAAATCTCTGCTTAAAAATGTGCAGTTTATGCAAACCAGTTTAATTGGTACCCCATTATACTACTTTATATCCTCTCCTATGAACGGATAAAAAATTGAGTGCTTTTATAGTACCTCAACAGGAATTTAAATATAATACACAGTTGTATACATACATATGGCGCTGTCTCTACGCACATGAGATCTGAAGATGGACGTGTCTGACACAATCTTCTACACAGTAAATGAGGGGTAACCTTCATATACACTGCTGGTTGAGTATGAATCGATACAGACAATGTTTGTCCCTTCCGTAATCTGAAATATATGGTATTGGTATACCCAACAAAACAATAATGATAGTGCAATCCGTTTGACATGTATCTTCAAACCACAAATAACGTAGTGGGTCCAACTATGTCCCGTGTATAGATCTACAAGTAGATAGCACCCTGGTCGTGACACCTCCCTTATGGGTGTATGCTTACTCAAATGCTGTGATGATCACGTCTAAAACGGTCAAAGAATATTCCTTCTCCTCTCTAGACCCCGTACTCAGATTTTTCATCCCAAAAACAGAAGGAAAAGGAACAAATATGGCGTAATCATTATTGTTTTGTTGGGTATACCAATACCATATATTTCAGATTACGGAAGGGACAAACATTGTCTGTATCGATTCATACTCAACCAGCAGTGTATATGAAGGTTACCCCTCATTTACTGTGTAGAAGATTGTGTCAGACACGTCCATCTTCAGATCTCATGTGCGTAGAGACAGCGCCATATGTATGTATACAACTGTGTATTATGTATGTTTAAATTAGAAGTGTAAGTGGATCTTCCGTCACATATTTTGGCTGCTATTTGAGTGAAGCACTACGGTGGCAGTTGCCTACAATACTAGGAATTTAAATATATCAATGTATGGAAAAAAAGCCACTTTATAATAATCTTGATAACAGTGGGAGAGCGTAACTCAGTGTACAGGAGGTCTAAAGACTTGAGGTTTGTTTTAAAAGAAATCTATTAGGGCTGAGGAGTGTCTTTGAGGGTTTACATTTTTGAGAAAGTTATAGTTTTTTTACAATTTGGTAAAATATGCCCCATTTTACAAATAGGGGATTTCATAATGTTGCACATGTCAGTTAGATGTTTGTGCTGGGTGTACTCAGACTGGCTTCACTTGAGAGCACAAACATGGTTGTGGCTAAGGGATTTTCATCTCTGAGATGAAGAAATTAACCACATTTTCTAGCCACAGGGGGGCTGGTTAGTGTTTTGGGGATATGGGAGGGGTACCCTGTAGTACTATTAGCCCAGACACTGCTCTCAATTGAGAGTTTAATCTCTCCCTGAGACAGCTGTTAGTGAATCCATTATAAACCTCCCGCCCCTCAGTGACATCAGTTAATTTATTCAAAAGTACTTTGTGGTACTTGTACTGATCACACTTAGTGGTAGTCACAGCAGGGAGTAGATGTGAGGTATCTGGACACTAGCATCTGACATGTCCCTCTTTACAAGTGACATGTACTGTAGAGAAGCTGCAGATAATCTATACACACCCACTTCTCATTGCCTGCTGTGGGCTGTTTTTTACTCATTGGTTTACTCATGGCTTTTCTGTCAGAATCTCTGTAAAAGTCTGTCTGCTTTCACTGGTGACCAGCATCAACAAGGATTCAAGTTTAAGGACTGGGGAGGTGATTACAGTGCTGCAGTTGCTGGTGGGAAGCACATAAGCACAATGTGGTACATACTGCACCACACTGCACGCATACTTGCCAACCTTTGGCAAGCTAATTTCGGGAGATCCCAGGCAGGGGGGCGTGGTTGGAGGGTGGGAGGGGCGGGGTGCGGTAATTTGCCGCATTTTGGCTCTGCCCCTGTGACAAAATGCAGTTTTTTTCGCGCGAGGAGGGGCCAAAATAACACGATTCACCGCAAATCGCGTCATTTTGAGGAGCATGTTGCCATATGCGGGATATTTACCTACCCGAATTTTGGAAGTCTGCCGGATATTCCGGGTGAGTTGGCAAGTATGACTGCACGCTGCCACTGACTGCCAGAACATACATGCATACACTTCACTTTACAAAAAGCCATGAAATTCCATAGACAAAAAACCTTACAGTTTAACATGTCCAATTAAGGTTCCTTATACACAATCTACAACGTAAGGAAATGATTGAAACTCTTCAATTCAAACTGCAAAAAGCAATGAAATTACGACGATTAAGGCAGAAACCTTAATGGACGTGTTCCTTGAGCTGCTAATTCACAGATTTGTGTGTTCGCTGGAATACACACATACAGTAGTAGTACATTTGCTTAGTTTACCTTTATCGTAGTTTCGGGTCTCTATGTCTTAGAAAGGGACAGTAGAATAACTTCATAAAAACCTACAAAATAATATACTGTATTTGAAATACATTTAAATGGTAGAGAAGCCTCTGCTTAGTTTAGTTATCGGTGAGCAAAGTTTGCCATTACATTCCCTTACACAGCCTAAGCTGACTTTTAACAACAATTCAAGGATACATAAAGCCAACAAGACGTAACTAATAAAATATTTCCCGGTAAACTGAACGCACAGAGAGCACCAGAACAAAGGTGCAAGGGATATATACATAAAATAAGAATATGTTCCCACAGCAAAAGAAAAATAAAAACTAGTTTATTTTAATATAATATTAAAGCATATTGAATGTATTTATTAATAAAGTAAAAACTTCATGCAAATGGATTGCCAACAACACAAAGTATTTTAAACATGCAGCGAGTGCTCAAATCGGCATATACAGATAGACACAGATGTTATAATTGCTCAGAGAAAATTAAGGAAGCAAAATTAGCCCAGCTATGGTAAAAATGAAAGGTCCTCAATTGGATAAGATCTTATTGCAGAAGTAACCAGCTGGTTTACCAAATCCTAAGTTAATAAGAGTACTGATGCTCAAACTTCAGTTATGCACTAGTAAATACTAAATCCTCAATATGAGGTTCTGATGAGCCAAATCTCAGTACATTCACAAATCAGGTTCTAGTATGTAGCTCCAAACTTGCATACACACTTATATAAATTACCATCCATAAATCAGGACTAAGGGATGGCTGTGGGGACTATCATCTGTGTATTCCAGTGAACACACAAATCTGTGAATTAGCAGCTCCACCATTTTGTGAGTGACAGCAATCTCACTCCATGATAGTGCTAAATCTGCAACTAACCACAGGAAGCGATGGCATACCATGTCTATTGCACAAGGAACACGTCCATTAAGGTTTCTGCCTTAATCGTCGTAATTTCATTGCTTTTTGCAATTTGAGTTGAAGAGTTTCAATCATTTTCTTACATTGTAGATTGTGTATAAGGAACCTTAATTGGACATGTTAAACTGTAAGGTTTTTGTCTATGGAATAGATATATAAATAAATAAGTCCAATTGATTCCAATAGTATGGCACAGCGTGCTATATTTATTTTCCACTATCTACAGTGCACTTGTAGGAGATAAATAAATACTAAAATCCACAATATGTTCAGCTGTGATCACATTTAAAATCATAACTAGGGAGGAATTTCAAGAGATACAATGTTATTAGTTGGATCCACTTAATGCCTCAAACAGGAATGAGATGCTGGAACTATACACAAGTGTAGTCAGTTTCTGGGAAAGGATTTTTGAGATAGAACTTGGCACACTTAATCTGTAATTAGCATTCTATCGGCCAGAAGTGCTTCCATTCACTTGTAATCCACTTTACCTCAATCTCCAGACATAAAGCAATTTCATCTACTCACATATAGTCAGTTGTTCAGAGTTAAAGACTTTGTAATTAATGGATCCACCTGCTCTAAAGATTAAAATCTCTTCCTCCAAATGATCACAGATAGATATTGCACTCTGGTCCTTTGTATGTTACACATTTCTCCATAAACAAGAACGTGGTTTCATCAGAGATATCATTACCACAATTCGGACTTTCTTTTAAGCAAGTTGTATCCAATCAAAAAACGAACATTCAATTAACTTTCACCTATACCGCTCAAATTGCATATATACAATAATAGCATAATTTGCAATGGTAAGTGGCTAGTCACAATTAAATAACTAATGACAAATATATAAAACACATTATTTTAATAAATAAACATACATTATCTAAAAATAGAATAGATTTACTATTTTTTTTATATATTTCTAAGTTTCCCATTCGGGATTTAAACTCTCCACCATAACTAAACCATTCCCTAACCCGTTGGGCGACAGGCCAAGGTTATTTACATGTAGTGCATTTTTCAGGTAGACAGGTAACTCTAACCAGTTTTACTTTACATCACTTACTAGTGGTTTTTCACTTGTCTTTTATTACAACATGTTTGCTCTTTTAATTTGGTCTTCAGGTAGAGGGACAATATATTTTAAGTGGCACTGGTTTACGGTATGCCTGTAAAATGTTAAGGATGTTGCCAGTTTATGGTAACGCAAATGCAATTACTGAACATAATAAAATAGATCTAACAAAAAAGTACTTTACTTTTCAAATTTCCATGGCAGCTGTAATGTATGAGTGGACTCCTTAGTCAGCAGAGTAGAGACAAGATAAAGAAACACACCCAGAAAGTATATAGTGTGACTTCCCTTTGTCTTTCTTTCTGTGTCTCAGCTGAATAAAGCAAATGTGTATATGTTAGTGTAGTGTGTGTGTTTGTTTTTTCTACCTATGTGGCTTACCTGTTGCCTGGGTGGTCTCTGTGGTGCTCCTTCCAGGAGTGCAAACAGGGGTGGCTTTCTTTGCTACTTACTTCTAAGTAATAGACCCAGGACTGGATATTCAGCCCTCCTCTTCTACTATTTTTTATAATCGTTCCGGAAAGCCACCAGCTCCTTTTTCATTTACCTTCTGGGTCGCATTGTGTAAGTGCTAGCAGTGAAGCCATGCATAACTATTAGTCTTCATTAAGGAACACATTTTCTCCAGCAGTTTCGACAATATGAAGCCTGAACCCACCCCCGAAAAGAGCACCCATTTCAGTTAAGCCTATTTTTAAGGGTCCTTTTTCTAGTAAAGAAACCATGAGGGGATTTCAGAACAGTTCTAGATCAGAGAATGCTCAGTCAATTTATTTATGCAATACATTTCCGCATGGTGTCAGTACAATCCATTCTCCAAGCTATAGAGAACTCTTCTTACATCTAGATCTACAAGATGTATATTTCTACATTCCTAATTATCCTCAACATCCTCAGTTCCTCAGATTCTTTATTCTGGGACATCATGTCCAGTTTACTTGTCTCCCTTTCAGAATGTCCACTTCTCCAAGGACCTTAACCAAGGTGCTGGGCTGGTAGCCCTTACAGCTGCTTTCAGTAAACAACAAGCACAGTATGGCCTTACCTGGATGATATTCTGCTAATGGGAAAATCACAAGAAGTCACCCGAACACAGATCTATCCCAAGTGATAAAGTTTCTGCAAAAACACAGTTGGATCATCATCACAGCAAAGTCACCTGGTGCTATCTCAGCAGCTAAAATTCCTAGGACTGCAGATAGATGCAGTGAAAGACATGGTTTCTCTGTCAGGAGAGAAACTGACATCTAGCACACCAACTTCAGAAAAAGGTTCCAGTAAGGAATTGTCTACACCTGCTAGCAATGTTTTCATCTACCATAG
Organism: Mixophyes fleayi; assembly: GCF_038048845.1. NCBI lineage: Eukaryota > Metazoa > Chordata > Amphibia > Anura > Limnodynastidae > Mixophyes > Mixophyes fleayi. The sequence continues at coordinate 278,606,843 of NC_134402.1, forward strand.
GTATTCTTCCTTCAGCAAGGTAGCATAAGCGAGATATTCAACTTTACCTATTCAGTCAGTGAGATCACAATGCAACTTCCTTACATTAGTGCATCAGACTTACAAATACTGCAAAGAAATACTTTTGTGTGGTGGCACAATGCAAGACTAAGGGGTATATTTACTAAACTGCGAGTTTGTAAAAGTCAGGTTCTAGTTATAATTTTTTTTAGTGCATTCTACAAAATAATAGCTACAATCTACAACCAGAATGGACTACAGTCACCACAGACTCCAGTTCCAAAGTGTGGTGGTCTGATCTGCTTACACAAATGGCACAAGGGATGTGGCTCCAGAACGAAAAACATCTACATGCAAATGCTCTAGAAAAATGAGGAGTATGGCATTCAAAAGTGTCGACCGTCATGAACTGGGCAGGAGAAAATATAATTTCACTTTACACAATACATGTAGCAGGCAAAAACAATAGGATCGCAGACTATCTCAGTTGATGCAAAGTCCATCTGTGAGACTGTAACTTGCATGAATCAGTTTTTCAACTACTAATATAGAAATGTAGGCTCCCTCAAATAGGTCTGATAAGGTAACACAGTTCTATTCTTGTCACAATGATACCAAAATGAAGAGAATAAATGCTCTGTCAATTCCGTGGATCTTTCAACTGGGGTATGTCTTCCCTCCTTTAACCTTAATTGCCTGCACGCTACGTAAAATCAAGAAAGAAATATCAGAAGTAATAGCAGTACCTTCATTTTTGCCATACCTTCCAAGGTTTGTCATAGCCTGGGGAATGTTTTTGGAACAACCTTGGCCTCTATCAGCGCAGTCAGTCTTTCTATATTAGAGACCAATTCTACATCCCAACCCAAAGACCTTTTCTTTGATGACATGGGGATTGAGCGGTCGATCTATACTTATTATAGGATAAAGATGATGTTCATTCTCTGTTGCAAACCGAAATCGTATGATACTGCTTTTGCTACCATTCCACAAATTCTAGATTTTCTTAAGGATGGATTAAACATGGGGTTTGCTCCCACATACCTGAAAGTTCAGGTGTCTGCACTTTATTTAACATTTGATCCCTTTGAGCCTCTGAAGGAAGTATCCCTCAGGTGGCTGATATATAAAGTGGTCAATGCTCTATGGAGAGAAGAACCTTTTATAAACCAATATATGATCAAAGTGGTGCTGCAAACCAATCCTACATGGCTACTTAACGTAGTTTCCACTTTTTATATTAATCTAGTAATTATACTACTTTTTCTCTACCCACAGCCAACTAATGAAAAAGAAGAAACCATTATACCCTGGATATGTCAGGGCAATTTCAATGTACCTCTCCAGAAGGGAAGAGCTCAGAAAGACAGATCAACTCTTATTCTGCCTAGAGTCAAGGATATGCTCCATCCAAACATACTCTTGCAAGATGGATCAAGGAGGTCATTGTGAAGACTTTCAAGAGCAACGGACATGAGGTGCCAGAAATAATGACACTTTGTAGAAGGACAATGGCGCCCTCCTGGGCACGGAAAGCTCAGGTCTCTGCAAACTTTTTAGTGAAGGCAGAAGTGTGGTCATAGCTTCGTACTTAATACTTTCAAACTATGATTTAATAAAAAAATATTTTTTGTTGCAATACTTTGCTCTCTACTGTTGATTATAGTAACCTACTTTTGTCACATAGTGGTCAGGTACATCCAATACGTTGTGGCTGTCATGGAATTTGAAAAAGGAATTTAATAATTAATGTTAATTTTATTTCTTTGAAAGGCTCCATGGCAGCCAGATATTTCCCACCCATTTTATCTGGTTTTTTTTTGAACTCTTAAAAATATTCTTAAAGACATCAAAAGGAAGTCGTCACATTATATACCTTCTGAGAGTGTTTCATTTTCATGTCTATTCGGCGGATTATGGAGTTAACTCCTACATTACCACTGGAGTTTTTCAATGAAATTAATGATAAAATTAATTCCATTTATATAGAAAGATGGGTAATGTATGGCGAATACAGCAGGGGAAATAACTATTGAACACATCAACATTTTTCTCAGTAAATATACATTTAATGTGGCTATTGTAATGAAATTTATACCAAATGTCAGCAACAACCATTGCAATCCACACATGCAAAGAAATCAAACCATAGATGTCCATATATTAAGTTTTGTGTAATAATGTGAAATGACACAGGGAAAAAGTATTGAACACATAAAGAAGGGAGGTGCAAAAAGGCATGGAAAGCCAAGACACCAGCTGAAATCTATAAGTACTTAGAAAGCAATCCTGTCAGCTGGTTCAGCCACAACTTATGGCCTCTAAAAAGGTGTCTCATTGCAAAGGTGTCACAAGAAACATCTCATGATGGGTAAAAGCAAAGCGCTTTCTCAAGACCTTCGCTAACTTATTGTTGCAGTGAAGTCAAGTAGTGGTGAAGTATGATTGCTGTAAAAAGAAATACAGAAACTACCAGGCATTTGGTTTTTTTTATTGTGGTTTTTTTTTTGTTTGTTTGTATTTATTATATGAGAACAAGTTTGTTTAAATGAAATGCTTGAATCCAGGTATGTCTTGCCTTATAAATTAATTGCATTCCTCCATGGAACAGACTTTTAAAATGATTGACTGGCAAGTGAGTTTGTAAGCGAGTAAAACCTGTTAATGGAGAGCAAATTTGGCAACATGTGCCTAGGATTATGAAAGTTTAATTTTCGTTTTGTTTATTTTTTAATATTGTTCTAAAGTGTATTAACTATTTTGCTTTATTTTTATTTTTTCAGGTGAATTCCTCGTACACAAATGTGATTGTGACAAACGTTTGTTCTGATGGTACCTTATTTTGCCAGGTGCAATCAAAGGGCCTCACCCAGCTAAAGGAAACGTTGCAGAAAATTGAAAACAACTTTAATTCAAAGGTATGCCAATAAGTTGCCTACTGGGTGTCGCAACCACACTGCTAAACTAGCAAGAAATATTTTTTACACACAAAATTTAGTAACCTAGTTTAAAAATATCAACTGTTGAGAATGTGTAGTTTTTTTGTTTTGTTTTCTTTGTTTGTTTGGTTTTTGTTTTGTATTTTTCTTTCTCTTTTAATGCAAAGCTTTATTTAAACATACAGTCCAAACAGGTAATATACATTATGAAACTAATAAAAAATCTACAGAAGAAAAAGTAAGGGGATTAATGTATCACAGGTGTCATAGTTTTGTATATTAATTGAAGAAATGGGTACATCAAGATAGATTTCAATAGTAAAATTTGTACAAACTACAAAATGACCAAGGTCACCACAAACAGTCCTTTTTGTGATGACAAGCATTTTGGTTTACACTGATTATCACCATGCATGGATTTATGGAGCCGGATGGCAGCTCTTGCAGATAAGAAGCTTATTGGGGAAAGCGGTCAACAAATGTAATTGCACTTCCTAGTTGCTCAATTACTTCTTGGCTTCTCTTTTATACACCTGGTTTAATGAGTCCTAATCCTATCTGTAAACTATACATTACAAAAACACACTTGTCATACACGGTCCTTTGCAGACAATAGTTCCAAAATTAGATTTGACAGCTCTGATTAATCTGAACAATTTCGTTCAAAACAATAAAAAACAATTTCTTGTTAATATAGAGCAATCTGAAATCCCATTTTCCCCAAAGTAGTCCTGCTTGACACTCATAACTGTAGATTGTATTCTTGGAGTATGGATTCTCACTGCATCATATGATAGTTTAAGTAGAAAGGGCTTAAAGATGTCAAATAAGCTAATGGAGCACTTGTGAAATCAATTGTAGCAATGACATCTGTAATCACAATTAGGTCCATACAGTTTGGGGTTTTTTGTTAAAATTAGCTGGTATCTTTCTCCATAAATAAAACCCAGGCTGGCCAGATACTTACAAGTAAATTATACAATTTTGATAAACAATGAAGTCATTTTTTTACCTTGTTAGACAAACCTCGCAGCTTTTGTGGACTAAAAATCGTTAATTCAAGCCAAAGTCAGAAAAGTAATGTGGCATTAAGTACAGCAACCCTGATCACCGTCCACGTGTATGAGCTTGGTGGGAGCTTTATAAACATTTTGCTTATAGGTGACATTGTACATAAACATACTACAGCATGCTTATCTCAGTGTCCCAATCTGCAGTTGAATGTCCTGATATTTAACTTGTGCTGAATACACATCTCTCAGAGCTGCTTGTGCTTGAGCGCCTTTTAAGATGTTTTCATATCTTAGCAGCTCATTGTCTTTGTGTTGCAGTAAACATCACAAAGAGCAATATTTTTTCTATATAGTCATAATGCGCGGGAACCCTGGATAGCTAGTTAGGTCCCCTTGTGCCATAACTAATCAAATTACAAGACTATTATTGCCATTCCTATCGGTGAAGGCTCAAGTAGTTTATGCAGTAACAGGAATTTAGGGGTCAACTCAGATGGAGTTTTCCAGATTATCCAAGCAGTCTACTCAATATAATTTAATAAATGTTCCATGGCACAATTCATTGTCGCATCTATTAGATCCATAGTGGGGGTGAAGATGAACACCCCTCGATACCAATTCAAGTAAAGCAAGAACAGCTAGGCATATAGTGGTTCATTTAGAGGTGGACAGGCATGAAATAAAAAAGTGCACGATACATTTCTGCACTGTGCACCAAAAATGTATATGCATACGTCCGTATATACATTTTGTGTGTAATGTTGACTTCTGTCTCCTTATGCCTGAGGGTTCGAAAAAATGGTCAGGGATGGGCAAATGTAGTACAGTTCATGTAATTGCGACACAATTAGATTATGAACACGGCAGACATGCATTTTAAGAGGCGGATTTCTTGCATGTTCTGGAGGGCTGGTGCAAGGATGATGCATTTCAGCAGCAATATCTAGCAGATTCTGATTAGCTCAATTTGTAGTGACCACTCCAGCTTATTCTACTTAAATCATTAGAGTTGCTGTTATATTGATTATATAGTCAGACATCTATTTGTATTAATGCATAAATTGACAAGATTCTCATGTGATTTTTTTTTTTTTTGTTAAAAGGAAAACAGATGGTCCCATTTTATTTTTGTTTGTATCACATTTTATATTGACAATGAGACTTTTGCATTTATTAAATCAAGAGAATATGCTCTTCTCTCGTACATATGACACACTACATTATGTTGTGTTTTACTGACACTGTCGATACACATCTCTACGCTATTATCTGATAAAAATATACATCAGACACAAGTGCTAGTGTCTGACAGAACATATGTTTCCAAATAAGCCTTTTTTTTTTTTTTTTTTTTGTTGATGTGCATCTATTTCTATGCAAGTTTGGAATCAAGGGCTGGCTGACAAATTGTAGCCCGTGGGGCAAGACTCGGCATAGCAGCCCATTAGGGACGTTTTAAAGGGAAAAAAATGCAGGTAGCCCATTGACCTAGCCCAAGGTAGCCGTCCATAAGACCAGACTGGGGGAGCCTGTTTGGAATGTAAATGTTTCCTGTCTTTAAATGAGCCCCATAAACTCCAGAGTGCAGATTACTTCCATGTTGCAATCTGAAATTTACAATCAAATGTCCTGATGGTGCTTGATGAAGTAAAAAAAAAAATCACTTAGTGGTGTCCTTTCTGAGAAAGTAAAGTAATTATCTTAATGATTGACTGTTGAGTAGGAAGTCAGCCAAGCAATTGCACTATTATGTGCAGATCAAAGTTCAGTCTCGTCAACATTTAGGGTGTATCTTAAACTTGTGAGTGCTAGGCGTATGACTTTTTTGCCTGTTAAATACTGCCAGCAATGGATGTGCTGATATCAGAGCAGGTCTTGTTGCACCAAATCCTAAAAGTCTTTTCTAAACTAGACTCAAAGCCTTACCCTGTTGTGGAACCAACATGAGGAAGCTAAGAGTATTTATTTGGGTTTAGGTCAATAATAAAGAAACCCTGGATGAGTCAGTGTCTATGGCAAATAAGACTGTATAGTGATTCTAGGAGCAAAATGTGTGAAGCAAACGCGTGGATGGGTAACCTATTTATGCTTTATCTTGAGACAAGGTGGTTTATCTCCAAGTGGCCTTTGTCACTTGATAGGGGTAATATCTGTGTGGCATGACCAGTAGCCTGTTCTTGCTTCCAGGGCCAGTTTGTTCAGATCCAATCGTTTGCTACATCATTATCATCTTCATCATAATCATCATTTATTTATATAGCGCCAACATATTCCGTAGCGCTTTACAATTGGGGACAAACATAGTAAACTAATAAACAAACAAACTGGGTAAAACAGACAAAGCGGTGAGAAGGCCCTGCTCGCAAGCTTACAGTCTATTGGACAATGGGAGTTTGACACATGAGGTTAAGTCTACATTTGCAGTCAGCCCAGCCAGACTGAAAAGGTAAAAGTGACTCATAAGCTAAATGATCCTGTCACACAACAATGTTGGTCAAGGGGTAGTTGTAAAACAGGTGGTAATAGGGTAGTGTAGTGAGGTTAAGAGGGTGGTTGAGGAATATTATAAGCTTGTCTGAAGAGGTGGGTTTTCAAAGAATGCTTGAAAGCGTGTAGACTAGAGGAAAGTCTTATTGTGCGAGGGAGAGAATTCCATAGAGTGGGAGCAGCCCGGAAAAAGTCCTGTAACCGGGAATGGGAGGATGTAATGAGTGTGGATGAGAGCCGCAGATCTTGTGCAGAACGGAGTTGCCGAGTTGGGAGATATATTGTGACAAGAGAGGAGATGTATGTTGGTGCAGCTTTGTTGATGGCCTTGTAGGTTAGTAAGAGTATTTTATATTGGATTTGGTAGAAAACAGGCAACCAGTGTAGAGACATACAGAGTGATTCAACAGAGGAATAACGATTTGCAAGGAACATCAATCTTTGCCGTAGCGTGCAAAATAGATTGTAGGGGTTTGAGTCTGTTTTTGGGAAGGCCAGTAAGGAGGGAATTGCAATAGTCGATGCGGGAGATGAGTGCATGAATTAAGGTTTTTGCAGTGTCTTGTGTGAGATATGTGCGAATTCTGGAAATGTTTTTGAGATGTACGTAACATGATTTAGATATAGAGTCAATGTGGGGAACAAAGGATAGGTGTGAGTCAAGGAATACACCTAGGCAGCGAGCTTGTGGGGTGTGATTTATGGTCATGTTATCAACAGAGATAGAAATGTCAGGTATGCTCTTGTTGGTGGGTGGGAATATTTTTAACTCTGTTTTAGAAAGATTAAGTTTGAGTTGGCGAAAGGACATCCAAGATGAAATAGCCGAAAGTGTCGGTTACAGGGGTCAACACAGATGTCGAGAGATCAGGAGAGGATAGAGATGATGCTGAAATCCAAAGGAACTTATTAGATTTCCAAGAGAAGCGGTATAGATAGAGAACAGCAGAGGACCTAGCACTGAGCCTTGCGGTACTCCAACTGATAAAGGAAGAGGAGCAGAGGTGGCCCCAGAGAAATTAACAGTGAAAGAGCAATTAGAAAGGTAGGATGAGAACCAGGATAAAACAGTGTCTTGAAGCCCTAGGGATTGCAGCGTTTGTATGAGAAGAGAGTGGTCAACAGTGTCAAATGCAGCCGAGAGATCCAGGAGAATTAGGAGAGAGTAATGGCGTTTAGTTTTAGCAGTGATCAGATCATTGACAACCTTAGTCAACGCAGTCTCTGTGGAGTGTTGAGAACGAAAGCCAGACTGAAGAGGATCAAACAGGTTGTTTGCTGAAAGGAAGCGTGTGAGGCGAGTGTAGGCAAGTCTCTAGAAGCTTGGAGGGGCACGGCAGCTGAGAGATCGGACAGTAATTTGATAGTTTGGGTCGGAATCTTGTTTTTTTTGGAATAGGAGTAATCACTGCATACTTGTATAGTGACGGAAAGATGCCAGTAGAGAGCGAGAGATTACAGATTTTAGTTAGAGGTGAGATTTGCACAGCAGACAGGGATCTACCAATTTGTGAGGGGATAGGATCAAGAGGACAGGAGGTAGAGTAGGAGGATAAGAAGAGAGTCGAAATTTCCTCTTCATTTGTGGGGTCAAATGAAGAGAGTATGTCAGAGGTTTGTGGGAAGAAATTGAACCAATTGCTTGTCAAGGAAGAGGATACCAATTCTAGTCTGATCTTATCAATCTTGTCATTATTGTATTACCTGAGCTTGCTATGCATCATATCTGCGCTATCAAAATATTCTATTATCCCCTACATCTTGCCAGTCCTCATTCTATGTGCTGCTAACTCTCACGGTCATATGACTAAAGGTCAAGCGCACCAGAGTCCCTTAATACGCTTTATTTTCAGCAACGTGAATTCCAAATTGTACATAGAGGGAACATTGAATCATTATAAGTGAAACAAATCAACAACCAGATATTCGTACAATAAACCATACATAGTCCTTTTAGTATTTTCAAAGATAGGGTCCACATCATTGGTCCTGTAAAGATGAGCAAGATTTGTCTAAAATGAGTCACTTCCTCACATTAGAGATCCATGTCGTTGGGGGTTTTCTATATTTTTTGTTCCCTATGTATGAAAGAAGGAAATAGGGAGGGAGAAAGAAGGGGAAAGGAAAGAGGAAAGTTGAGGGGGAAAAATAGTAGAGGGAGGGGATTCAGTGTGGCCCCAGGAGGGGATGCCTCCTGAGCATCAACCTCCTGGGAACACAGAGCCCAGAAAAGCACTTTAGGATGTCTTGTATCCGTCTCCACGGGGCCTTTTGAGTAATGTAAATACCAGGGAGAAAGAAAAAAGAGAATGTAAAAACTCACAAGGTATAAACAAATGGAGCACATTACTGGGTAGCAGGCAATGAGGACTGGAGGAAGGAATACCAGGGATCCCATACTTTGAAGTGTGGGATTTTGTCATGGAGGAGACTGGTAATATACTCCATTGAGGCCATATACCAGACCCGAGAGACTATGCCTTGAGGCCCGGAGGGCGGGGAGACTTCCAGTCTTTAGTTATTTGCATACGTTTCGCGGCACAGACATGTTGTACCAGCTTATCACTGTGTTTAGTAAGGGATTTGACCGGGAAGCATAATAACATAACCAACGGGTTCGGGGACACCTCAACCTCCAAAATTCTGGTGATATAAGCAGAAACCTGGGACCATAAGTTAGAAACGCTAGCACAAGCCCTCCAACACAGATTTGATGTACCCTGCACCTAATTGATGTGTTAATGGAGATTCTAAGTCTGAGCTGGGACCATCCCTCCTGATCTAGAGTTTTCAAGTGTCAAGTACCCATGCGGACTCAAATTGTTCATTGAGATCGGTTTCTGGATTCAGAAAAGTGTGGTAAACGACATGCCAATCCTGGGGCTCCAATTTGATCTATACAACTCCTCTCAAACGGTGCGACCTTACGTAATTTGGTCTTTCTGCCTTGGGCTTGTATGAAGCCTCTAATTTGAATGTAAGCAAAGTACAAGGAAGGAAGACCCGTTTTCTCTCAAGTCCAGGAAAGTCTGAGGAGCAAATTCCCCTAATATGTGGATAAAACTGAGTGATGCATGCTTTCTGCCACAGTGATGAGTATGAGTTTGAATTGCCTACCGGGAAATCTGGATGGTGCCATAGCGGCGTGAGAGGGGAGGGCAATGAGACGCGTTTTCATCTTTTATGCAGTTTGTCCCAAATGTCAAGCGTGAATTGTATAGTAAGGTGAGAATAAACTGCGGTCGGCCTTTTGCTACGGGGGAGTCAGGTGGGAGAGAGTTCAGAATATGAGCTGGCGTGAGTGCGTTCTCTAGGTCGACCCATCTTAGTCTCTGGGGCCGACTGCCAGGAGATAATGTGACTGAGGTTGACCGCATGGTAGTAGCGGAGACCATACCCCCCAGATTGGGTGTATTTGCGAAGCAAGATCATTTGAGCCTCAATTTTTATTTTTTTTCCCTGCCGTATGAATCTACTACAAATTCATTGCAAATTCGCCAAAACATGCATGGAACTTGTATAGGTAATGTTTGGAACAAGTATAAAACTTGAGAGAGAACGTTCATCTTAGTGACGCTAATCCTGCCAAACCAGGAAATAAAAAGCAAATCCCATTTTAGAATGGCTTTTTTTTTTTTTTTTTTTTTTTTAGTTAAGAAGAAGGGTATAGTTAGCATAAAACAACTGTTTATACTCTTTCGTGATCTGAAGCCCTAAATACAACATGTTGGGTCTTTAGATGTTACTACTTCGTTAGTAAGATCTTGATTCGTAGTTGAGATCTGTTGAGGGGACAATGTGGGCAATGAGCACTTATCTGGGTATGAATTAATAGCCTGAGGGGCGGCTTCCGAGACGCCCTGACCTTTATGGAGGTTCTATAGATTCTCATAGTAGCTATGAAAGGTGTTGTTAATGACACTGGGATCTTAGGACATGTTCGCTCTTTTGTTTCTAATTGAGGTGATTGTTTGGGAGGCCCATTTTAGCTCTTAATCTATTGGCCAAAAGCATGTCAGCTTTGTTTCCCTTCTCAAAGAAGGTTTGGTTAAGCCACCAAACTTGGCCTTTGGTCCGTTCCGCATGGATCAATTGGATTTTCCCCCTAATCTTTTGTATGCATTGCAGTAATAAGCGGGAGTTAGACTGTTTATGTAAGGTTTATAGGCTTTTAAGTTGGGAAGATAGGTTAAGTATCTCAGTATGCTCCTTTTTCCGTCGAGAAGCAAATTGAATAATGTCTCCCCGAATTACTGCCTTATGGGCCTCCCACGCAGTGGAAGTCGGGATCTCCGAGTTTGACTTTAGGTCAAAGTAGTTTTTGTGGCTATCGGATATGCTCTCCTTAAAAATGGGTATTCTGGGAAGTCTAGTTTAGCTTCCAGGATGTCCTTCCCCAGGGGTTTTGAAAGAGTTCAACTGAGAGTGATGATATAGAGTGATCGGACCATGAGAAATAATGAATAATAGAAATAATGTCAGCCTTCTATATGTGTTGGAAAATGTGTACAACCCATAAACATGTCTATCCGAGAGTAGAATTGATGGGGAATTCAGTAGATCATATAGTCTCTAGATGTGGGGTAGAGCGCTCGCCACATGTTGAATAAACCGGCCTCAGTCACCTGCTTTTGCAAGTTTTTTGTATGTGAGGGTAGTGAAGAGGCGAGTCTGGAAACTAATCTGTCTAGGAAGGGTGACATAAGTGTTAGTCACGTCCCAGAAGAAGCAGTCCCTTACAAGAGTGGTGTAATTCTGAGAAAAAAATGTGAGAAGACCTGTATTGGGCGCATAAATGTTGGCAAGGGTTATTTCAAGATGCCCAATTTTTCCCGTTAAGATGAGAAACCGGCCTTCAGAATCACCCTTGACTTCCAACATGAAGGAGACAGTTAAGGAGCAGAAATGCTACCCCATTTTTCTTTGTGGGTTGAAAGGTGTAGTATTTTTTCGAGGACAGGGAGAGCTGGCCGCCAGCCTTGAAATGGGTCTCCTGCAAGAAAATAATATCCCCTTCAAGCTTGTGTATTGTATGGAAAAGCATGGAGCGTTTTTGTGGGGTTGTCAAGCCTTTGACATTGAGAGAGAGAATTGTGAAAGACATAGTTGGTATGTGGGGAATGAAGATAAACTAAAGGGGAGGAAGTGGGACCCGCAGGAATGGAGGCCCCAAGAGAAAAGAGAAGGGTGGACACCAAATGTAATAATGTAAGTTTTTGAGCTGTGAGAGGGTGAAAACGAGTGGGGGAGGGGTGGGGTGAGGAAGGGTAGGAAAAGAAAAGGTAAAGATGAAAATAAGCGACAGTGGTGAAAGAGAGGATGAGGATGTAGGCTCAAGCCTCACAGGCAGAGGGGGTAGCCTACAGGACAAGTGCCTGAAGACTGGGATAACCAAAAATTTTGTGAGACACACCTATACAATAAATTGTCGATACAGAGAGTGTGGGAGTGCAATTAAACGTTTCCTTTCTAAAGACAAAGGAAGTATATGATTCCCAATATGAGTGGGTGCATGGCTTAGGGGGCAGAGAAATTCCCCTGCCCGTCTGTAAGAAAAAATAGTTAAGTGCATGTAATTAAAACAACCAGAAACATCTGCACCTGTAAAAGTACAGTGGAAAAATTACCATGAAAAGTCAACGAAAAACATTTGCTAACCAGGCAAAAACAAAATCTTAACAAAGCATGACATTGTGTGAACAAGGGGAAAGATAAACATTTAGATCCTCCCTAAAAGGAGGGTCAGGGATGCGGTTCACGGGGGTTGTGCAGTAGAGCTCTGAGAGTCCCCTCCTATGACCGGATCAGGGTGAGAAAGATTGAGCCGATGGATCAAACCTCCCTTCGTTTGGTGTACGAATCGACTCGACGGCCTTCCACTTCAACTATCAGGCAGGAAAGGAAAGCCCCATCAATATTTGTATTAATTTTCTCTAAAAATACGGGTCACTTCCTTGAGGTTGCGGCGTTTAGCGATCATTGAGGAAGCAGGGATTTGAAAGCCCTATGTATCCTCCCTGTTGGTATTGGACGGTTAGATATTATAGTGTCCAGTGAAGAGAAGAATTTGCTCACATTCTTCTTCTAAATCTTTTGGTTCAACAGATTTGGGAATGTTACGTAAACGGAGATTGTTGCGGCGTTCTCTATTTTCCAGATCCTCCAATTTGTCTTTTCGAAAACTGTTTTCTTTTAGTAGAAAGTCCAAATCCTGAGATGCTTCATTTTGGAATTTGAGTGAGGACTCCACTTTGTTTTTAAGGACCATAATTCTTTTGGATATTATGATCATTTCTGATTTGAGGTCTCCTATAGCTTTCTGAAGGTCTACGAAGAAGGAGTTAGTGCGGTCCACAATTATGTTGAGTAATTTGGCGAAGTCTACCTTGGTGGAGGTTACCGTAGTGCTTGGAGGGTCTGGGTCACTGTGACTCCTTTGAGGGGAAGAGGTAATTGCTTTGTCTTGACAAGAGAAGTGCTACGTAATTTCATCAGCTGTACCCCTGCGACTTCTGCCCGCAAGAGGATGAGTCCGGTCAGCCAGTCAGAGTGGAAACAGTGGGACCCAGTAGAGCCGTGTAGGCCTTGATCAGCCGCTCACAGCAAACCTCATGGACGGGGTTCAATTTCGACACAGCCGGACCCCCTCAGCTTCTTCTGTCGGGTGGGGGAGGGCTTGGGATCAAAATAAAACGAGTATATAGAATTCTCTGATCGTGCTTGATGAACGGCGTTCTTCCAGAATGCATCCATCCAACATGGCCCCCAAACCACTCCCCACCCCATCCCATTTGTTTTATTCATCCAATGTGTGTTCCTCCTGCAGTTTTTCAATTTTTGACAACCTGTTTACAATTTATTTTTATTTTTATATGTAAACTATATATTTTTGACAAGACAGTGGGACTAAAGCACAAAATACATTAAGGTTAAACATACATCCAACTCCAGTATCTTATCCAGGCTTCTTTGTTCCTGTATTAGCTGTCTTGTTATGCCTAGGTCTCCATCCCAGCTACATTGGAGCTATCCCAATGTGGTGGTCATTGAGTGATTCCATCATTATGCTCCTGGCTATTCCAGCCCATTTCCGAGTGCCTTAATCAATGGCAGTCCTCAACTGAGTTCACCTGCCACGGGAGCTTGGGAATTTCTGGGAGGTTTAAAGAAAGGCTCAGGAGATGTTGGGTAACCCAAGGATGGTTTGTGTAGAATAATATAGTTTATATTTATATAGCACAATCCTAATCACTGTGCAGAAATTGTTTTCATTCACATCAATCCCTACCCCCTTGGCGCTTATGTTCTAAACTTCCTACCACATGAACGCACAAACACTAGGGTCAATTTTGTCAAAACCAGTTAAACTAGCAGTATGTTTTTGGACTGTGGGAGTAAATCCACACAAACATAAGGAGAACATAGACTCCACACAGATAGGGCCCTGGTTGGAATCAACCTCATGATCCCAGCGCTGTGAGACAGCAGTGCTAACCATTGTGCCTCTCCTATGTGATAGTTGTGGTTTTTTTAGGTCCATGTAGCTGGAGTGGGCCACTTAAAGTGTGGAGGCTCTAGAACCTGGTTTTGCCAGTTATCAGCATTAGTGTGGGAGATTTAAACCTTTGAACATATGCAGACCTGAGGGAGCATTATTCTGTTGGACGCACTTTGCATAGTAGAAGGTGGTGGTTTGCACTTCAACTTTTTGGTGGTATTAGTTGCTTTGAACCTCCTGGATGCTAAAATAAGAGATTTTTCATCAATCTTGATGTGGGCAGGGATTCCTACCACATGTTGATTCCCCGCATCTCTATTCCCTAGTCCCTAATAGCTGGTCTGGTTATGCCAGGATACCACTTGTACAGAACGTAGAGTAATTTAACCTCAGGATAGACCTTTCCCTGGGTATAATCCCAGTCATGTAATGTAACTTTCTCAAGAGAATGTTGTGGCTGCTGAAGACCATGCTAACTGCCATAATTACATTCCTACTTAAGATGTTATTGTTTTAGATCTTCTTTTGTAAAATGACAGACTTCAGCTTCAGTACTACAGTTATTGAAATGCTCTTCATTTTAATATTCATTTCTCTTTTCTTCCATTGGGGGACACTGTGATACAATGGGGTATAGTAGTGGGTGTGGAGTTTAGGCACTTATCAACTTCTTTGATCTCTACTCCCCTCCTCTACTATGCCCCTCCTCTACTATGCCCCTCCTCTGCTGTGGGTAACTCAGTTGTTTTTTTTAAGTGCCTTAGGAGTTAGGTCACTTGGGTATAGGCTCCTGCCTATACCTAGTTTAGTTTAGATAATTACATGTTTTTATTTTACATTTTTACTGTTTTTCTTAAGGTGCCTCGCAGGGATTGATCCTAGGACCCAGAGGGGTGAACAGCCCGGCGGCTTCCTTCACTCTGGGTCCCTGCGAAAGGTAAGGAGCGGCTGCTGCCTACTTGCATTCCACCTCTTGCCAGCGGTCCATCCCCTAGAGACGAGCATTTAGCCAGGATAGTTCTAAATAATTTTCCCATTAGGGCTTTCGGTGCCCCACATAGGTTTGACCGTTTAAATAGGACCGGGGCACAGCGTTAAATGTCGCGCGGGGGAGATGCAGGGATCCATATCCCCCCGCCGACTGACCAGTTGGCAAGCTCCTCCTCCCCCTAGACAACGAGCATCGGGAGTATAGCGCGCTCCGCTCTCCACGAGGAGACCGCGCTACCCGAGGGGGAAAGCACACACGCTGCCTGGGAACTGTAAATACAGCGTGTGTGCCTGAAATAGCAGACAGCCATACATTAAATATGCGCTGATCGGGACAAAGAGAAGCGGCCATTTTGGGGGCGGATCCGGAGGAGGAACTTCCTTCCACCCCCAGCTTCCTGTTTCCTGCACGGTGATCGCCATATTGGATTCATTCATCATCCAGCTGCACGCTGCTCCTCTCCTCTCTCCTGCCTCTTCAGCGACTGGTATCGTTCCTATATGTTAAATGTCCTTCTGTTTTTGCATTGAAAGCCTATTACAAGCATTCACTGGCAGATTATATAACATTGCATAGAGATTGGAGTGCTGTTACAAGTTTGTAACCTAGTATATAGACTTGGTGTACAAATCTTACTGTGCTAACTAGAGACTGTACTATTCAGACAAGTATATTTGTGAATTGTGTTCTCAGTTGCTTGCTACTGTAATACTGTGCAATTATGTCTAATAAGGGGACCTCTACCACTAACAGTAAGGGATCCTCTGGGGTGTCTGCAATGTACTTTGCCTGTGCCAGGTGTACAACTAAGCTGCCTGTTGGACAGCATGACAAGAATGCCCTTTGCACCGCATGTGAGGCCGGATCGCAGGAGCAGCCGGCCCCAGCACAGCAACCAACAGCCATGGAAGAGCCGCTCTGGATCAAGTCCCTAGCCTCAGCCATGGAGAAGCTCACTAATGTGATGTTGCGGGACACTGAGGTACGTGAACACACTACGGCATACACACAAGCAGCCAGCATAACCCATGTAGCAGAGCAGCAGGCCACAGGTACAGAGGCCCTGGGCCTGAATGGCGCAGGGGACGCAGGCACATCCTCCCAGATCCCATTAGCTCAGAGCGAAGAGCGTCCGCTCTCGGTCATACACAGGGCCAAAAGGGCCATTCTGGATGCTAATCAGGGTCGTAACCCAGAATCAGACCACTCCTCAGATGAGGAGAGGGAATTTGAGCTGGATACGCAGGAAGAGGGCCCAGTTAGCACATTACAGTCTGTCTCGTCCAATAACGTGGACAGTCTTATCTTGGGTATCAGACATATCTTAGGTTTTCCAGACCCTGAACCCACGGCCCCCTCAGGTTTTTCCCTGTTCAAAAGGACTAAAGCACAGGTGGCGGCCTTCCCACCATCTCCGCAGAAAGTGCGACCTCGCACTCCGTTCTGCCTACATAGCTTCTGGTAGCATGTTCAGGCCCACAATAGCAGTGGCCTGGGCCAACAAAGCTGTCCAGCTGTGGATGGAGCAGTTAGTCACTGGCATCCACAATAACACTCCACGGGCTGAACTCCTCGGCCTGGCCGAGCATATCCAGGAGACCTCTGATTATATAGGGCAGGCAGCCATGGATGCGGTGTCCGTCAATGCTAGGATCGTCGGACTTATCATTGCATCACGGCGTACCCTATGGCTACGTTCATGGACCACGGATGCCGATTCTAAAAGGTCTCTAGAGTCTTTGCCTTTTGATGGGGTCACCCTGTTCGGAGCAGAGCTGGAAAAGGTCATTGAGGTGGCCACGGGGGGTAAAAGTAACGTGCTCCCCATGGAGTCTCACAAACCACGACAGGGACGCTTTCGGTCCTTTCACTCCTTCTCCCGGGGCCGGGGCGGCCCCCCTAGAGGTCAGTCTGCAACACCCAGGGCAGGGTATAACGGGTAGAGGCGCGTCCAGTCGCGGTACCTCTAGGCCAAACAACAACAAGCCCTCAGCGTGACCTCCCCGCCCCCACACAAGCATCTGTGGTGGGGGCACGGCTCCTTCGCTTCCATCGCCAGTGGTGGGCAGCCACCACAGACGTGTGGACACGGGGGGTTGTGTCGCGAGGCTACATCATAGACATCATAGGCTACATTATAGACCTAGCCCAGCCTCCCCCACCGAGGTTCTTTTCAACTCCCATTCCCTCCTGCCCCCTCAAGCGCCAGGCACTTCAGAAGACTATTGTAAAGCTACTGAAAGCCAGCCTCATTTCCCCCGTCCCAACGCCGGAGAGAGGGCAGGGCTTCTACTCCAGCCTCTTCCTAGTGCCAGAGCAAGACGGATCCTTATGGCCAATACTAAACCTGCAGTCCCTAAACAAGCAGGTTATAACCAAAAGGTTCAAGATGGAGTCCCTTCGGACGGTCATTGCAAGCATGGAGCAGGGAGAGTTTCTAGCATCTATTGACATCAAGGATGCCTATCTGCATGTCCCCATATGGGAGCAGCATCACCGCCTTCTCCGCTTCGCAGTAGGGTTGGCCCACTTTCAGTTCAGGGCCCTACCCTTTGGTCTAGCATCCGCACCACGAGTGTTCACCAAGCTCATGGCCATGATGGCGGGAATATTGAGACAGGAAGAAATCACTATAGTCCCTTATCTGGACAACCTCCTCCTGAAGGCGGCCTCGGCAGATCTCCTAGCGCGTCATATCCAAACCACCATGCGGTGGAAGCCCACGGATGGATTCTAAACTTGCAAAAGTCCTCTCTCATCCCAGCTCAGCGTATGCGCTTCCTGGGTCTAGTGTTCGACACGGTGGCTCAGAGAGTCTTCTTACCACAGGCCAAAGTCAGCGCCCTCCAGCGCAGGACCAGGACTTTGTTGGCCCGACCACAGGTTTCCATGCTCAGCTGCATGAAGCTGCTGGGGACCATGGTATCAGTTTACGAGGCAGTGCCGTTCGCTCAGTTCCATTCTCGCCCTCTCCAACTAGAGATACTCCGAAAGTGGTCAGGATCTCAGGAACGCCTGGACAGGCAAATCATTTGCCTGTCGAAAACAACACGCTCATCCTTGGCGTGGTGGTTGACCACGCAGAATATAGTCAAGGGTCAGACCCTTCAGACGGGCCTCTGGACCTTAGTTACCACAGACGCAAGTCAGGCTGGGGAGGGGTCACAGGGTTCCTCAGGTTTCAGGGACTCTGGTCCCCCCAAGAAACTATCCTTTCTATCAATGTCCTAGAGCTCAGGGCAGTTCACAGGACTCTGACAAGGGCGCAAAGGTTTCTAGCAGGGAAACCTCTCCAAATTCAATCAGACAATGCCACGGCCGTGGCATACCTGAATCACCAGGGGGGAACTCGCAGCGCAGGGGCCATGCGAGAGGCAGCCAAAATCATGCTATGGGCGGAGCGCCATGTGCCGCAGATTTCAGCCATCTATATCCCAGGCGTGGAAAATTGGGAAGCCGACTTCCTCAGCAGGCAGAAGGTCCACCCAGGCGAATGGTCCTTATGCAAGGAGGTCTTTGCCCTCCTAACACAGCGCTGGAGCATGCCAGAGATCGACCTCATGGCCTCCAGACTGAATGATCAGGTCCCCCAGTACTGCTCCAAGTCCCGGGATCCTCTAGCACACGCAACGGACGCCATGGCAACTCCATGGCAGTTTCGACTAGTGTACCTGTTTCCCCCCATACCTATGCTCTCACAGGTACTAAAGAAACTAAAAAGAGAGCGGGTCCCCGCAATCATAGTAGCCCCTCACTGGCCGCGCAGGACATTGTTCTCAGACATTCTAAAAATGTCAACAGGCCCTCCGCTTCGCCTGCCAATGCGACCAGACCTCCTCGTTCAGAGCCCCCTTCTCTGCCACGATTTGGATCGGCTGGCTTTGACGGCATGGTTATTGAGACCTTAATACTCAAGGCCAAGGGCTTCTCGCCACGGGTCATTGACACAATGATCAAGGCCAGAAAGTCATCCTCCTCGGCCATATATCACAGAGTCTGGAAAACATACATCCTGTGGTGCGAGTCGCGGGATTCACACACTTCCAGGTTTAGCCTACCTAGGCTACTGGCCTTCCTGCAGGAAGGTCTAGATAAGGGACTCCGGCTGGGGTCCCTTAAGGTCCAGGTCTCGGCGCTGTCTGTATATTTCCAGCGGAAAATTGCGGTTCTCAGCAAGGTCCAGACTTTCTTACAGGGGGTGCTTCACGCACAGTCCCCTTTTACTCACCCAGTAGAGCCCTGGGACCTCAATCTGGTGTTCAAGGCGCTCAGCCAGCCGCCTTTTGAGCCCCTTCAAACAGCGGAATTACACCATCTCACTTGGAAGACTGTATGTATTTCTCCTAGCTATTTCTTCAGCCCGGAGAGTGTCTGAGTTGGCAGCGCTCTGCTGCACCTCACCCTTCCTTGTGTTTCATGAAGATAGAGCGGTCCTTCGTACCAAACCCTCCTTTGTCCCAAAGGTTGTCTCCAGGTTCCACCTAAACCAGGAGATCGTTGTCCCGGCGTTCTGCCCGGTTCCGGCCTCCACCGCGGACAACAACTTGCTATCGCTAGACGTAGTTCGGGCCCTCCGGTGCTATGTCGACCGCACAGCCACAGTGCGCAAAACCAAAGATCTCTTTGTCCTGTACAATACGCAGAAGCGTGGCTGGCCGGCATCCAAACAGGCTATTGCTCGGTGGATCACCTCCACCATCAGCCTTGCCTATGTCCGAGCTTCTCTCCCTGTCCCGAAGTCGCTTAGGGCTCACTCTACCATGGCGGTTGGTGCGTCATGGGCGGCGCGCCATGGTGCTTCGGCAGAGCAGCTATGCAAGGCGGCCACATGGTCATCTGTTCATACATTCGCTAAGTTTTACAGGTTGCAGGCCTTCGCATCATCAGATGCGAGCTTTGGCCGCAAGGTATTGCGCGCAGCCGTTCCAGAGCATTCCCTCCCTTAGGGGCAGCTTTGGTATGTCCCCAATGTATCGCAGTGTCCCCCAGTCGTAGGAAAGAGAAAAGAAAATTTTTACTCACCGTAAAATCAATTTCTCTTACTCAATTGAGGGACACTGCGCACCCTCCCTTGCTCTGTAAATAATCTGTTATGTGAATCTTTAGGTTTCTATTGTCTGCCCTTTAGGGCGCCCCCTTCTCATACACTTGGTTAGTCAAAACTGAGTTACCCACAGCAGAGGAGGGGCATAGTAGAGGAGGGGAGTAGAGATCAAAGAAGTTGATAAGTGCCTAAACTCCACACCCACTACTATACCCCATTGTATCGCAGTGTCCCCCAATGGAGTAAGAGAAATTGATTTTACGGTGAGTAAAAATCTTCTTTTCTTATGTCTTGTGTAAATGTTACCCTGTGTCTAAGAGGGGGGGGAAGGCAGGGAGTCATTTTCAATAACTTTAAGATGTTAATTTCAGTCAGCACTAGATTCCAACTCACTTTTTTTTGTTTCAGTTGTATGTTGCTGCTGGAAACCGTTTTAGAAACCGTTTGGGAAAAACTTGAACGTTAAAATAGGACTTCTGTCTGTCACCATACAGCAAGTTTTAAGCTCTTGATTTAAGACAGAACAGACTACACTATACACACAATTGTCTGTTCACTAGAAGGTCACATCAGAACACATGCAAGTCATTTTTAATTTGATAAAATAAATTAATGTTTTTAATACGCACTGGGCACGCATATAGGTAGTTTTTAATACATAGGGATGACTGATATGGTATAGTCTATCATTCGTCACTTACACCTGTCCTATGCCTGGTGCAAGTGGTACGGCTGAAAATAGGCGTACTTAAGTGAAATCCAGGACTTCAATTGGCCGCATCTGCGTCGGCACACCTGTACTTTACATGCCCTACGTTCATCTGCCCCTTTCCTCCCCCTTTCTGCCACTTAAGTCGTAAGCAGTAGTGTCATTTGCGTTCATTGTTGTAAGGCCGTTTCTGTGCATGCGCAGAGCTATTTCATGCAAGTTACACGGAAACATACTTGTGTCCGGATATGAATCGGGCCTTATATCTTTAAATACAGTATATTTTCCATTTAACCAATTCATTACTCTTGGAATACACGTGTTTTTTTGTTCAATTTCACCAGCAGTATATTTTTGTTGATATATTTCTTTCTTAAACATGAAGCATTACAGTTCTGTATTTTGAACTATTGCATTCTATACATTTTAGCATCTTTAATACAAGTTGGTAAATTCTTTGCATGTTTTCTCCTTTTTGTTTTCTAGAATGTCACTTCTGATTTATTTGTATCCCTCCCATTCTGTGGAAAAATCTGCTTATTCCACAGCAAAGGGAAATGGGCACGTGTGGAGGTAAGATCTTAAGTTTACTTTATTTAAGTAATCACTTGGTCTTTATACTGAAAGTAAAAACAATAAATTAACATTCAATATTTAAAAGAAAAAAAATCTCATGTTGAACATGTGCTGAAGTAATACAGTGTTGGTGTATACATTGAAATTGATTGCAACAAATTTGACCTAATGCTATATGTTGTCCTGTTTGTCAAAAAGTCTATTTAAAAGCAGAAAATAGTGAATTATAGTTACCAATAATTCTGTTTCTTATAAATACTCCATGAAAACCATTAGAGTGGGTAAGTTTTAGTTTAAGTAGAGACAGGTTAAGTAAAAGTACCCCCAGACAGTATCCATTGCTCCTCTCCCCCTGTGTCTTTGAGTAACTTACCAATCTGTCTAAACATATCAAACATGGGCAGGAAATTGGGTTGCCTTGGAGTATCTCGAGAAAAAGGAATCTGTACCTATAATTTGCTGTATTTTCTCTTCAGTCCTCCATGGCAACCATTACAATGGAATGTACACAAGAAATAAGGAAGGGGACAACAAAATATTAGATTAGCCACATATGCTGCATTATCAATAATTTATTAATTTGCTGTTTGGAGAACATGTCTCCCAAATGGAGAGTCAACAGAAGAGTAGACATCCAGATAATGACTAGCGAAGTATGGATAGTTATCCATCCAGCTGCTTTGCAAAGCTCCAATGCTGAAGCCCGTTCCCATCTTGCCCAAGATGTTGCTATCACTCGTGTTGAGTGGGCACCTTATGTCCATTCCTCTTGTATGCCTGTATAATTCTCTCTTTACAAGGTCCTGTAGATACCACAAAAGGTTGTTCTGTGCTTCTAAATCCTTCCTTCTGTCCTAGATAAATATATGAAAATAGTCCTTATCAAGTCCAGTGAGTGTAAATTTCTCTCCTGTTCATCACAAGGTTGTGGACAAAAAGTTGACTGTACAACTTCCTGATTTAATGTGGAATGTAAATACTACGTTGGATTGGCTCTAAACACCACTTTATTTGTATAGATATTTAGGAAGGGTTCATACACCACTGTGCTTGTAATTCTCCAACCCTGTCAGAAAAAATAACCGCCACTAGGAACACCATCTTGAGTGTTATCCGTCTCAGAGAACCCTTTTTGTGGTGGTTCAAAAGGTTCATCCACTGCATATCACACAGATCCTCCTTGGTCACACAAGACTGTTTCCTCCATACTATAAGTTCCCTAACTTGATATGGGGGCTGTTTTTTGAGTACTGAATAGTATAAAAGAATCAATTTGTTTAAAGGTTTGTCGCAGGCTGCACAATCTCTGTTGTACTTTGCTTTCTCATTTCCTTTCAAAGCCTCTATAAGAGTACTGAAAGAACAGGCTATTACTAACAGCTATCTTAGCTAAAAGAGTAATGCAAGAAACAATAAAGCATCGCTAACTTACCAAGGGGTTTGGGGTTGAACTCGGGCTTCCTGCTTAGGATATCTGTCTGCTGTATAGTTACAGTCCTCTCTGCGCCAGGAACAGTTAACACTGAAAGCCATTCTGTGTCCTATCCTTGCCTGGTACTCTTATTTTGGAACCCTGTGACCTAAGAAGCAGTGCATACACAGACCACCGATGCAAGTGAACGGACATCGATTTGAACTGTACGCTAGATCTGCTCCCGAAGGCAGCAGACTTTTGTTCTCCAGGTAGCCAGCCCACTCATTGGCTTAAATCAGGGGACCATGAGGAAGGTAAGCCTTTTGCCCTAAAGAAAATAACAAACACTGCGTAACCTACCTAACTAAGAGACAGGAAAAGATTATGGGGAAGAGGAGGAAACTGCATTATATACTTCTTGAGGGTGTCTTTATATAACCTGTCTAAGCCTAAACTAGAAGGGAACTTGTCCATTGTAATGGCTGCCTTTTAGGACTGAAGAGGAAAGAAAAGTTTATATGCTCCAATCATATTGGTAAATTTGGGTAACTTTGTCTATGATCTGTCAATCAATTGAGGTATATAAAGCTAATTATTTCAGTAGCTTTTTCTGACAACCAACATAGGGCATGACAGTTTGTGCAATTTTAGCTTTTTTGAGTATCATCATAATAATGTGATACATTAAGTTTGGGTTATTGAGCAGTTTTATGTCACATTTCATAGATACCCTAGATGTGTGCATCATCCCTTACTCTCCCTGGCAATGGCTCGCATGACAGTGGACAATCAAATCTGCATTTTCGTCTGTTTGTTATATAGAAGTCCAGTTTTTTCTCAGTACTATGAAAACCCACGGTTTTTGTTATGTAGCATTAATAAGTTGTGTAAAGTAAGAGTGAACAAGTTATGTAGTTACAAGTTTATTTTTGTACTTAAGCTCAGTATGGATTGTGTGTGTTTTTTAAATATTATTTATCCCTTGTATGCAGATAACAAGTGTCCACAGTAGTCGCGCACTAGATGTTCAGTTCCTAGATTCTGGAACAATTGCTTCTGTGAAAGTGTCCGAACTGAGAGAAATTCCATCTCCGTTTCTAAGGGATATAATCTCAATACCGCCTCAGGTACTTCATTTGTAAAAGGCAGAAAGTTTTAATAATTCTGTGATAGCTTTGTTGCAGCTGGTACTTCTTCTATCAGGCTTATTACCTTCTTTACTTCTGCCGAGTTTTCACCACACTTGCATATTGATATATTAAATGCTTCTAATTATCTTTCATATAATCCCTTTGCATTTACCATAAGTGGTCTGTGGAAAAGCAAACTTATTTTGTCCGGAAATGTATATACATTTACTCTCAAAACAACTTTCAGTTTGTGAAACACATGACCAAATTGGCTTACAAAATTGCCTGTGTACGACAGTGAAGGACACTGTAGGACGTCTAAAATGTAATATAGAAAGCAACCTGCATATATCAAATTAGTGAGATTGCAAAAATAGGGACTTGTCTGTTTATGTTTTAGAATGTTGTAAGGTGACTTTTTAATATTGGGTCAACATGTATTTTATGACTTGTGACCATTTATCTGAATTTTGAACATACTGCCATATGAAAGACTTGAAAAAGATTGTGTTTCATTTGTTAGCATATTTTGACCAAAATAAAGTGCATTCTAAAATGTACTTCCGTTCTACTTAATAAACCATATTCTTTTGCAGAGGACATATTTCAGACTTTCTTCTATTCTATTTGTTTAGGCTATTAGGTGCTGTCTTGCAGATCTTCCTTCTAACATTGGTATGTGGACTCCAGATGCAGTATTGTGGCTCAGGAATACCGTTTTAAACTGTTCAGAGTGTAGCATCAAGGTAATATTTGTTGTTTTGTATTTTTTCCCTCACATAATAGATAAATTATACCTGAGATTTGGGTATGATATAACTACCAATTGACATGGGTGAATTACTAATGTCAACACAACAGTTTGAAAGTGCTCTTCCTTTAGGATACAAGAACTTGTATTCTAAAGGACTGGTGGACCCTCCAAGCGGAGTATGGGTGCAAAAGCATAAGACCCAAGCGACATAGCAGTAGTTCTGCTGCTGCTGCACCAAGAGCTCAGCTGTGCTGCTTTGCTCCCTAGTGCCTCCAGGGTGCAGTCCACTTGCAGGATTCATTAGGGTTCTGCAGCCTCTACAGGAAAGAGGTTCAGCGCTGCTGATGCACTCTAGCCCCTCTCATAGAGAACCAGTTTGCAACAGCCCAGATATCGCCACCCCCTTCCTCTATTGCTTTCTCTTTCCTACCACTGGGGGACACTGCGATACATTGGGGTATAGTAGTGGGTGTGGGAGTTCAGGCACTAAAAAACTTCTATTATTTTCACTTCCCTCCTCTACTATGCCCCTCCTCTCCTGGACACTTCAGTTTTGTTTTTGTTTTTTTAGTGCTGTAGGAGTCAGGTCATTGGGGTATAGGCTCCTGCCTATACCCAGTTTAGTTAGATATTGTCACGTTTTTATATAAAAAAAAAAATTCTTATCAAGGTGCCCGCGGGGATTGATCCCAAGACCCAGAGGGAGTGAACGGTCCTGGACTTCCTTCACTCTGATCCCCGCGTAAGGTAAGAAGTGGCTGATGCCCTATATCTTCCTTGCGCCTCCTTGTCAGCAGTTTAATCCCTTAGACACGAGCTGTATTATTATTTTTGGCAGCCATTAGGGCTTTAGGTGTCCACAGAGGTAAATCACAGCGGGGCACAGTTTAAGTCGCGCGGGGGAGATAGAGGAATCCATCTCTCCCCGCTGACGGACATGCCGTTGGCTATCCAAAACAACACTCCGCGTGCAGATCTCCTCTCCCTGGCTCAGCATATTCAGGTGAGTTCAGATTATGTGGGACAGGCAATCATGGATACGGTGGCTGTAAATGCCAGAATTGGTGGCCTGATTATTGCATCACGGCGTTCTTTATGGTTATGTTCGTGGACCATGGACGCCGAGTCAAAGAGGTCTCTGGAGGTTTTGCCTTTTGATGGAGTGACTCTGTTCGGAGCAGAGCTGGAGAAGGTAATTGAAGCTGCCACAGGGGGAAAAAGTAATGTTCTCCCCATGGGATCCTGTAGACCTCGTCAGGCTCGGTTTCGCTCCTTACGCTCCTTCTCCCGAGACCAGAGTGGTACTCCCAGGGGCCAGCCGCCTGCCCCTAGAGGATGGAGCAGCAGGGGCGTTTTCAGAAAGGGAGCTTCGCGCCCTAGCGATAAGCCCTCTGCATGACTTTCCCGCCCCCACTCAGGTATCCGTGGTGGGGGCTTGACTGCTTTGCTTCAAGTATCAGTGGTGGACAGCCACGTCAGACGCTTGGACGCGAGGGGTCGTGTCAAGAGGATACATTATAGACCTACACCATCCTCCCCCTCCAAGGTTCTTGTCGTCTCCGGTACCCGCTTGCCCCCACAGACGTCAAGCGTTTCTGAAGGCGGTAATAAAACTTCAGGGGTCGGGTGTAATTGTTCCCGTTCCAATGCAGGAAAGAGTTCAGGGGTTTTACTCCACTCTCTTCCTGGTACCAAAACCGGACGGATCTTTTCGTCCTCTATTGAACCTAAAGTCCTTAAACAAACAGGTGATTGCCCAGCGGTTCAAGATGGAGTCCCTCAGAACGGTCATCGTGGGCATGGAACAGGGAGAATTCCTGGCTTCCATTGACATAAAGGATGCGTTTCTCCATGTCCCTATATGGAGTCGTCATCATCACCTGCTTCGTTTTGCGGTGGGACCGGCCCATTTTCAGTTCAGGGCCCTCCCCTTTGGCCTTGCATCAGCTCCTCTGGTATTCACCAAAATCATGGCTACTATGGCGAGTATTCTGAGACAGAAGGGAATCACTATAGTCTAGATAAGGGACTATCTTCTGTTGAAAGCTCTGTCGGCAGAAATCTTATTTAGCCATGTGCAAACCACAATGGAGATTTTGGAAGCCCATGGGTGGATCCTAAATGTTCCAAAGTCCTCCGTCGTCCCAGCTTAGTGCATGCGCTTTCTAGGGTTACTGTTCGACACTGTGTCACAGAGAGGAGAGTCTTTTTGCCTCAAGACAAGATCAGCGCCCTCCAGCGCAAAACCAAGAATCTGTTGGCTCGTCCTCATGTATCCATGCTCAGCTGCATGAAGCTGCTGGGGACTATGGTATCTGTGTACGAGGCGGTCCCGTTCGCTCAGTTCCACATCCGTTGTCTCCAGCTAGAGATCCTTCGGAAGTGGTCGGGGTCTCACGAACTAGACTGGCAGATCATCCGCCTGTCGAAACCGACTCGACTGTCTCTGACATTGTGGTTGACCACGAAAAATCTGGACATGGGTCTCTGGTCGCCCCAGGAAACTAATTTTCCAATCAATGTATTGGAGCTCAGGGCAGTTCTCATGACCTTGATGAAGGCTCAAAGGTTCCTAGCAGGGAAACCTCTTCAAATTCAATCAGACAATGCCACGGCCATAGCAGACATAAACCATCAAGGGGGAACTCACAGCGCAGGGGACAGCCAGGATCATGTTATGGGCAGAGCGCCATGTGCCACAGATTTCGGCAGTATACATCTCAGGCGTAGACAATTGGGAAGCCGATTTTCTCAGCAGACAAAAGGTTCACCCAGGCGAATGGTGTCTGTGCAAGGAGACCTTTGTGCTCCTATTTCAACACTGAGGAATGGCGGAGATTAGCCTCCAGGCTGAATCACCAGGTTCCCCTGTACTGCGCCAAATCCCGCGACCCTCTGGCTCACGCATCCGACTCCATGGCAGTTCAGACTCGTGTATCTGTTTCCACCAATTCCCCTGCTGTCACGGGTTCTAAAGAAACTAAAGAAGGAGCGGGTTCCCGCCATCTTAGTAGCCCCTCATTGGCCTCGCAGGGCGTGGTTCTCAGACATTCTAAAAATGTCCACGGGACCACCATTTTATCTGGCCATGTGTCCAGACCTTCTTGTTCAGGGACCCCTTCTTTACCACGATTTAAATCGTCTAGCTTTGACGGCGTGGTGATTGAATCTTTAGTCCTTAAGGCGAAGGGGTTCTCGTCTCGGGTTGTTAACACCATGATCAAGGCTAAGAAATCATCTTCCTCTACTATATATCACAGAGTCTGGAAAACATACATTCTCTGGTGTGAGTCTCAGGGTGTTCATTCTTCAAGGTTTAGCCTGCCCAGGTTGTTGGCCTTCTTGCAGGAGGGCCTTGATAAAGGACTCCATTTGGGATCGCTTAAAGTTCAGGTGTCAGCGCGCTCTATTTATTTTCAGAGAAAGCTGGCGTCTCTCAGCGAGGTTCAGACCTTTTTGCAGGGGGTTCTTCATATTCAGCCTCCATTTACTCATCCAGTGGAACCCTGGGACCTAAATTTGGTGCTCAGGACACTGTCTTCCGCCATTTGAACCCCTTCAGACGGCAGAATTACACCATCTTACTTAGAAGAAGATTTTTATCTTAGCTATATCATCTGCTAGGAGAGTGTCGGAGTTGGCACCTCTCTGCTGCTTTTCTCCTTTACTTGTTTTTCACGAGGATAGGGCGGTGCTTCGCACGAAACCCTCCTTTGTCCCAAAAGTCGTCTCTAGGTTTCAATTGAATCAGGAAATTTTGGTTCCGGCGTTCCAGCCAGGTTCGCCTTCCCCTTCCAAGTCTTCTGATCCCTTGGATTATAACTTGCAGTTGCTGGATGTAGTCCAGGCTCTCCGGTACTATGTAGACCGTACAGCCTAAGTTCGCAAGACAAAGGATCTCTTTTTTTTTTTTTTTTTTTTTTTTTTTTGTATAGTGCAAAAAAGCGCAGCTGGCCAGCGTCTAAACAGGCTATTGCTCGGTGGATCACTTCCACCATTAGTCTGGCAGATGTCCGAGCATCTAGGCCAATTCCTCATTTGCTGAGGGCGCACTCTATCGGGGCGGTTGGTGCATTTTTGGCAGCGCTTCGGCAGAACAGCTTTGCAAAGCGGCCACTTGATCATCTGTTCATACCTTTGCTAAGTTCTACAGGTTGCAAGCGTTCGCATCGTCAGATGCGAGTTTTGGACGAAAAGTGTTGCCCGCAGCCATTCCAAAGCGTTCCCTCCCTTAGGGGCAGCTTTGGTATGTCCCCAATGTATCGCAGTGTCCCCCAGTCGTAGGAAAGAGAAAAGAGGATTTTTACTCACCGTAAAATCAATTTCTCTTACTCCACTGGGGGACACTGCGCACCCTCCCTTGCTCTGTAAATAGTTTGTTATGTGAATGTTTATGCCTCTATTCTTTGCTCTTTAGGGCAACTCCTTAGCGTACACTTGGTTAGTCAAAACTGAGGTGTCCAGGAGAGGAGGGGCATAGTAGAGGAGGGGATTGAAAATCATAGAAGTTTTTTAGTGCCTGAACTCCCACACCCACTACTATACCCCAATGTATCGCAGTGTCCCCCAGTGGAGTAAGAGAAATTGAT
The DNA here is from genome assembly GCF_038048845.1 of Mixophyes fleayi. Lineage (NCBI taxonomy): Eukaryota > Metazoa > Chordata > Amphibia > Anura > Limnodynastidae > Mixophyes > Mixophyes fleayi. Next base: position 278,635,987 of record NC_134402.1, read on the forward strand.
TTTGCGGTGAGTAAAAATCCTCTTTTTGCTAGGGTTCAAGTGAACCCAGTGTGGAGCTACTAGAGCGCCTCCACTGCTTCCTCCTTTCGTTCACAGCACTCAGAAGCGATGAAGGGAGCGTAATTCCAAGATGATTTGGTTTTGTTTTTATAAGCATTGACAGTTCTATTATTCATCGTTTGCATTACACCAAGGCTACTACATTCAAAGCATTCCCTGCAGCATGTGGGGGGGAAAAAAGACACATATTTTTAAAGAAAAAAATTGCTTAAAATATTTTACATCTTCCTAAATATTTAATTCAGGAAGAAACCGTCCCGTAGCATGTGATAGTTGTGGGGAAGGGGGAACCAGCAACAGCATTGAAAGAGAAAATAATTAACCTCTATATAATTGTAAGATCTCTCATGAACAGGGGCCTCCCTTCCCTTTGTTTTCACATCTTTATTTTGTCTATCTTGTATGTCCCAGTTTTTTGCAGGCTCTTTTCCCCACTTTTTGGTACTGCAGAGCACTGTGATGCCTTACAAATCAACAATAAAAACCCCTTTAAAGGTTTTATATTTGCACAAACAGGCAGAGACTGACCGTCAACGACAGTGAAGTTGGAAGCTTAATTATAATTTTTACAATTGTAGACTCTTTGGGGGCTATTCAATTGTTAGCGTTAACGCTAACAAACGAGCGCTCAAAAAATCTTACCGTTAATACGGTAATTACTCGCGGAATTTCAGCTGAAATTCCGCGAGTAAACTACCGTATTAACGGTTTTCGCGCGCGCAATATTACTGTATAAACGGTAATATTTTTTGAGCGCTCGTTTTTCAGCGTTAACGCTGACAATTGAATACACCCCTTTTATTTGCATTAGATATGTCAGTCTGCAGTCTAAATTAAAATATACCCTAATAACAAATTTAGAAAGTAAATATAAAAAAACATAATTTAATTCTGGTCTGTTCCATCTATAAACTATGTATTCTATGTAATTTAGATAAAATCATCTTAACTCTATATCTACCAGATAAAACAAACACATCCTCTTTCCATCATGTGCTCATATCCTGTTCCATCCACCATTATCAATAGAAAATAGGTGAGAAGGACAAGAATATTACCACAATCTTTTCAGGTCTGTTTTATTTATGAAAATGCTCATTCATAAATTTACTTTTTGCATATTACATTTTAGATTTGTATTGGGTTGGCAAAGAAATTCATACTTATAGGAAATAAAAAAAAAAAAAATAAGGTAGCAATTTCTGATGCACAACCCCGCCTTTTAGGCTTTTCTCAAAACAAGTACCAGGCAGTGCTATTAAAACTCAGGGCAAGACTTTTGTCACCAATCCCTCATAGGTACAAAGTAGAATAATTCAATAAATACATTTTCCATACTTTTTGGCCCAAATAATGGATTAATACCCTGGCATATGGCTTTACCTGCCAAAGTCTAATGACCACTTATACTGTGCCAGAGTTGCCGAATGTTCAGTCTGTGAAGGGTAGGGGGATGCCAAATCACTGTCAAAATATCTCCAACATAGAAAAACACAAGCACGGCAAGCTATATTTTTTCACATTGTAACGCACTCATCATTTCCCGTCTTGATTACTGCAACCTTCTCACCAGCCTCCCTCTCTCCCTCCTTGCCCCTCTCAGGTCTATACTTAACTCTGCTGCGAGACTCGTGTTCCTCTCCCGCTACTCCTCTTCTGCCTCCCCTCTCTGCCTCGCCCTACACGGTCTTCCTTTCTAGTACAAAATCCTTCTCAAACTCCTCACCCTCACCTCCAAGGCCCTCTCCCACTCCTCTGTCCCGTATATCTTCAACCTCCTCTCCACACATACCCCATCACTTTCCCTGCTTTCAGCCAATGACAGTCACCTCTCCTCATCCCACTCCAGAATCCAAGATTTCTTCCAGACTGTCCCCTTCCACTGGAACGATCTCCCACGCTCCATCTGACTGTCACCTAATTTGTGCTCCTTCAAACATGCGCTGTACACCATTTCTTCTAAACTGTAGGGAGTGGATTCTCCCATTTTACTAGCAGCTGAGGCTATAGATTCTTCCTCACACCATATACCCTGCTGTGCGCACCCACCACCATTTCTACCTTCAAACAGGCACTTAAAGCTCACCTCTTCCTCAAAGCCTACCAGTCATCCACCTACCTTGTTCTTCATGCCTGACTTCCTCACCTCTCTTCCCCTACCCCACTACTCGCTTCTCTTGCGATTGATCATCTCTAACTCCCCATTGTGGCTCCTGTCTGTTTCCCATCCCTTTAGGATGTAAGCTCTAACTAGCAGGGCCCTCTTCCCTCCTGTCTCTTTACCTATTCTTCAGCTCCATCCTCGATGTATAATCTATGTTGGGAGCTTTGAAGTCTGATATTTTTGTTTATTGTTATGTATGATTCTACCTTGTGTACTCCATTGTCTGTACTATGTATGGTGCTGTGGATACCTTGTGGCGCCCTATAAATAAAGATTAATAATAATAATGCCATTTTTGTTCATAAGCAAAATCTTTTTTATGCTCTACACACACAGGTAGTGAAAATGGATGAGGCAAAAAGTATGGTGTATGTTTATCTCTTCACATCAAAGAACTTTCCCGATCCTGAACATAGCATCAATCGCCAAATCACAAGTGAGGAGTTGTGGAAGCAACAGAAGAATTCGTTACCTGGTACTGCCTCTAGCTTGTCAAAAGGCAGAGGTGATGTTGCAGCACAATCTGCAGTATCTCGAAAAGATCAAAGCAATGTAACAAAGAAACAGACCATAGAGCCAAACATCACAGCCACTTCCTTAGATTTGCCACCACCTCTACCTCTGCCTAAGACTGGAGAACACATGGATGTCTTTGTATCCGTGGCTTGCCATCCTGGTCATTTTGTCTTCCAGCCTTGGCAAGAGTTGCACAAGTTAGAGGTGCTTATGGAAGAAATGCTTCTGCATTACAGCACTACTGAAGAGAAGCCGGTGGATGTGGAGAAAAATAAGATGTATGCTGCAAAGGTGGACAAAAAGTGAGTGCCTTGTTTCTGTACTACAGTAATGTACTTGTTTTTTAGGCATCTGGATGGACAGTGGTTCTTAATTATTCTCTTAATTGAACATTGTGAAAGAATCCTTATGAAGTTTATTGAATGGGGTATGCACAACAGTGATTGTTCCCAATAAATTTCATGGCGCTATATATATGAAGATCAATAATGGAGACTGTTGTGCACTGAGTAGCGGCAGTCAATCTGAATTTCTGCAGTTGTATCAGAGTTGTGAACCGATTGGGAAATAAAAATGTATACTTAATATACAGTTCTTTTGATTTTTATTCTGGAATACGATTACCTTTGGATTATCCAGCTTCAACATTGTTTTTATACTTACAATTCTTCGCTGACAAAATATTTATTTGGTTTTAATTCTATATATAGTTTTCACTAAGCCAGCATTCTATTTTGATCTGTTTTGGTGATTTTTATCTGGGGTCCAGGTCCCCCAATTTTAGCAGCAGAGTTTTTGTGAATTCACTCTTTGTTTATATCAGCAGTGTGTATTAGTGCCTGATGGTGGTGGTTGTTTTTCCAGTGGTAGAGACACAATATACACTATATGGATAAAAGTATTCGGACGCTTGAAGCATTAATATTGCCCTTCATTGGAGATAAGGGGCTTAGCCCAAACCTTGAAAAACAGCCCCATACCATTATTCCTCCTCCACCAAACTTCTCAGTTTGCATAATGCAGTCAAGCAGGTAACCTTCTCCCGGCATCCGCAAAACCCAGACTCGGCCATCTGACTGCCAAACAGAGTGGCATGACCACTCCATCTGATGCTTGGCAATTGTTTTGGTGATGTGAGGCTTTCATGCAGCTGCTGGGCAATGAAAATCCATTCCATTAAGCTTCTGCCGCATAGTTTTTGTGCTTGCATTAATACCAGTGGAAGTTCAGAACTCTTCAGCTGTGGAATCGGCAGTGCATTTGGTGACTTTTACACACTATGCGCCTTAGCAGTCGTTGACCCCACTCTGTGATTTTACGTGGTCTTTCGCTTTCATGGCTGAGTTGCTGCTGCTTGTAATCACTTCCACTTTCTAATAATATCACTTACAGTTGACCGTGGAATATCCAGCAGGGATGAAATTTCACTAACCGTCTTATTACAAAGGTAGCATCCTATCACAGTGCCATGCTTGAAGTCACTGAATTTTTCAGAACAACCCATTTTGTATCACAAATGTGTGCAAATGCAGACTGCATGACTAGGTGCTTCAATTTTTTTATACCTCTGGCAACTGGTCTGATTGAAACACCTCAATTCAATAATAAACAGGTGTGACCAAATACTTTTGTTCATATAGTGTATATATCTATGTATATGTGTGCGTATATCGCGATATATGTAATCATGGAGTAAAGTAGTGTTATTAAAACAGTTATGAATTACTTAAAGTGTTTATTTATTTTGATGTCTTTCATTAAGGTGGTTTCGGGTGCTTTTGAAAGGAATCCTTACAAATGGGCTGGTTTCTGTGTATGAGCTGGACTATGGCAGACATGAACTTGTTAATTCTCGGAAAGTTCAGCCCTTGATGGATAAATTTAGACAACTACCTTTTCAAGCTGTAACAAGTCAGCTTGCAGGTAAGTAACTACAATGTGTAAATCCTCTTGGCATACATAAACCCTATGTAATCTATTTGTGAGTGTGCATACTGATAGCGAAGTGTCACTGACCTTACCATCAACATCACCCGCATTATTGCGTAAAATAAGTCTGTGTGTGTGTGTGTATAGAGAGAGAGAGATATAGATATATATGTATGTATGTATGTATGTATGTATGTGTAGACATTTTGGGGCTATAATGCCCAGTTAAGACAAAATAAAGTAAATGAAAACAGACTTTTTTTAAAAAAAAATAATCAAGCACCGCTAACATTCGAACATTACCGATTACACTGGATGTGAGAATAACTGTTGGGCTCCTACTCTGTCTGTGCCATTACACTAGGGCAGTACACTTTATATTTATTAAGCATTATGAGCTAAAGGTTTTGGGTAGAAAAAAAGGGGTACTGTCCTTGGAACAGTGTTGGAGACCCTAATCTAATATGTAACTTATATGGAAGTTTTTACTTTTCAGGGGGCTGGCCATATCAGGCCTTCATCTGAAACTGCTAATGTCAATATCATGCCTATTTTAATCGAGGAGTCCACAATGGTGGATTTAACCTTGAAAATTTCCAAAGTAGAACCATTTAAAATGTGTTTTTGGAATTTGTGGCCATTTATTTTTATTTTGTTTTAAAGTGCACATGAGACAAAATCTATTCCACTTTGTAAATAAAAATCCTCTTTTAGCAGCCAAAAACACAATCATATATTTTCTTGGATAGACTAAAAGTACAAATATTATTCATGACATTAAATTTAACTTTAAATGTTAATAAAAAGCCAAATTAAAACTGTGTATCCAATGAGATGCAGAAACATTTGACCAGTAAGAAGGCTGTCCAAAGATTAATCAGGTCTTGACTTTCTCTGTGTACTCGGATTGTTTTTTTGTTTTTTTTGTTGTTTTTTGGTGCACCTAGTTAATCTAGCTCAGATTGATTTTTATTTAAAAAGAATAAAAAATATATATATGATGAATAAGCTAATACAACATCAAAAAGCAACTTCTAATCTGCCATCTACTTCTTCCCTGCTCCCAGTAGCCAGTGCCATCTTGATGCCTTGGGTGCAGGGAATATTATTATTCTTGAAATACCTGGTTCTCTTGTAAATTGTAGTTTTATGCATCTCACTGCTGTCTATCTTTGGGATGATATAAATCCACCTTCCCCCTTAATAGTGGAATTGTGGGGGGTCTGTCATGGGGTTGTTGATATATAAGCATATAGCTATAGCCACTGTCTAAATAGGGACATTACATGCAATCTTAATCACTGACATTATCCAGACGCTAAATGAATACAGTGATCCTCTGCCATTCTGCAAGTTAACTTTTTTATACATCAAAATCTTTACCATACATAAGTGAAAAGTGTGAATGTAACAGGAAGCCATTTTCCTGGCCTTAGCCTGGGCTGTTAAATGGGCATCTAACTAAGGAACAGACATTCTGTGTTTGCATTTCATTTTAAATGCCTTTTTTGTTTGCGGTTTATTTGATGCTCACAGTTCAGAAAGTAAAACTAAGGATTGAACTGTAAATATTTGGATTGTAATCATTATTTTTCTAACTAGGTGTCAAGTGTGAACAGTGGTCTGAGGAAGCTTCAATTGTTTTCAGAAACCATGTGGAAAAGAAACCCCTTGTGGCACTTATACAAGCGATTCATGAAAGCACTCACCCATGGGATCGGAAGGTTGTGGCATACATTGTGGACACCTCCTTACCAGACACTGATATATGGATTCATGACCTCATGTCAGAATACCTTGTTGAGCTTTCAAAGCCCGAGTAGCATGCTCTCCATAGATCACTGTGGCTCTTAAAGTAGAAGCAATAACTGATATGCGCATATTTAGAATTTTTAAGAAGTTTACTTGTTCTCAATTGTTCTGATTTTGATGAACTTTAAAAGGTTTGAAAAACTGAAAATTGTTTTCTGTGAAATATATTTATCAGATTTATTTTACATTGTTTAAATTAGTTGATTTTCTGAAAATTTGCACATTGTTTAATAATGTAGCTGTACAAAGTTGGAATATAATGCAAAGTAAAATTTATTTAACAATAAAAATTGCAAAAAAAAGTGCTTTAGCAGTGCCTCCGGGTTGAAATAATTTTCTGTTTCATCATACTAAGTGACTATGAAATGGTTTCACATTTGTAACTGCAAGAGGATATTGTATTTTTAAAGGGACAGATGTGTGCACCATTATGTGCCTTTCCTAACAGATAAATCAAGGCTGCTGTCGGGATATGCTTTAAATTATTCTGACAAACACCAGCCAGCCATGCATAATTTGGGTTGTCTTCTACTATTTTTTTGTAGTCTTTGACTTGTATTCAGAAGTCTTGTGAGTCCTAACTTACAAGAACATATATTTAAAAAAAAAAAAAAAACTCATGCCGAAACAAAATCTTACCTGTTGGTGTTGAATAAGTTATATTCTATTATCCTTCTAGGCATCAAAATGTTCTCCAAATTTTTTCTAGTATATTTACAGATAAATGTAGTGTGGTAGTGCTTTCTCCAAATAAATAATAAAACATCCATAGTCCACAGTAGTAAGGTTGACCCTTTGCTTCTTTGGGGTTAAAAAGTAGCAATCCTGTCAGGGTCTTATTCCTTTTTCATTTGCAAATACCAATATTAATTACAATAGATTTCAGCAGCTACTTTTGATTCTATATTAGTGATTTCAAATAGAAGAAACATTAAACGAAATGATGCAAGTCATGACTGATGTTGCTATGTTCCCAAGTAGAGAAGAATAGAGCGATTATACCATTTTTATAATATCACTGTGAAGAATCATAATGTTTGTTTCAAAATAAGCATTCTATGAGCCGTTACTTTCACCACTGTTTCATACAAAAGGTTGCAATATTCTCCCGAGCAAGGTCATGGTGAAATTGGTGTCTCCAACTAGGGTGGATACTTCCATATTGCCTTTGTCTAAGACTAACACCATTCCAATACTGAATGCTGCAGCCCTTGGTGATGGTACGGATAGGAAGTTGAAAGCCTCCCTTAAGTTAATTTACATTGCGATGTAGGGGCCACCCTTAGACCCATTTTAGCTATGGCTTGAGTCAGTAAGTCAGTTGAAAAGTGGTTGGAGCAATTGGCATAGGGTTTGCAGTCAGGTAGGCCCAATTGGATTTAGCTAACTTTGGTAGAGCAAATCAATGACTCTTCCAAATGCCTGCAGGATTTGCCTCTGGATGCGATTCTCATTGGGGCTAGAATTTCAGTCTCAACACACCATGCTCTCTGACTTAGTTTAAAACGACTCTTGAGTCCCTTCCTTTGTTGGAGAATGTCTTGTTCGGTCCAGAACTGGATAAGACTATCAACTTGGCTAAGGGGAGAAACCATTCTTATCAACCCGTAAATGACTCGAAACCTAAGGGCCTTCGTTTTCGCTCAGGAAAAGAAAGGAGTCAGAATTCCAGACAATGGTTTTGCTCCTGGTGCAGGTCAACAGAGAGGGAAGCAGGCGTTGGCAGCTAAGCATCCAGCTCCCAGGCCCTCAGACTAACAGTCAGCATTACAGGCAGGCACTACATTTTGGCCCGTCGACAGTGCTGAGGGTGCCTGTTCAACAAGATCATGAAAGTGATTGCTGCCCTTCTGAGGTCCAGCAGGGTGACTGTCCCCCAACAAGGCTGACATTCAAGAGATGACTCAGACCCTAGAATCTAATGGTTGGATCATAATCTACAAGAAATACAACTTTGACACCTTGAAGCTTTTTTTAGGGCTGCCGTTTGGCACCAGCCAAGAGATGGTGTTCTTGCCACAGGGCAAGATCCTCTCATTACATGAACTAACAAAGTCTCTGTTGGCTCACAGGATGAGTTTGCAGAGTTCCACTCAAGGGAGTTCCAGATCAAACTTATTTTGAATTGGAATAAGTCACACTATCATCTGACCAGCTAACTCTGTAGACTGTGCAGAAGTGTCAAAGCTCCAGATAAATGTGCTCGAACTGGCAGCAGTGTTCAATGCTCTAGTCTGAGGGTGCCATTTTTTGAGAGGAAGGGCCATAAGATCTAGTTAAACAATGCTTTGGTGTTGGTCATTCCAGGGGTGTAAAACTGGGAAGTGGATTTTCTCAACAGGCATTTTCTTGCAGGAGGGTATGGATGCTTGTTTGAGATTTTGTTTCCTGGAGATTCAGGTTTCAGCCCTCTGTTTTCTTTCGTGGCATCCGATTGGGTGACTCCGGACATTGGGGTATCGAGTGCAGGCAGGAGCAAGGTCACTTTAAATCTTTTTTGTTTAAAACACACCTCATCCACTTCCCCGTCCATACCCTACAACTGCCAGAGCAGACATCAGTTTTTTAAATTATCATTCAGCTGAGGAAATGTAGAGCTGCTCTAACCGCTTTTTCTTGTTTTTAGTGTTTTTTTTTATTTCACTTTTAGCCGCAGTGTGTGAAGACATGCATCACAGTATGGATGGCTGTACGATGCTAGAGCATGGAAAAGTGCAGTACCCAGCAACGAATGGCTCTGCAGGATCCAGTCACTGCCGTCGCAGGTAGTGACTGGGGG